>NC_081364.1:34679977-34989144 GCF_030684315.1 Stegostoma tigrinum | reverse complement strand
CAAAAATCTTTCTTTGTCTGCCCTAAAAATATTTAAAGATTTTGCATCCACTGCCTTTTGAGGAAGGGAATTCCAAAGTTCCAGCATCACACATTTAATTATTACATCATCACAAATATGATATAACTGGAGAGGAAGAGGTGTAGAAGAAAAAAAATTAGGGCTGGTGAACACACACCTAGAATCCCTCCACAATGGTAGAAGGCCATTCAGCCCATTGTATTTACACCAACCAGCTGTAGCGCATTCCACTCAAACCCATCCTTCTACCATGCCACTGTGACTCTGCATATTCCATGGACAATCCACTGACCTGCACAGGTGTGGACTGTGAAATCGGAGCACCCAGTGAAAACCCACATAAATGCAGGGAGAACTCCGGTGCCCAAGGTTGGAAATGAATCCAGGCCCCGGTGCTGTGAGGTAGCTATGCTCGCCACTAACCCACCATGTGACCGTCCAGATAAAGTATCTGGTTTTATCTAAATGTCACATTGCCAGTTATTATAACGGGTTAATTATACCTCTGTCTCTGTCTCTGTGTCTGTCTCTGTCTCTCTCTCTCTCTCTCTGTCTCTCTCTCTCTCTCTCTCTCTCTCTCTCTCTCTCTCTGTCCCTCTGTCTCTCTCTCTCTGTCTCTCTCTCTCTCTCTCTGTCTCTCTCTCTCTCTCTCTCTGTCTCTCTCTCTCCCTCTCTAAGAATAGCAACTGAACAAGTGTGTAGGAGCACATGGAACTGAAACCTGAGGCACTCGGGTGCCAGAAGATGTCCTCCCTCTTGTCTGACATACTCAGCTATGTCTGACAAAGCTGGTCACTGTTCATTTACCTGAGTGTAGACCTGATCTTATAACAGCCATTGCAACCAAATATCAGAAACACCCCCACAGAAAGGTGGGGCTGCCACAGTCCTCCTGATGGATGGTTCCAGAACAGCGTGGCTGGATAAGTTGGTGTCTCTGTGTTTCTCTGATGGAAGAACATGGATTTGTCACCAGGGATGTCCTCATAAGTCCTTCTGAGACTATCCAGTAGATGGTGGGGAAATTGGCCCCAACTAAAGCAACACGTACGTGAATACCTCCTTTTTAAATGTTCTGCTTGTTTGTAACATGACAATTTAACTTATGGCAACGACTACTTAGCAGATATCTCTCAGCAAACCAAGATGGCAGAGGAGTCCATAAGACATAGGAGTGGAAGTAAGACCGTTTGGCCCATCGAGTCCAGGCCTAGTCACATGACAGATCATCAGATTAATCAGAGAACATGTACTTGCACCTAATGTTAGTCTGAGGTCAAATCCCGAAAAACAGTTTCTTTTTGAGCTTTTGCAATCATAGGTACCGATGTGATTCCTGGGATCAAACACCACCACCAGTGTGATTATAGCCCGAGTGCTACCCTGTGTATTAGTTGACATAATGTACACCACAAAGACTGGGTTCGTGTTAAGAGGGATGTGTTCAAGTGTTGTGAAAATCACTTTATTTATATTGCTGTAATACCACAAACTTAGACAGCTTTGGTTCTGTGCTTACTGATGTTACTATGCACTACACAACTATAACTGACTGACTGACTGCACTATGCTGATCTTATTTTGCTGACAGTCTCATGGAAAGTGGCTGGGTAGATTTCAATGTTAAGATGTCACGCACCTGACCCAAAGGCACGGGCCTGTCAGTCTGGAACTCTGCAATAACACAAGGCCATAATTGTATCACTGTCAGGAAGCTTCTAGATTATTAACATTTACTGTGAACACTTTTCCAAAACCAGTTGCCATGACTTCTATCCCTTGCAGACTTTCCAATTGGCCATGTATTTTTGGTTGGAAAAACATCTGACATTGGAGTAATCCCCATGGATCTAGAGTATTTTCCAAAAGGATTTGTAGAATACTCTTTGAAAAGGGGCGGTTATTTCATTGAGACCCACTTGTCAAACCCCCAAAACTTCTGAAGACTTAGCACTTTGTAGCTAAGCTACCACATTTTCAGTTGTTGCTGGCATGCATTGCTCTCACTAGACAGACTTGTTTAAGCACTCTGGATCTAAACAGATGCATAGTGTGCCATCTTTCTTTGGTAAAGTATTATGGACAGATGTTTATCACAAAGCTTCTGGTACATTGTGTCGAAAATCTTAGCCTTGTTGTGGCCGATGTTCACTCCTTGGTTAGTGGCTTCTCATCATTGAACAAGTATACCACTTTTTCAGGATCTTATTAATTGCATTGTTATTGTGCTGTTCATGGTCTGATAAACCTTCAGGACCAGCAGTAGTTGTATAAAAGAATATTGCTTGATTATTGTTTGTATTATTAATAGATTGGATCAGAATTCATATTTGTCATTGGAATCTTGGTCATCAGAAACTGTAATTGCTGATGTGTAAAATTGCTTGCGAGTGATGTTTTAACTGAAATTGTGCACCTATGCCCTTAATGCTGCTATTGGCATCTTTGTGATCTTTGCCATCATTGCCGCTATGCAGCACAGGGTGTGCTGTGTAAAACTAGTTCATTACTACCAATCCTTCTTTTATCTATCCTGTGTCTGGGAACTATCTAATTTTCAAAAGCAATAGATAGCCTGCTGGTGAGTGTTATCTATGATAAGTGCATCTTCTGTTTAAAATCTGGATTATTGCATGTTAGCAGGAAATACAATTTGCATTACTAGACCAGCAATAATTACCAAGGACTCTTGGGAGCTGTACAAAATATCCCTGGTCTATACAAAAGGCTAATGTAGAGCTAGTAGGAACTGCGATATCTGAGATAACAAGGTGTAGAGCTGGATGAACACAGCAGGTTCAAGCAGCAGGCTCCAAGCTTCAAAATCTCCCCTCCCCCACCACATCCCAAAAGCAGCCAGCTCATCCCCCCTCCTCCGTAATCCCATCCTTCCACCTATCCCCTCCTCCTACCTCAAGCCCCACCCCATCTCCTACCTACGGACCTCATCCTGCCCCCTTGACTTGTCCATCCTCCCTGGACTGACCTATCTCCTCCCTACCTCCCCACCTACACTCACCTTTACTGGCTCCACCCCTGCCTCTTTGACCATTCTGTCTCCTCTCCACCTATCTTCTCTTCTATCCATCTTCTACGTACCTTTCCCTCTCTCCCTATTTATTTCAGAACCTCCTCCCTCTCCCCCATTTCTGGAGAAGGGTCTAGGCCCGAAACGTCAGCCTTCCTGCTCCTATGACGCTGCTTGGCCTGCTAGTATGGAGCTCCTTGGTCAGAAGCTTCCAAGACCCTGAATGGTGTGAGGATTCTCAGACAGTTGGGTAAATAAGATGAGATTGGTAAAAATTCATGACACTGAGAGAAAAAGCCTGATATTCGGCCAAGTTTTGAATGAGAAGATGAGAGTCTTGTCAATCAGCAGCAAGAGGCCCAATTGTATTCATTTGCATGTAATTATTATCTAATCTTGTTTCATTGATATGTAGCTTCCCATTCTCCCACCTGCCAGATTGAAATGGAATAGTGACAGTTCTTGACAGGAGTATCAGAGCAGTGAGTTGGTGATTTAATCTCGTCACTTGCTCCTCTGGGACTCTATCTTGGACAGCAGTCACCAACATCTCCCAGTGTGTTCCACTGGCATTAACTGTTTGCATCCCCATCCATTGGGGTTGGCATCAGATAAGTACGAACCTTCCCACAAAATCCTGGCCCATCTCTGACAAGCTTACAATCCATTCCCTCAGCTTTGAATGCTTAGTGCCCTCTCACTTAGCATTATAATGCTACTGCTAGGACACTTTGTGCTATCTTGTGGGCTGAACCTGCAGTTTCGCACATCTCACAGTACTTCTGTCTTGCTTTTGCTGTTTCGTGCAGAAACAAAGGCAGGCAGCCTGTCATAGTTGTCACCAGGGTTTTATCAAGGCGTTGGATGTGCCACTGTATGGCACCATGCTAGTCAGTGTGAAACCTGCACCATGTGCCAACAGCTTAAATGGCAAACACAAGCCTGTGCTTCAGTCAAACGGCCATGCCCGAAATTATTTGTGGGGGTGGGGTGTGATCCTCAGTCTGTCCAGTGGAGACAATCTTCACTCTTTAAGATCTGGCATCATCCACTACGAGTCCAGTTGCTTGGATATCAATCAGTTGGCCAATTTGCAGGGACAATAATTCTGGTAGGTTGTGCCTAAGGTATGATTTTGTGCATATTATTATTTTAGAGTCTTGCTTGAGTAGTCTGTGAGACAGCTGTCACACAGTTTTGGCATTAGCCCCCAGATGTTAGTAAGGAGGACTTTGTAGAGTGACATTGTCATTTACCATTGGCATTTCGGGTGCCGAGGTGGATAGTAGATGGTCTGTCTTCTTTTGTTCCTTTTAACTTTTCTCACAGTTGATACAATAGAGTGGCTTGTTAGGCCATTTGAGAGGGCAGTTAACAACATTGCTATGGGTCTAGAATCATATAGACCAGAGCAGACAAGGATGACATCATTCGGCTTTAAATCCCTAATTCTTATTGAATTCATACTCTTGCATTTGTGAGAGATTCAAACTTGGTTCCCAAAACATTCTCTGACCCTCTAGATTACTACCCCAGTAACAATAACATTGTCCATCATTTTTATTCAATTGCAAAAAAATGCCAGAATTTCGGCTTTGAATTTTGAGGAATTTAAATAACCTTAAATATTGAGAGAAATGATAAGGAAGGGGAAGTGATAAAATGGTTTGGATTAGGAAGCCAGAAGATAAGGGGGACAGAAGTGAAATGGAAACATCGAGAAAAGCTGAGAAACTTGCCTGGAATGGCCATCAATAAATATACAACTGCTCGTTCACTATTCATCACCTATATGGTCTATAAATGAATGTAAGGCAGGGCCAGTAACAATACATACCTCATCTATATCGTTATCTGATCACTAGGCACATATTGATTTCCTTAATTGGACTTTGTTTTTATTTGTTGTGGTTCAGCTTTTGGAACTGTCTCTTGGATCTGCTTTTAACTGTGCCATCTGTTTGAAACTGTTAAGCTGAAAAATTACAGGATGCAGCCTTCTCTTTGGATTAGTGAAAATGTGAATTGGTGTAAAGAAATGCAACTATCTGAAGCTGAGCTGATAATTCCCTCTGAAACTCAGTCCATTTCATCAAGCTCTCAGTAGTATTCGATTAGCCAACCCTTGACATTAAAACTGTATCTGGTTGGTTGATTATTAAAAGATATTTTCAAGTCAATCTGTTTAGAGATGTTATAGCACACCCCTGGAGTAGGTAGGATTTGAACCCAGGTCTCGGGCTCAGAGGTAGAAACATTAGCACAAGATCTCTCCTTTGATATTAATTTTAAAGTAAAGGTTCATATTTGAAAATGAACTCATAATAATTGTGCACGCTGTTCATTTGCATCCCTGCCTTTGTGCTCCCTGTTTTGGATGTGGAGGCCTCCTCCAAAATGTAGCAGATCTGAGAGAGCAGACGTCCTTCATACTGGAAATGGTCCAATCTCTAAATCCTGCCATTAAACTGAGAGCCAATTGAGATGGCATCTTTTCTCGGTAAAATATGGGGCAAATCAGCCAATCACTTATTTAAGTGGTGACTGATGGGCTTCTTGAATCATCAGGTCTCATAGTTTATATGTTTCTGCACTCCACACAGTTGGCTATACAGCAGTTCTGAAGACAAAGACCAGCAAAGTGAGGTTTTGTCAGTTTTATTTTTGGGTTTTGTAGGTGCAAGGGGCTCAGGGGAATTTGGATACAAGGGCAGGGGGTTGATTTCAGTAGCCTCCCCCACCCCATCAGTGCTCAGATAGGGGGCAAATGGAAGCTCCATGCCCCAGTGAACAGGCACGCTGCTGCCTGTTCCCAATCAGGAATGCACCTGCTGGCAAGGCTATTGATCAGACCAGTGGCCGGTCGTGTGGATTAGTGACTGCTTAAGGTCCGGTAATTGATAACAGGTCAAGAAGGCTGACCTTGGGGTTTCCTGCCCAAATTTTAATTGCTAAGGTGGAGGGAAAGAGGCAGAATCTCACTGGGGACAACGTATCTGATAATTTGCCCCTTTCTGCCAATCCAAAGCTGGTGAAAATCCCAACTTTCTCCTCTTCTTCTCTTTTCTATAGCCCACCTGCCCACCCAGAAAAAGAAAAATCTGCTGTTTTCATTCAACATAAGAAATCACATGATGCTATCTGAAGAAGAGAGTGGAGCTTTCTTGCTCTGTTGGTGGGCATTTAATCCTACAAGTACAGTGTGGCACATTGCTGCACATGTGAACTTGCTGTGTGAATGTTGGCTGCCTCATTCACCTCTTCTTCTTTTTACACTTCAGTAGTTTTTAGTTGGATGTGAAATGTTTTGGGATGAATGCTAAAAAGTGTTGCATCAATGCGAGTTTATTTTGTTTTGATACAAATAAAACTAGGGCTGGGGGTTCAGTAATTGTGCCAGGATTTTGAGTAATGAACTCAGCAGTCGTGAATCTCAGAGGGTGGTCGTTGGATTATTTCCTACTGGAGATGGTCATTGCCTGGCACTTGTGTGGTATGAATGTTACTTGTCACTTCTCAGCACAAGGCTGAATGTGGGCCAGGTCTTGTTATATATGAAGACTGTTTCAGTTTCTGAGGAGTCATCAATAATGTGATACATTGTGAAAGGCCCTACCTCTGACCTATTATGAAGATGGTTGAGTGTCAGACACGGCCCTGAGGAACTCCAGCAGAGATGGCTCAGGACTGAGATGATTGATGACCATTCACCAAACCGTATTCCTTTCTACTTGGCATAACTCCAACCAGTGAAGATCTCTTTTCTTCCCAATCTCTGTGGACTTGACTTTTGCTTGGACTCTTTAATGACATTCTTGGTAAAATGCTGCCTTTACATCAGGGCAATCATGTATTGTCTAGTAGAAAAACAGAAATTGCTGGGCAAGCTCATCAGGTCTGGCAGCATCTGTGGAGAGAAACCAGTTAATGTTTTGGGTCCAGTGACCCATTGCCTGGTGCTTGGTGAGGCACACCGCTGGTTCTGGAGCACGTCTTCAATATATTGCTGGACTGTTGTCAGGGCCCAAAGCCTTTGCATTATCCAGTACTGTCAGACATTTCTTGTTATAATGTGGAGTGAATCAAATTGGCTGAGGTTTGGTATCTGTGATGGCTTGTTGTTGGGGGGGCGGGGGGTGGCGATTTGCATAAAGTGTAGTGAGTGTTGCAACATAGAAACCAGTTTGCTATCAGCTGCCAAGACAGTGAGATTCACAACAATCATTTGTACATAGAATTGGCATGGGAGTAATGAGTTATGCTCAATCATAAATGAGTACTATATAGATCAGTGATCTGGAATACGAATTTGCTGAGACAATTTGAGAAGCTTTTCTTCTGCAGTCCTTCTGGATCAATGACTTTCTTTCACTCCTGTATTGTCGGTTTTAGGGTGACTAAATCATCTAATAATGAATCCATAAACTCTGGAGCTGGCTGACGAAGAGACATTTTGTCTTCCTGATGATTAGCCCAAGACTTGCAGTAAAGACTAAGGAAAGTGGTCTTAGTAGAATTTCACATTAAGTGAGATATGGTTAAATTGGAATCTAGGATCATAAAACCCAAAACCATTTACTTTGGTGTGAGCAGATAATTGGCTCAGATAGATTGGGAAACTATTTAATCAGAAATGGTACCTGATAAACAGAGATATTTAGGGAAATTGATAATACATGATAACTGTACATCACCATGAGGAATGAACTCTGGAGGAAAATTGCTTAATAAGTTGGAGATATAAGTTTAAAGGAACAAGTTACGACTGCCAAAAAGCACCGCGAGCCTGAGGATTGGTGAAATAACTTAGTTTTCAGCAAAGTTGACAAGGAATTAACGGAGGAAAAAAATCAGAAAGATGAGAGTAAACTAGTTAGGGTACCAAAAATGGTTTGTTAAAGCTTTGGTAGTCACATAGGAGACAGATTAGAGACTGCCAATAAAAGCAAACTATTGTGGCTGCTAGAAATCTGAAATAAATGTGGGAAATGCTGGAGAAACTCAGCAGGTCTGGTATCATCTCTAGAGAGAAAATAAGAGTTAACGTTTCAATTTCAATACGCCAAATTCTTCAAAACTAGACTCTGTAAATATGGGTTCCTTGCAGGAAGTGACAAGGGAAGTGTCATGTGATGTACTTTTGCTTTTACAAACATTCTGGACGCAGTGAGAGCAAAGATTTCGGTGAAAGCGAGAGGGTTTTATAATGAGATGAGGTTTCTGAAGAAGACTCCTATTTGGCTCATCATTTTCTCTTCCTTGTCTGTCTGCCTATCTCTCTCCCCTCTCTTCTGTCTATCTGTTTCTCTCTTGCTCTCTCTCTCACTGACTCTGTCTGTCTCTTGTGCTTGCTCTCCCTGTCTCGCTCCCTCTCTCCTCTCTCTCTCTCTCTCTCTCTCTGTCTCTTTCCCTCCTGTGCTATTCCTCTCATGCTCTCTCTTTTCCCCCACTCCACCTCCCCAGATGTTTTTAGTCCTGCTGAGGTTTTCCTATGTGTAGTTTTTATTTCAGATTTCCAGCACCAGCAGTATTTGCTTTTAGTAAAATAAGTTCACATTAGTCCGTCATGACGTTGGAGTAAATGCTGATAAATTGTTTCAATTTGATGACCTGTGTCAAAGATAGCTTTAAATGTTGGCTCCAATAATGGTGAATGCATCACTTTTGATCTTCCAGAATAGCCTAGATTTTCAGATTGACCCTCATGGAGTGAATAGTAGCAGACATCTTGATTGGTTGCTGCATCAAGATACAGTGAAAAGTGTTGTTTTGCATGCCCTCCAGGCAGATCGTACCATATGAGATGTATCAGGTTAACAGAGTGCAGAACACAGTGTTACAGTTGCTGAAAAGGTGCAGAGAGAGAGAGATCAACATTAAAATTTTGAGATGTCCATTCAAAAGTCTGGTATCAATGGGGAGGAAGCTGTTCTAGATTCTGTTCATAGGTGTATTCAAACTTATATATCTTCTGCCCAACAGAAGAGGATAGAAGAGAGTATAACCATGGTGGGAGGAGTCTTCGATTATGTTGGCTGCTTTCCCAAGGCAGCAGGAAATATAGGTGGAATCAATGGATGGGAGGCTGGCTTGTGTGATAGACTAGGCTATTTTCACGACTCTCTTTAGCTTCTTACAGTCTTAGGAAGAGCAGTTGCCATACCAAGCCATGATGCATTCAGATAGGATTTTTCTATGGTGCACCTCTAAAACTCAGTAAAAGTCCTCATGGACATGCTGAAATTCCTTAGCCTCCTGATGTTGTTGTGCTTTATTGATCATCATGTCAACATAGGTAGACCATCTCTCCCAGGAACTTGATGTTCTTGACCATCTCCAGGATTGATGCCAACAGGGGCATGCCCTGCACTCTGCTTCCTGACATCAATGACCAGCCCCTTCATTTCGCTGACCTAAATGGAGAGATTGTCTTTACACTATGCCACTAAGCATTCAATCTCTTTCTTATATTCTGTCTAGTCATTATTAGAGATCCAATCTACAACGGTAACGTCATCAGCAGATTGTAAATGGAGTTATGGTGGAATTTGGCCACACAGTCTTGAGTGTATAAGGAGTACAGGAGGGGGCTGAGTACGCAGCCTTGCAGGGCTCCAGTGTTGGGGATTATGGTGGAGGTGGTGTTGTTGTCTGTTTTTACTGACTGCAATCTATGAGTCAGGAAGATCCAGCTACAGAGGGGGGAGCGGAGACCTGGGTCTCAGAGATTAGAGATAAGTTTGTTTGGAATTAGGGTGTGGAAGGCAGAACTGTAATCAATAACTAGGAGCCTGGCGTAGGTATCATTGTTACCCAGATGTTCCAGAGATGAGTATTGGGCCAGGGAGATGGCATTCTGCCATGGACCTGTTGTGTCAAATTGCAAAGGATTAAGGCAGTTTGGCAGGCTGAAGTTGATGTGAGCTATGAATAACGACTCAAAGCACTTCATGGTTATGGCGGTCAGAGCCCCCAGGCGATCGTCATTGAGACATGCAGCATGAGTTTTCTTCGGCACCAGGCTGATGGTGGTCTTCTCAAAGTAGGTGGGGACTTCAGATGTCAGGAAGGATAGGATCTGTGTGCACGACCATGGATTCCATCTGGGCCGGTTGCTTTCCATGGGTTCTCTCTCAAGAAGGTGGATCTAATGTCTGCGGTAGTGACCATGGGCACTGGTGCACCTGAGGCTGTTGGGATAGGTGACACTGTTTCACTGAGCTTCTGTTCAAAACAAGCATACAATGCATTGAGCTCATTGGGTAGGGATGTACTGTTGCCTGTGATTCTGTTCAATTTCACTTTGTAGCCTGTTGTTGCATAAAAGTCTTTCTGCAAAGTCAGAACACAATGCGGGACAATGTAAAACAATCACTCGTAAGCACAGGAAAAGTTTGTATGTTGGATATTTAAAATTACATCCCTCTATGGGATTGTGTTTGTAAATCAGACTTCCATAAATCAGGGACCCCGTGTGTTACTGTTTAGAGGTTGTAGCTACCACATTTAATGACTGGAAAGCCAGTAGGTCTAACTATTTGGGTTGGGCTCACTCTAAGTTATTTGCCTGGATTAATAAACTAAACACAGAATAGAAGTAAATTGGTCATCATTTTGGATCAGCAAACTGTAATCATCATGGGATATCCAACAGTAGTGCTTGGAGATAGTAGGAACTGCAGATGCTGGAGAATCTGAGATAACAAAGCGTGGAGCTGGATGAACACAGCAGGCCAAGCAGCATCAGAGGAGCTGGAAGGCTGATGTTTTGGGCCTAGACCCTTCTTCAGAAATGGAAAACCCATTTCTGAAGAAGGGCCTAGGCCCGAAACGTCAGCCTTCCTGCTCCAGTAGTGCTTCGAACCTGCGTATTTACAAATTATATTAATTTATCTGGGTGTCAGGATGGTGCAGTATATCCAGATTTGTTGACCTACAAAGCAAGAAACGTAGTTAAGTTTGGGAGGAGCATTTGAAAAGGCTGTAAAGGAGTCGTAATGGGTTATGTGCATGGACAAGAGCATGACAGATGGAATACAATGAGGAGTTGTCCAGATTAGTCAGAAAAGTAAAGAAAAATCAGTATTTTTTATTATTGGTGAGACCCTAAGAAATGTTCAAGATTCAGGCCGAAGTGCTCTTGTTCGTGAATCTCAAAGTTAACATAGTTAAAGAGTTAATAGAGTTGTAGAGTTAATAGTCATTTTTAATAGTTAACAAATTTAACTCTAATTATGATTTTATATAAGGCCTTGATGATCCCACACCTGGAAGATTGTGTATAGTTTTGATCTCCTTAAATAAGGACAGATATACTTGGCTGTAGGGAACCTTCTCAACTGCGTAAAAGATCAATTTTTACATGAGAAGAATTGTCCTACGGGGTGAGGTTGAAAACATCAGGCACGTGTTCCCTAATGTTTCGAAGAACATGGGGAGATCTCATCGAAACACATATAATTCTTAAAGGAAATAGGGAGTAGGTGCTAGAAGGAAACATTGGTGGGATGTTTGATTGATGTGTTTGTTTTCAAACATGAGGCTGACCACTTAAGAGTAAGATGAGGAGAAATCTCTTCACTCCCAAAGAGTTATCCATATTTGGACTGCTGTATTCCAGAGTGCCACAGATGCTTACTTGGAGATTGACAGATGTTAAGATTTTAAGTGGGGCACGGATAGTGAGAGAAGGTAGAACTGAAGTAAGAGAATAGCCAGAAACTTATTGAATTGTATAGCAGTGTCAACAATTTCAGTGGCCATATCCTGCTTTTATTTCCTCAGTTTGTATGATTGATTGAAACAATGGCCTGAAATCTTATATATCCACATGAGAGAACAAATAGGACTTGACTGCTCATCCGAAGAACAGAATTTCTGAGAGTACTGCACCCCCTCAGTTTCACGTTGAACTGTGGCTCTCGAAGTAAAGTTTCACTTTGGACTTGAAGGTGAGAATGCAATCCATGACCAGAGTTGACCAAAACCTCAGAATGTATTTAGTAAACTGCATTAATCTAGGAAAAAAATCAGTTGCTTTACCATTGGTGAATCTCCTATTGTCAACAGATGTGGAGCTGGAAAAGCACAGCTGATCAGACAGCATCTGAGGACTGTGTCCTGTTGAAGGAGTTCGGCCCAAACTTTTGACTTTTCTGCTGTCTGACCTGCTGTGTTTTTCCAGCTCCACATATATTGACTCTAGCTTCCAACATCTGTGGCCCTTACTGTCTCCTAATGTAAACAGTCTGGTGTCTGGCCGAAAACTGAGTTGGACTTGCCATTTAAATACAGTGGCTACAAGAACTGGCCAAAGGCTGTAAATTATGTGGTGAGTAACTTGCCTTCTGTCCGTTTAACTCCTTTCCACCATCCTTACAAGTCGGAAGTAAAATGAACTATTACACTTTCCACGATGGGTGCAACACCATTGACACTCAGAGTTTGACACCATCTGGAATTTGACCATTCATTATTTTCAAAATTCAGCCCCTTCACCACCACTGCTCAGTGGCAGCGGTGTGTGAGAGGGACGACAGAAACTCATCCAAACTCCTTCAGAAACACCTTCTGAAGCCTGTGACCTTTACCATCTAGAATGGGAATGCCACCACCTGCAAGCTCTCCTCCAAGCTACTGACCATCCTGATATGATAATATATTGCAGTTCCATTACTGTTACTGCATGAAAGTCCCATAACTTCCTTTGTATCAGCACCGTGGGTATATCTCCTGTCTCGAGGACTGCCTTGGTTTAAACAGGCAGTCCACCATCTCCTTCGTTGTCTTTCTTTAGTTAATGTTCAATAATATTTAGAAGTCAAATTAAATTCTGGTTGAAATGATAAGGAATGAAGGTAAATTCATGTCCTAGATGAACATTTTATTTTTGATTTACTTGTAAAAAGTGATCAGGCATAGTTTTATATTCAAAAGCAGGAAAGAACCAGCGCCCACATTATTACGATCCGCAATGGCTTGCGTTTACTGTGCTAATCGTACGCAACAGATGAGGAGATTTGTCCACCTGAAATGTTATCTGGTACAGTTGGCAAAAAAATTCTAAATCTGAATGTCCTGAGCTGGTGGACAAATGGATGACCTTTTGACAGACGATGAAGAGGGATTCTGTGATATGGCTACCTTCTTACTACATCAAATATCTATCTGAACACATTGCAAAACTGAGGTAATGAGTAGCGCTAAAAGGCTGTGCAAGCTGCAGCAAATTGACTCACAAGTTCTTACAAGACAGCTTAAGTGCTCCAGGTATCACCTTACTTATCACCAAAGAAATGATCAATTGGTTTTCTAAGGCCTCAGCTTACATCTTCATGATTTATACCCATGTATTCAAACAATTTCTTGTTAAGTGGCCTATTAATTTTGATTAATAGTTTCTTTGAAATAAGTATGTTTCACAGCTAGTTAATTCACTTTTTTGACAAATAATGAGAAAAAAGAACATGCCATTTATGAAATCTTTTCGCCCCGAGTGTAGTGTGCAATTGTTCTTCCTTTGTTCAATTTTTGAGCCTGTTGACTCTTCTCTGTTCTATGTGCTGTTAATTGAGGCCAGATGTGGAGACAGAGGAACAGAAATTAAGCTGTAAGCATACAAACAGAGACTTCAAAAAGAACATTAAATGAAGCACCTGTTCACACACAAACAAATGTATCATCTCCATATATCACTAGGACATCAAACACATCACTGAGTACTTTGTTTTATACCAGAAGCATACCTTTTAAATGTTTCAGATGGAAATGGTTGACTGAACTAAAGTGAAGCATTTCCCCTTCACAGCATCTTCAAAGACTACAAAATAATTTGTCGTTTAAGTATAACCTCAGAATTGTTGTTATCACTGTGGGAGAAATAACCACTCTGAAAATACAAAAGAGTGTAAACGTCATAATTTGTTGCTAAGTATAGTTAGGCCATTGACGTAGCAGTGTTAGTGATGGGTCATCTTCAGTGCTGTTAGTGCACCTGAATAAAAGCACAAAGGTCATTGTGCACTGCCAGTCATTTAAATAGAGCTGCTGCAACTGATGTGAAAACTTCTGATCTTTGTGAGAATGGGGGAGTTTTGGAATGAGGAATAATTACCTTTTGCACTTCCACCTTTTTATAAGTAGATTTTTTGTTCTGGAGTAGGATGTTCCAATTTAGTGCTTTTCCTGGTACATTTCCTAGTTTTGGCAACCACGTTTGACGAAAGGATAATATGGACACTCTCATCATTTACATGTTTCCCTCTAAACTACACAACACCCTGATTTGGGATTATATTACCTTTCCTTTGCTATTGTTGGGTCAAAACCCTCAGGGCAGAGTGGTGGCTCAGTGGTTAGCACTGCAGCCTCACAGCACCAGGGACCCGGGTTCAATTCCAGCCTCGGGCGATTGTGCAGAGTTTGCACGTTCTCCCTGTGTCTACGTGGGTTTCCTCCGGGTGCTCCAGTTTCGTCCCACTGTCCAAAGACGTGCAGGATAGGTGGAATGGCCATGCTAAATTGCCCATAGTGTTCAGGGGTGTTTGGGTTATAAGGGGATGGGTCTGGATGGGATGCTTCAAGGGGCAGTGTGGGCTTGTTGGGCTGAAGGGCCTGTTCCCACACTGTAGGGAATCTAATCTACGTTCTTCCTTCCGAAAAACAGCATAGTCCAGGACTGTAGCTGTTCAAGATGACAGCTCACTACTACCATCTTGTGCAATTAGAGATGAGTGATAAATGTCAGTCAGACGCACACCCCTGAAAAAAAAACATATAGGTAAACATGGGGAAAGTACCTGATTTAAGATTGTGTGAGCAGTCTCGTCCCTATAATCTCATGGCCTTCTGAATGAGATTGTTACATGAGTACCAGTGTAGAGATTAAGTGTTCATGCTCCTAAAGAACTGAGTAGCGATTACTGAAAGGTGCTGTGTTTTGTGAAAATTCCTAATCAGTAGCAAAGGCATGTTTCTGGGCTCCACTGAAACCAAGCTTCTATAAAAATATTTCAGAGATAGTAGGAACTGCAGATGCTGGAGAATCTGAGACAGCAAGGTGTAGAGCTGGACAAACACTGCAGGCCAAGCAGCATCAGAGGAGCATGAAAGCTGACGTTTCGAGGCTACCGTGGTTTGCTCCCTCAAGCGAATGCTCCTATTCTGAATGACAGTAACTGACCGTTCAGCTGCTGAAGCATCTCATCTGCATGTATGAGAATTAAACATGACCCTGTGATACTAAAGTTTAAGCACTTAATACACACTCTTTCATTTCTCAGAACAAAAATTGATCTTTAAAAGTCATTAATTTTGGCATGGTTGCCAACAGTTGTGCAGTTTGATTTTTTTTTGTCTTCAGAACACTTCCATTCTGGTCAATGGTACAAGTTGATGTAATTTAGCCCTTGTGTTCATACTGGTAACAGTTTAAAACAGCCAGATTTCAATTAGTAACTGCTAGATTTTGTATGTAATCTCCTAACTGGGTTATTACAAAATTAAAATTGTAAATCGCATTAGTGCATTTTACTTTTTAAAAAAAAATCATAGTTGTAGAGCTGAACAGCACGGAACTGATCTTTCAGCCCAACACGACCAGATATCCTAAATTAATCTAGTCCCATTTGCCAGCATTTGGCCCATATTCCTCTGAACCCTTCCTATTCATGTACCCATTCAGATGCCTTTTAAATGTAGCAGCTGCCACCTCTTCCTTTCGCAGTCATTCCATACATGCACCAATCTTAGTGTGAAAAGGTTGCCCCTTAGGTTCCTTTTCACTCTTGCCCCTCTCACTTTTAAATCTATGCCATCTGGCTTTGGACTGCCCGACCCTGAGAAAAAGACCTTGGCTATTCACCATATTCATGCTTCTCATGGATTTATAAACCTCTATCAGGTCACCCCTCAGCTTCCAGTGCTACAGGGAAAGTAGCCTGAGTCTATCCAGTCTCTCCCTGTAACTCAAATCCTTTAACTCCGGCAACATCTTTATAAATCTCTTCAACCTTCACAACATACTTCATATAACAGGGAGACCAGAAATGAATGCAATATGTCAAAAGTGGCCTCACCAATGTCCTGTACAGCTGCAACATGATAGCCTAACGCCTATACTCAATGCACTGACTAATAAAGGCAAGTGTACCAAGTGCCACAGCCTTCATTGAATGGAATGGAACGTTATTCTAGTGGGATTGATGGAGATGGGGGTGGGGAGTACACTTACGATGTGTGATCATTGGCATAAGTGATTTGGGATGAATGGCCTGTTTTGATTTCTGTGTAACACTACCAAGCATTAACTGTATTGCAAAACTATTTATATCACTTGGATATTTTCCCAGTTACTCCTTTCAGGACTTGCAAATGACACCACATCATTCAGGAACTTGTGAAATGTAATTTTCATTTATTCAAATTTGCTGGGAGCATGACTTTTCATCACAAATAAACAACACCATACTATTTCAGCCTCCCCAATGTCTCCCTGGGATATACCATTTTCACCACGTAGAGAAGAAATCCCAGGCTTCTGGAAATGCTGCCATATTTTTGGCCACTGGGAGTGCATAGATGCACTAGTAACCCTGTGTTTTTTCAACCCTCTCCGACAATAGGAAACTGTCGTGATTGTAACCAGGTCAGCCAGGTGGGCCCCATAGAATGAGTTCCTTGATTGGACCAGATTAATGGCCCCAATCAGGGAGCCCTGACTGACAGATATAAACAGGAATGTCAGAGGTTGTGAGATAACAAGGTGTAGAGCTACATGAACATAGCAGGCCAAGCAGCATCAGAGGAGCAGGAAGGCTGACATTTCGGGCCTAGACCCTTCTTCAGAAATTTCAGAAGAAGGTCTAGGCCCAAAATGTCAGCCTTCCTGCTCCTCTGATGCTGTTTGGCCTGCTGTGTTCATCCAGCTCTACACCTTGTTATCTCTGATTCTCCAGCATTGGCAGTTCCTACTATCTCACGTCAGAGGTTGTGTTCACTCTGAGAGCTAGCTCTGAGGAAGCTGGATCAGTGTCAAGGACTCTCCATGTGTGAATAAAGGGTGACTTGTTGAATAATGGCCTATGTGGAGTTATTTCAGAAGCATTGCCGAACAAAAACTTGCATTTATATAAAACTTTTTAACTTGTGAAATGCCTTAGGACACTTCTTCATCAAGAATGTTACCAGAGGAAGTTTAATACTGAGGATAGAAAGTGATGTTAGATGATTACCTCTTTGTCAAATGGGGGCTTTTAGGAACATTGTAGATTAAGTGTAATAGAGAAGGCTGGAAAGTAATCTAGAGCTTCGTGCTGAGAAATTTCTGGTGAGGTGATGGAAAACAGAGTTGTGCAGATTGTTAATTCTAACATTGAGGTGCACAAGATTGATATGACACTGCCTTTCAGAAAAAAATGTGTAGGCTACAATTCTTCTGCATGTTTTGTTTTAAAATACCTTTTAATTACAATTGAACTGATGTGATGTCATGCTTAATTTCGCAGGATGCGTGCTCAAAATGCACTCCCTCAGGAATATGCAATCAATCCAAATAAACACCTTTTTAATTACTTTTGTGAACCAGCTGAGACACAGCTATAGGCTGAGCTATGTGATGTTGGAACACTCTTATGAATACTTCCTTTGACAGTTACACATTGTCAGAAAATCATGACGGCTTTTTTTTCCCCCTTCAGAGTCTATTTCAAAAGCTGACAGCAGCAGCGAAACTATGTTAGAAAAACTTAAGGTTTCCGCATCTGAAATTGTGACTGGTTTAATTCAAGTCAAAAAATCCATTTAATGATAATCTTGTTGTAACTCTGTATAACTTAATTAGATGTCACTTCCTGACTATGTTTGAGTGGAAAAACGAGCAAAATTAATTTGAAGCTCTGGAAGATGAGAAAGAAGGAACGTTCTTGGGATTTAACTTATGGTTTAGTGTCTTCCTTTTGAACTATAATAGAAATATTCTTCCATGTAGTAAGTGTAGTCCTTAGAGTCTGAGACCAGTGTTGTAAAGACCTTACGTACATACATGGAGGAGTGAGTTTAGTTCGGCTGACTAGACAGTTGGTTTGTGAAACCATGTGATGCCAAAAGAATGTGTTCAATCTCCACACTGGCTGAGGTTATCATGAAGGACTGTCTTTCTCAACCTCTCCCCTTGCCTGAGGCTTTGTGGCCCTCAGGCTAATTCACCACCAGTTGCCTCTCTCTAATGAGGGAGCAGCTCTATGGTCTGGTTAAGTCTATCATGACACAACAACCTACATACATATGCACTCACTTTCTAAAACAGAGATACACAGACAGACAGAAAGTAGAATCGGTTAAGTTATATTATGGGGTCTATGGTTTTATGTAGCCAAATAAACTGTACTTTTCAGGAAAATTCTTGAAGTCATCCTGCAGTTTATTGCCAGCAACGTGCCAGTCTTTCAATTAGTTTTCATGGGGATTGCAATGGAACCTACAGCTACAAAAGGTACTAATGAAACAGATGAAAAGCACTTCGGCTGGGATTGAGCTCGATACACATTTACTTGACATCTCTGCATTTTTCATAATTTGAAGAGTATTTGGAGTGGGGAGTTTTTAGGTTTTTTTGGGGGGGGTATTTTTCCGAAAAATGGTAATTGGGCAAAATCTAAACCATCTAAATATTTTCTGTCAACTCACTGGAGCATTTTTACAAGACTTTGACAGAACAGTGCAGAAACTATAGAAATGTGAAAAGAAACTGAAATGCTTTGAACTACCTGAGAAAATCCTAATGGTTGACAAGTGCTATTCAGTTTAATGAATTGGATTTATTTTGTGAGGACCCCGGTTTTCATCTTACGTAGAGGCATTGTACATCATGAAAGAAGACATGAGAGGGAACCCATTCAGTAGAATATCACAATACTCGGTCCTTGTACCTATGTATATTATGACTAATCGTGAAAAATATGCTCTGCAAACTCTTGGTATGTACGATATGAATTACAAATCTGTAGTGCTCCCTGTAACTGCATCGACAACCAAGCTGTATCACTGAAGAAGCATCGTCAATTCCTCCCAAGCTTGTGTTCAGTTGTCCAATGTTTGATTGTGTTTGTGTGTGTATGGGTGTATGTGCACGTGCACGTGCATATGTGTATCTTGACTGCTCACCGTACAGTTTGGGTGTGACTCCAGAGAAACTGAAAGCAAGGAGTTGGTATGTCTCAAGGGCATAAAGCACATCTAAAGGCGACCTGAGATAACAAGGTGCAGAGCTGGATGAACACCACAGGCCAAGCAGCATCAGAGGAGCAGGAAAGCTGACGTTTCAGGTCTAGACCGTTCTTCAGAAAATTTCCATCTCTTCAGAAAAATCATGTGCTTTCAGAAAAAGCATTGAACAACTGAACACAAGGGGTCCTCACAAAATAAATCCAATTCATTAAACTGAATAGCACATGTCAACCACTAGAATTTTTTCAGGTAGTTCAAAGCATTTAACTTTCTTTTCACATTTCTATAGTTTCTACACTGTTCTGTCAAAGTCTTGTAAAAATGCACCACCTGAAATCATTTTCTGAAGAAGGGTCTAGGCCCGAAACGTCAGCTTTCCTGCTCGTCTGATGCTGCTTGGCCTGCTGTGTTCATCCAGCTCTAAACCTTGTTATCTCAAGGTTCTCCAGCATCAGCAGTTCCTACTATCTCGAAAGGCAACATCTTCTTTTCATCTGTTTCATTAGTACCTTTTGCTAGGGATGTAGCAATGCTTTTGTGAAAGGTTGTAAATAGAACAACTCATCCCAGATGCATGTAACATTAGATCCATTTCACCAGTGGTCTACCAGAGTTCAACCTCATGCTGTTCAGTGACTTGCCCTGCTAATCACTAATTTTACCACAAATATAATTTTGAAAGACTGCAGTATCTTCTGTCCTCTTTAATTTTAAACATAGTACTATGTACGTAGTAAAATATAAATGGGAACACATTTTGATTTAACTATCAGCTTATGTGGTTACCATGTAGTATTTCCTCTGTTAAATTATGGATTGGGCGATCCTCTCCATTTTTAAATTTGGACCAAGGGTAGTACCAAAGGTTAGCGTACAATTCACCAATCCGATTTTATTTAAAAATCTTCCTTTTCATTTAAAAGAAAAGTTGTCTCAATTCTAACGATCTGTTCGTGATTGACCTGTGACAAAATGCCACAGACAGTTAAGTTAACATCACTGAGTGTGAGCCCATCCAAAATGAGTTTTCAAGGAAAGAAACAAAGGAATAAGAGTAGAGCATTTGGTCCTTTGAACCTGATCCAAGATTCAACAAGGTCATGGTTGATCTGTGATTAAAGTCCATTTCTGTGTCTTTATCCTGTGACCTCTCATACCTCATCGTGTCACGCGAAATCACTGTTTAAAAACAAATCACAGCCATGTTTAATTTCTGCTGACCCCACCCTATCTTTACTAATTTTAATGCGTCTGCTGTTCTATCAACTAAATAAAATTTATAGATCAATCCCAAAATCTTCTGCCTGAGTCAGCCACGCGTACTTGGGCATCCCTGGAAACAGTTGTTACAAAGTGCATTTAACACTCATTCTCAGTATGAAGAAAAATAATTTGAAATTTTTTTGAGTTTACTTGACTTGCTACATATTTTCATGACAAATTATTGGCTGACAACTGGACAGTGACCCTTTTGGACAGTGTTCTGACAATGAAGACTGTAAGTACATATTGTGTTCCTCAGGTTGATTTCATTTTAAAAGGATGATCTCTATATTGTTTATAGGCTTTTGTTGTTGTGTTACCTAATGACATAATCCCAGTATGATTGTTAAATATGACAGTGGGAATAGACTCACATGGGACTTAAGAACCAGCCTGGAATTAATGGATCGAATGGCCTGTTTCTCTGCTACAAAATAATGTAGCACTCCAGTTTTGGGTTAAAGTTGTCCCAGGACAAGCAATGCTTTTTGTGTCAATCTGCTGTAGACAGACCTATTCCTTGAAAATACTATTGTGTTGAGCACAATAACAGAATATTAAATAATGACCATTATATACTCATTGCTCATCTTGTATATTTCCTGAAAGGCAATCCAGATAAAAAAAACAGAATGATTTCAGTGCTGTCACTGCAAACCATAACTGGTGGTTGGTTCTGTGCCAAATTTAACTGATTCTGAGTTCTGAAAAGTTGCAATATTTGACTAGGTTTTAAAGCCTTACTAATCCCCAATTTTAGTGTGAAAACTTAGCGTATCATGATGAAATTTTAAAAATACTGTTTTAATCACTCCTATGTGTTCCATGATAGTTTCATTCCAAATGCTTATCAAGCTTAGACAAGTGGGGTCTGAAGATTTTTTGAAAAGCATGAAGTTAATTTTTGTTACTCATAATTTGAGTTTTCAGAGAAAAAAAGTTTCTTTGCTTACCAGCTGAAAGCTTACCTTGTAGAATTGGGTAGCCAAGAATTCTGTAGCTATTCTGTAACGATTTTCCCATTTTCAATTGGCACATGTTTGACAACATTTTTTCAAGTACACTTTTAACACTGATTATTAATGAGAATCATTTCTAATGCACAGAATAATTCTTTCCAATGTAAATATATGTAAGGTACATATATTCAGAAACACTTACTTTTGCTTAAAAATAGTGAAGCCTTTTTCTATCTTGTTCCTCCAACATATCAAACAAATCGTTGCAAACACAGCTGCACGAGCAATGATTTTCTTTAACAAAAGGTTGACACATTGATGTGGATGCCGAGATGTGTGTATTGTTTGGGTTACATGTTTGTAGAGAAAGAAATAAAATGGTTCATTGTATTCAATGTGGTCCTGTGATTAAGAAACACAATGATAATGTGAACTACAATTAGTTAAACAAAAGGTCGCTGTTTACAGTAACAATTACCATCAGTTGGTCCAACCAATGAAGCTCATACTCCAGTGTAGTTGCCCCCAAGGGGGCTCCTAGGCTTTCCTTTGGGAAGTGTTCAGGTCATTTGCTCTCTGATGCTCAATGGAAATAAAGAGGGCTTCCTGCAGTGGCTAAATGGCACTGTGGAATTCATTTTAATGTTTCAGTATCATCTGTGACTCGGTTGGCATTGGACTTGCCTGAGTCAGAAGGTTGACATTCAAGCCTCATTCTGAAGACTTGAGAACAAAAGGCAAATCGAAATCTGTGAAGTACTGGGAGAGTATTGCATCATTGAAGGCCTCCTCGTTATAATAAGAATTAAACTGAGGCTTTTTCTACTGCCTCACATGGGTAGAAAAATATTTGATCATATTATTTGAAGTGTGGGGATGGGATACTTACTGAAAACCTGGGAGATTATTTGTTCCTCAGCCAGCATCACTAAAGCGGACAATTTAGTCATTGTCACATTGTTGTGCTTTTTCCGTTGTCTTGCACTCATTATGACAATTTTTTTTTAGCAGTAATCAAACTCTAATCTACCAAACAAACTGTCATTATCAAATTACTATTTTGGGAACTTGCTGTGGACATATTGGCTGTAACATTTTCCCATTCCAGAATTATTTACTTGGCTGTAAATATCACAGAATCGCTACAGTGTAGAAGTAGGCCATTTGGACAATTGGGCCCACACCAACTCTCCAAAGAGCTTCCCATCCATACCCATCCCCCTATGCTAGCCCTGTAGCCCTGCATTTCCCATGGCCAATCCATCTAGCCAGCACATCCCTGGACACTATGGGCAATTTAGCACCTTCAACCCACCTAGCCTGCACATCTTTTGGACTGTGGAAGGAAACCTGAGCACCCAGGGGAAACCACGGACACAGGAAGAATGTACAAATTCCACACAGACCTTTGCCTGAGGGTGGAATTGAATCCAGGTCCCTGGTGCTGTGAGGCAGCAGTGCTAACCACTGAGCCAACCACAATTCCTTGAGATGATCTGAAGTTATCAAAGACGCTGAAAAAATGAAAGTCTGTCTGCTCTTTTGTCAGTTCTCTCCAATGTATAAATACCCAACACATAAAGTAACAGAAAAGATTGCATATGCATATTGTGTCTGTGACCAGGCATCCTAAAATGCTTTACAGCCAATGAAGTACTTCTGAAGTATAGTCTCTGCTGTAATGCAAGAAGCACAGCAAAGTCTCATGAACTGCACTATGATAATGACCAAACAATCTGTTTTTGTGATGTGAATCAGAGAGAAATATTGGCCAGAACACAGGGGATAACTCCGTACTCTTCACCAAATATATAATTTTGAAATAGAATCTCTAAAACTAAATTAAGGTATCGACTGATCAGTGTTACCATTGCTCCATCTTGATTAGACACTGTCCTTCCAAAATGAGCTTAGTTTATTTATGTACGTTTCGTATTAAAACCGTCACATTTTCAGAATAATTGGCCTGGTAATAAATGAGTAGCAGGCTGAACCCAATTCCAAGATTGCCAATTAGAGTTTCTGTTCTGAAGTGCAATCTGCTGTTTGTAAATCAAATGTAAGTAACATCGTTATAATAATAGTTTCCAAAGTGTGAATTATGTCTGCATTGGTTATACTGACATCTTTAATTTCAAAAGCCCCAAAGCTGCAGTAAAACAACTGGAATTATACAGCACTATCTATAAAAGATGAATATCTGTTTGTAAAAGGAAAATGAGCTCTACCTGGCATAAGGAAAATATCTGGAGGGAATGGTACGATAATCAATGTAGGAGAATGCTGGCTAACAAATACCTAGCCAGTTGAAGGTTAGAACTAATGTTTTTAACATCACTTCTTTTAAAATTAAATAAAAAGACACTCACTGATTTATTTAATTATATGCTCATCAGGACAATTTGTAAGAAGTAAGTAAAAAGGATGCTGAGTGAAGAGTGCTGATTTTTTTGGAAATTGGACTTTGGTACATTCTTCAGCAAAGTCACTACAAGCTATATGATTGACAGTTAACTGCCAAGGTTTCTTTAAATTTTAAATGAGACAAGTTTGCTCTGGTTAAGGTATTGTCCTGATAAATGAACCAGAGAATGGTTTTCCTCTATTTTGTTGAGTAGGAACAGGATGCAATGTGTAGATATGTTCTTTATGACTGAAAAGAGTGAATCAAAATCATCCTGTGGGATAATGGCTACCCTGATTTTGATCATGTCCTTGCTGTATGACACACAAACTCATGACAGGGTCTAAGGCTGTCGTGTTTAGTGCTGAAAAGTGCCTGGTGTGCTTCCAGTTACGTCAAAATTGTAAGGTATCTCAAATGCCTCTGTAACAAGTAAAGCTAGACATTTCATATTGTTGTTGTGCAGTGGTAATAGGAATGTGCTTGATACCAACAAAATGCTGCTGTAAAACCAAAAAGACAGACATTCACTGGTTCACGCATCACAGCTTTACCTTAACTAATCAGAGGGAACAAGCTTGGTTCAAATTGAAACAAAGCTTGGCAGTTAACTGTCAGTTCTCATCAAACTGCATGGCACATGGCAACATCCACATCCATTCCTTATCAATGCGTCATCAAGCTCATCTCACACGGTATAATTGTTGTTTTCCTCTGTAATTTGAATTCTGTTGTGAACAGTCCTGTGAATGCAAGGTGTATAGGCTCATAAAAGTCCTTTTTTTCCCATCCATGCTCAAGTTTCAGCAAACACCAATTATTGATTTGTGGAAATACATGATAAAGGATATTCAAGCTGACAATGCATGGTAAAGTTGTCTTTTAAAAAAGATGTGTTGTAATCTTCAATATTTAACTGAAGTGGTATACTTTCAGTTTTGATTTGTTTGATAGTAATTTTGGCTCAATTATTACAGAAACTGTAAAACCTGCAGGGCCCTTGTATCTCGCACCAGCTGGAATTAATTTCTTTTGATAGCTCAAGGAACCAAATTTTGGTCTGAATTTTGTAGTATTAATAAGGCTGAGGCAACTCTTGCTATTTGGAAATAAAGCATCAACTCCTGGTAATAGAACGCCCAGTTGGATACCAAAGTCAGGTGAATGCAGGAAGAATGTTCATGATAATCGGAGAGTTCAGAACCAGGGGACACTGGTTAAGGTTAGGACTGAGATGAGGAGATTTTTTTTTTTACCCAAAAATTGAGCCTGTGGAATTCTCTGCCACAGAAAGTGGTTGGTGCCAAAACATTGAATATTTCTAAGAAGGAGCTAGATGTGGTTCATAGGGCTAATGGATCGAAGGGTATGGAAGAAAGCGGCCGTGGGGTACTCCATTTGATAACCAACCATAATCATATTGAATGGTGGAGCAGGTTTGAATTATCGAATAAAAACCAAAAGAACTGTGCGTGCTGTAAATCAGAAGCAAAAACAGAAATTGCTGGTAAAGCTCAGCAGGACTGGCAGCATCTGTATAGAGAAATCAGAGTTAACGCTTCAGGTCGAATGACCTGCTGAGCTTTTTTAGCAATTCCTGTTTGAATTATTGAAAGCCTGTTTCTTGCTCATATTTTCTATGTTTTTAAGAAGATTGCTATCAGAGCTGCTCTGTTAATTTAGAAAAAACAGCATTTTGTCAACTGACTCACTGTCTTAAATACATGGCCTGGTGAGATGGTCTTGTCTTTCCCTAATGGACATAAGCAAAATGTACCAGAAAGAAGTTAGTGCTTGCTTAATTGAGCATTTGTACCGATGACCAATTATGACATTACTCCTGCAGTACAACAACATGTAATTATGTTGCATCTTTGACAGTAAAGCACACTTAAGAACAGATGAGGTAAGCGAACGCAGGAATGGAGGGTATCTTGGACCTGGTATAAGTAAAGACACTGGCAGATGGGTTTGGGTGATGGAATGTTTAGGGAGAATGGAAGGTTTAGGGAGAATGTAAAGTGGTAGAACAGCAGAATAATTAGATCTTGGGTTTGCAAAGATTTGGATGAGACTTCAACAACAAAAAGTTTAAGATAATCAGAAATACAAACAAGTGGAAATAGGCAATCATTGTGATACATAGTTTGAAGTTAATTTTTAGCACTACTTTTGCAGAAAGCCTGATTTGGCCTCCGACTATCATCTAGGAGAGGGATGGACTTAGCAGCTACAGAATGAAGTTTGTAGTGTGACCAAGACAACTACTGTTGACAGTTGAGAAACTTGGAACTTAATTTAAGCAAAGTTTGTCCAGAAAATTAATGCTACTCAGTGTGGATTTTCATTCCTGCAGTTTCCAGTTGTGGTTAGAGATTTTTTCAATATTATTTATATTTTCAATTTTTTAGTTCTTTTTCATTACTATCTCTTGATCTTTGCTTTCTACATGTGATCTGGCATCAAGTATTTTAATTCCACGTAGTTTGTATGCCCTGCTAATCAACATTACTTCAACCTAATTGTTTAAGGAAACAATTTCTTTTTAATCAGAAAATAGGAGCAGGAGTAGCCCATTCGGCCTTTCAAGGTAGCTCCACTGCTCAATATGATCATGGCTGATCATCTGACTCAGTACCCTGTTCTCGCTTTCCTTCATACCCTTTGGTCCTTTCAGCTCTAAGAACTATATCTAACCGCTTCTTATTTTGGTCCTAACCACTTTCTGTGACAAAGAATTCAACAGGCTACAAGAAATTTTTCTTTGGAGGAGACCACAGTTGCTTGTCCTGTGCACACATTGCCTAACAACCCTGCTTCTTAGATCTGTTGGAAATAGAGAAAGTTAATTTGCCACTGACTGCACAATTTGGCATTTTGCTTTGGGGAATGTAAATGAATATACTTTCTATCTCTACCCGTAGAAATGGTCTCTGTGCATTTTAATTTTCCATCATTAGCCTGCCAAAAATCCATTAAGTGCAACCTGTTCCATTTAAAGTTGTCAGTTGAGCAATCACATTAAAAGTCATTAAAGTTGTCTTCAGCTGTCCAGCTCAATAATTTGAAAATAAATTCAATTGCAATTGAGGTTTAAATCTATTTTGTCAAATATAGAAAGGATGTATATTCTTCACTTGAAATTGATGGCTGATAACTTAATACGTGTTGGCCGAAATCTTTTGATCTGGATCAGAACCCACACTTGAGTGGTGGTCAGCAGTGAATTGGGAGATTAATTTCATTGTTAAACGGAGTTAGAGCATGTTTTAATTCCTCTGACTGTACCTGGCCAACTATTGAGATAAGTCAGTGTAAACTTCCAAATCTCCGTTTCTAACTCAGAATTGAGTGCAATTTCAGCCTACACTTCAGTGATTATTTTCTGGTCAGAAGATCTGAGCAGTTTAATTACACAAGATGTGCTTTCGGTTGCTTTTTGTTTAAGACTCTGCAACCTGCAAATTTTTGATACTTTGTTGATATTTCATTTTGCTGCTGTCAACTTACACACGTGAATAAAACAATTCAAACTCCGGTTTTGGCTATTGGTAGAGGTCTGAATATTGGCCCAGATACAGGCACAATTCCCCTAATCTTTGTGAAATCCTGCTGAAGGAAGTTAGGAGCCTGTGTTCCCCAAAGGACAGCACTTTCCAAAGTGCAGCACTCCCTCAGCAGTGTGCTAAAGGGTCACTGTAGATTGTGTTCATCGAAGTGGATCTTAATCTTATGACCTTCTGACTAGAGAAGAGTGAGCTTTATTTCCTGGTGTGGCACTGCTGACTGTCCCACTGATTTGGCTTCCATCAATAAGTGAAGCTGTTGAAATTGAGGTTAATTCACCTTGGGCTCCTCTTGTGAGCTGCCAAGCAACTGTGCAATTATTAAAACAGTTAGAATATTTGCTCTCTTGGGTGGAGAATTACAAGGATGAGGGAGAGCTGTGAAAAGGAAAATGAAAATAGCCAAGTGTTGATGAAAAATGTAACAGAGCATCTGTGATCTCAAGCCAAAGAATTAAATATTTTAGCACACTTTTACATACTGTATGTATTTTAAAATAATATAAAAATGTAGATATTATGCCTGTTTCCTTGACTATCATAATCAAGAACGATGTTTAAAATTTTTTAGGATTAAATACCACACAAAAAACTACAAGGAATATTTTATGGCCATTTCTAAACTGGAGCAAATGTTTGATTTTCTTTCCTGAACTTCCAGTTGGCATTCACAGTAGTTTGCTTTTACTTCTAATTCATTAATTGCAGTTGAGTACCAATATTATGTTGTAGAATCTGTGTTCTGCATTCCTTTTCAGGCCACAACCTGATACTTTTCTTTGTCTCTTTGCAGATGCTGCTGGAGTCAAGACATAGCTGAGGAAAAAAAATCTTTCAACATGTGCAGTGAGGAAAAGAACAGCTGAGGGTAGTGATCAATCCCAGCATTTTAGAAAAGCACCAGATATCCTTCTGTACCCAGGGGTCTATTTTCTGCATCCAAGCATTGATTTGCTGCAAGCATCAAGTCTCTTGACAGTTGGTCATTCATTTCAGGAAAAGTTTTTTAAAATGTGTAGAAAGAAATTTTCCACCACTTGTCATGTAATGATGGGTTTTCTGACTCTTTGTCTAACTGAAGCATCTCCACAGTCTAGTGAATGCCCTCAGCTATGCGTTTGTGAAATTCGGCCATGGTTCACCCCACAGTCAACATACAGAGAAGCAGCTACTGTGGACTGCAATGATCTTCGGTTGACCAGAATTCCTAGCAACCTTTCGGCTGACACTCAGGTGCTTCTGCTTCAGAGCAACAATATTGCCAAGACAACTGATGAATTTGAGCAAATGTTTAACCTCACAGAGTTGGACCTCTCTCAGAATAATTTTACCAATATTCAAGATGTAGGTCTGACCAACCTTACTCATCTGACGACTCTGCATCTAGAGGAGAACCAGATAGCAGAAATGCCTGATTATTGCTTACAGGATCTCACCAATCTCCAGGAGCTGTATATAAATCACAACCAGATCAATAGCATATCTGCAAATGCCTTTTCTGGCTTAAAGAATTTGCTGCGTCTTCACCTAAATTCCAACAAGCTAAGAGTGATTGACAGCCGTTGGTTTGTGTCCACACCAAATTTGGAGATCCTCATGATTGGAGAAAACCCAGTAATTGGCATCCTGGATATGAACTTCAAACCTCTCAGCAATTTGAGGAGTCTGGTTTTAGCTGGAATGGAACTCACAGAAGTTCCTGGGAATGCACTAGTAGGATTGGATAGTCTGGAAAGTCTTTCATTCTATGACAATAAACTGGTAAGAGTGCCCCAACTTGCCCTTCAGAAGGTCCCGGCCTTGAAATTCCTGGATTTAAACAAGAACCCTGTTCGTAAAATTCAAGAAGGCGACTTCAGAAACATGCTTCGTTTGAAAGAACTCGGTATTAACAATATGGTTGAACTAGTTTCTATTGACAGATATGCACTGGATAACCTGCCTGAGCTTACAAAACTAGAAGCCACAAACAACCCGAAACTATCATATATTCATCGCTACGCATTTCGGGAAGTTCCGTCTCTTGAAAGTTTGATGCTCAATAATAATGCATTAAATTCTCTGTATCAAAAGACTGTTGATAACCTTCCCAATCTACGTGAAGTAAGCATACACAGCAACCCAATCAGATGTGACTGTGTTAGCCAATGGATGAATTCAAACAAAACAACCATTCGGTTCATGGAGCCTCAGTCTATGTTTTGCGCTTTGCCGCCAGAGTACAGAGGTCAGCAAGTTAAACAAGTTCTCATGCAGGAGACAGCCGAACAGTGTCTCCCAATGATTGCACATGAAACCTTTCCAAATCATCTGAATGTAGACATTGATATGACAGTTTCCTTAGATTGTCGTGCCATGGCAGAGCCTGAACCTGAAATCTACTGGGTGACACCGCTTGGAAGTAAAATCACAGTCGACATTCTGTCCGATAAATATAAATTGAGCACTGAGGGAACTCTTGAAGTTTCTCACATTCGCGTTGAGGACTCTGGCCGTTACACTTGTGTTGCTCAAAACTCTGAGGGAGCTGATACAAGAGTTGCAACCATTCGAGTTAATGGAACCCTGCTAGATGGAACTCAGGTTCTGAAAATATATGTAAAGCAAGCTGAGTCCCACTCCATCTTGGTTTCGTGGAGAGTGAACTCAAATGTCATGACTTCTAATCTGAAGTGGTCTTCAGCTACAATGAAGATTGATAACCCTCACATTACATACACAGCAAGGGTTCCCGTGGATGTGCATGAATATAACCTGACTCACCTTCAACCCTCAACAGAATACGAAGTCTGTCTTACTGTCTCTAATATCCACCAGCAGACTCAGAAATCATGTGTCAATGTTACTACAAAGGGAGTGGCATTCTCATTGGATATTTCTGACCAGGGAACAAGTACAGCTCTAGCAGCTGTAATGGGCTCAATGTTTGCCATCATTAGCATTGCGTCAATAGCTGTTTACATTGCCAAACGCCTCAAGAGGAAAAACTATCACCATTCACTGAAGAAGTACATGCAGAAGACCTCTTCCATTCCCTTGAATGAGCTTTATCCACCACTTATAAATCTATGGGAGGGGGATAGTGAGAAGGAAAAAGATGGTTCTTCTGATGTGAAACCTACGCCTGTTGACACATCAAGAAGCTACTATGTATGGTAACTCTGGAGGAATTTTGCTTCTAGTTAAAGGGAGCACAGATACTTATTTTGCTTTTTTCTGCAAAAGTGAAAGTTCTGAACTTTTTGTATTTTGACTTTGCTAACCTCTGGCAGAGCTGTGAGGACAGGTGGATATTTCAAAGACCTATTAGTATAGCGTATCGCCTTTTGTTCAACATTTAAAATGAAAAAAAAGGGCAGCTCCATTTATCTTGCAAAATGTCTCAGTTGCTGTGCTTGATTACTTTTTTCTGTCTCTACTGCAGAACTCAATAATAATCGATGACAGTGTAAGTCATCCCATGTTTTTAAAGAAGTGATGCGCCTTCTGAGGTGTGTTCATTTTAGTAGAAGCTGTTTACCTTAACTGTTGGGCACTGATCCACTTCCATGTTATAGGTTTTTTTTTAGAATATTGAAGCTGACATACAGGATTAGAACTCATTCATTCTTCTATTGAATGCTGTTAGCCAACTAAACTGTATTGTTGTATCAACTATAATTTGCTCTCTTTGGAATTTGAAAGCCCAAACACTTGTAAATTTGATTTGCCTTCTTTGCTTGAACTAGTTTTACAATTTATCTTAGATAAATGTGTGGTTAATGTTTAAAAACAATAATAATGTATTGTGCTTTTAAAAACTGCAACATTTTAAAAATAAACTGTACTTTTGTTGATTTATTGAGGGACTTTAGCTGCCAGGTTTTTCTGAATGTCTCTCTAATTGCATTTAGTATTAATGGTTTAAACAATGAATTTTATTGTGAAACGTATAGTGTAAAATGAGAACAAAACTATAATAAAATAGTTTTGAGCTTGACATTTTTCATAGAGTTTTGTCTCTGATTTAAAGTGTCTTTTTTAAAGCTATGTCTATTATTCCTGTAGAATTCTTACATCTAATTTTTGACATTTCACAAATTGAGTGGGTTGACCATAAGTTAATTCTTGCTTTAAGGAAAATTGAACCGCATCGCTGGCAATAAAATATATCAACAAACAGCTTTAATGAATCATTCTGGATAAAAAGTATTGTGGAATGAGTTTGTCCAGCTGTATTGATGAAGCTTGTTTTTCATAGGAGTAGGAACTGAGGGTTAAGTAATCTTCTATCTTGAAATGCATTTGGTTTTGACATTTCAAACTGTCATCTTGCAGGAAGACCCGAGGGGTGGCTGCTTGAACTCAATAGGCTTTGGAATTTCTGGCCAACCAGTTAAATATTTTTGCCAATGGCTGAGAATTAATCCTTGTGTTCATCCAAATGTTACAACTCCTATTCTGTTCCTTGTTTTTTCTGAAGCAATTATTTTTGCTGACATCAGGATTTCCAGCTGCAGCTAGTTTCACCTGCATCAACTCTGATCCAAATTGGATAAAATATAAGCCAATTAAATTTCTGTTTAGCAATATCCATATGCATTATCCGTTATTTAATCTTAAAATAATAAAACTATATATTTTTGGTGTTCAAGATTAATAAATAAAGTTTGTAAAAGTATTTGGAAAACAAAAGCCTAGAGTACAGCTCAGTGGCTCAGTGGTTAGCACAGCTGCCTCTTAGCACCAGGAATCCAGGTTTGATTCCAGCCTCAGGTGACTGCCTGTGTGGAGTTTGTACATTCACCCCGTGTCTGTGTGGGTTTCCTCCGGATGCTCTGGTTTCTTCCCACAGTCCAAAGATGTACAGGTTAGGTGGATTGGTCATGGTAAATTGGCCATAGTGCTCACAGATGTGTAGGTTAGGTGGATTAGCCATGGGAAATGCAAGTTTACAGGGATTTGGTCAGGGTCGGATGCTGTTTGGAGAGTTGATGTGGACTCAAAGGGCCTGCTGTCACACTTTCAGAATTCTACGACTACCATTTAAGACAATCATCAGGCTTTTGCTGATGAGCTATATTCTATGTAACACAATAAGCTAAATATGAAAAGAAAGGGGAGTGATAAATTATTCTATTTTTAAATGTAAAGTCACCATGACTTTTTGGACAATTGTTTCAGTTGGCTAACACACAGATGTGCACACAAAATGACCAAACACTTTGCTTGCAAATAAATGAACCGAGATGAGCCCGTAACTCATTGGGGTATCTTCATGTTCTCCAAAGACTATTTTCTCAATATTATAGTCTTTAAGGATATTTTGACAAATGCCTTCATTTAGCTTCAGTGGAACTGTGTCACATTATCACTGATTTGAGAGCAGGCTGAACATGCATTGACCACTATGTTTCAGGACCAATTGCTCAACTCTCCTTTAGTTTTTCTAATTTACCGAACAATTAATTCATTTGTAGATTGGTGATACAGTTTTGAACCCCATGTCTTATTGCTGGTATAACATGATTGTATGCTGTTCTAAGAGCTCTTGATTTTGATGCAGTTTGGTATTTATAAAGTGGCCATTATCCCATTATTGAGAAAGTTTTGCATCTTAAGGTTTTAAAATATTTTGTTAGGATTCCTCCTCAAGGAATATTTTGAAATGACAGCTGTTCTGGAGTGTAAACAGAAAAAAAAGTAATTCCTTTTCAACAACGGAAAGTTTTTATTACGTTTGAGTCTTATTTTGATGTCAGCCATGCAAAATGATTTTTTACCGTTGTGTTGTTTCATTCTTTCAATATTCACCTTTAGTCTTAGAGAAGATGTATTTCCACTTTGTAGATGGTCTAGTGGAGTTAAAGAGTGTTTTGTTCCATTTGTGGAACTGCTTGTTTGAAGACTGAAGTCTCCATATTTGACTGACAACCTTTAAAAATAGTACTTTGGAAAATTTCTCTTTCTGTCTATTTAATGAATTTTATGCATGAAGTATTGCTTGATTTGTTGGATCTGTCAATATTTCAAACCCACGGGTGAGATCGAGTCGTGACTTGCTCTTCCCACAAGAATTTTTAGCTGAAGTGGAAATGGATAGAAGTTAGCACTGCATAAAAAAATGCCGATCGAGTGGAAAAGAGACTGTGAAGGTAAAGTTAAATTGTTGAAGGTTAACAAACCAATATGAACATAGTGTTTCTTACAAATAGTACTTTTAATGTCACCTATTTAAATTGATAATTGTAAATTGATCTACTGGTAGCTTTTCTGGTGTCTGTTATTTTTCATTTGAAAGGAAAATTTGCCTTGTTTTTAACATTTTGCTTGACTGGATTACAAGCAAAGGTTTTTGACAGCGTTGTCAAATGAACATTTGCCATATTCGCTTGCAAAGCTTGTCACATATTTTGATGTGCTGATTACGTTAAAGATTGTACCTGCTGCCGGTGATACCTCAAGAGGAGAAATTCTAAATCACACATTGTCTGTTATTTTGTTGTGGTGACATATTCAGCCACTGCGACCTATTTTAGCATTGTCCAAGCTCCACACACAACATGCAGTAACAACTTATTAATAGTTACTCTCCAAGACAAATGTACTGTCGAAAGTAGAATAAGGCTATTGATCCACCCCATGTGGAGAATTTTACAGTGAAATCTGAGACAGGATAGTCAGCAGACAGAGAGGGAATCAGGGTTGAGGTAGCTTTGTGTGCAGAAGGCGGTCTCCATGGAGTTTACAAATGTACGTCAGGGAAGAGAGAACCTGTGAAAATCCAGGGCTAGGCCACCGAAATGATACTCACTCTCTCAAGCAAGCCCTTCAGTGATACTCTGTATTAATGATCAGAACTGAAAGTGAACAGCCCCTATGGAAGTGGTAAAGGCTTGTGCATGGCATAAGGCACAGCTGTATGATCTTACAGTTGTGGATTACAATAATTGGCATTTCTCTCTTCCATTATTTAAAATTTCATGCCACCCTCATCAACCCAAAGGTTGTGGCAGTGACCACATATGTATCACATTTTATTGCTCTGTCTTCAGTGGTCCAAGCAATGCTTCTCAGAGGGATACAGATCCTTGGAAAATAGGCAACAGGTTTAGATAAAGGATCTGGAGCGGCACAGGCTTGAAGGGCCGAAGGCCCTGTTCCTGTGCTGTAATTTTCTTTGTTCTTTGTTGTTCTCATTACTATGGTTTTCTAGTTCTGCAATCTCCAAATCTGGAATTGCCAATTCTTGTGTTGGGCTTACAATGAGACAACTTTGAGACAGTTTGGAAGAAATTTGATACAGGATTTGACGTATCTTTTACGCTGCATCAGGTTCAGTTTAGCTTAGGCATAGAATAATGTTTCTTCCAACTGTACTCCTCCACCATAGGCAACCAGCACATTTACAACATGGGTGAGACAGTGAATAAAGCTGAACAACTTGACTAGGGACATGGCTAGATTTGGAACACTACAACCTAAATGGCTTGAAATCTCATAGCAGAATTACTTAGTTTCACACTCATCCAAATATCCAAGGTCACCATTCCAATCCAAGTCCCAAACAGCCGGAGAGTGTAAGGTTACCATTTCACTCAAGCTCCGTATTGCTGATGGGGAGATTCATAAGTACAAGGTAAAAGTGATTTGATTTGCCAAGTGCCTTTCATTCTCAAAATACAGTAATCTTAGCCATGAGTTAAAACTGAAAAGAACTGACATATGGTGTTTGATTCAAAGACAAATACTTATGTGCACTGGGGCACCATTTATGGTTTCATATATGTCAGTCCATGTAATGTAAGGCAAAGACTTGCATACAGACGGTGTTTGTTGATATTGTTGTACATTATGCATGCTATGTTGACTCCAGTGCAAAACGTAATTGGAGGTAAACTACATGCCTTTTATAAGGAAATGTCACATGCTGTAAGGTTCTGTAAATGCTCCAAAGGCACAAGCTCATCTGGTCTGGAGTGTTATTGTAGGACATTATCCTGCATTCTCTGCCTTCCCTTTTTAAAATAAGGCAGTTCCTTTTTGTGCTAAATCGGTACAAGAATGCACATTGATACATTATCTGGATTCATTCTGCTAAGGCCTAGGAAATGCGATTTGTATCAGATATGTTCCTTATATAATTATCATAACGTGGCAGTGTAGCTTTGCCCTGTTGTGCTAGTTGAGGATATGTATCATTTGTTGGAGCTGCGTGGCTATCTGGCAAGATGTCTGAAGAGTCCAAAACATCTTCCCGTGTGACAGGTGATTAATGACATGCAGTTTGGATATGCCATCTATTTCTTGACAAGACTTGACCATAGTTTAGTGTTTCAGAACTTTCAACTTAGTTTGTGCAGGGTAGGTATCTCATTTAAGCACCTTTTTAATGAAATGTTTAGTAACATGAATTTAAATATTCACATACATTGATAGGCTTTGAAGAAAGATGACGATACTCAAGAAATGGTACTGCACATGTCAGTTGATGATTAACTTTCCATATGAACCCCTTCTCTATCAGGAAACCCTGTACAAGATTGAGTTTTTCTTTAATGCTACACTTTGTGGAGGGTCAATGCTGGGTTAAGTGGTATCTTTTAGATGTAGCATTGCATCAGCTTAAAAACTTGATAACTTGAAACTGGTGATTAGTAACGTGATCAGTAGATTTGATATCATTTGATATCCCATCTCCACTCGGAAGAATTGCTGTCGCAATTTGTCTCTGTTATATGTAAATTTCTACATCCTGGTAGACGGATGGTAGAAGGTTGTCTTGCTTCAATAATGTAGAAGGTTTCAGATATCCACCTGAGGCATTGTCTTGACATTCCAGAAATGTTGGATCATGCTGATGAATAGGATGTTAAACTCACTATAAGCAGCTAACTTATCTTGACTGTACCGCCTGGTCAATTTCATGAGTACATTTCTTGTAAGATGTGCAGAGGAATGATACTTGCACTGCTTCAGTACTCATCTTGGCATACAATGTGCATTGTCTTCTCTTGACATATACCACTTGGATGGAGGTAAAGGCTAATACTTTTTTTACTGTGTATCAAGTTGGCCACTTGTTTTGCTGTCATGCAGTATTGTGTGGTACAATGTGTTTATGCAGGTAATTGGACTTCGGTCAAAATGGGTGCAATGCCATCTGGTAAAAGATAGTTTGCATATGGCATAAAATTCTAGACATGTTATTTGTGATTCAGATAAGTTACATCCCATGCAAGAGTTTGATGTTCTACTGGACCTTTTTTGATAGTTGCAATACTTTCTTTCAGAGGCTGGGTTTGCAGATGCTCCTGGCCTGCTGCCATTACTTCGAACTTGGGTCATCCTTCTAGTGGTGCATTGATTGCCTTGAATTAGTCCAAAATAATCTTTCAGAAAGATTTGATGGTTGTGGATGTAATGACTTGTTTAATAATATTTTCAGCTAAATTAGCTCCAGTGAAATCACATTCCATCCGTTTATTTTGATACTAGCCCATTAATTAGCCAATTGTAGCAGCTGCTTGTTGGAGAGAAGATATTAACTCCAAATCAATCCTGAAATCATCCACAAGTTGATTTTCTAAAATCTGAACAGTTTTTTTTCTGTATCTTTTGCTACCATCATAAACACTGAAGGATTTGAATTATTGCCTCAGTATTCAAGGCAAGAAGAAATTTGACCTCCTGTCATTTTTTTGTCAACTATCTACTGATACATTAACCAAAGAGTAATACTTTATTTAAGTGGCTGAAGTTCTCATGAAACATGGTCAGAATTGTTAGTGCTATGCTGTGGTAACATGAGAGGTTAGATGCTAAAGCAAAATGCAGAACCACTCAGGTAATAATCTTTTGATTAGTACCTAAACTTTTTTATAAATTGGCACAGGATACAGAAGATTAGAGAAGTGAAGGTGTGGCTCAAATTGTTGTGGGTTAAGTAGATTCTGGTTCTTGTATCCCTGACACCACAACTGTGGAAATTGGGATATATATCATTGGTACAGGCTGCATTTGGACCATTGTGCAATTAGTGTTCTCACAATCTGCATAACTAGGGAATTAGAGAGGACTTCAAATAAAACCAGGGTAGTGGGCATTCTAGCTGGGTAAGCTTACCTGAATGCTCTCTGTAACCCAGTGTCTTACCAGTAATGCATGTTGCGGCCATCACGCCCAGGAAAGCCTTCTAATGCTTCAAAAAATCGTTTGTATTTGTCATCGCAGGAAGTGGACAGCAATCAAATAAACAAAAGTTGCATTTGCCTCCGGAACACACAAATGGCTTCAATGTCATTTACTAACAATTGTTAGCCAGCAAATGATTACTCTATCCAGCTCACATCAACGGAACTGGGTATCAGTTTATTCCTGTCAGGCTTGTATTGTCTGACGCAGTGCCACTGCATCATGCACAAGATCTGTTCTTCTGGCTCAATGTCCTCATTCTATTGGAAGTTAGTTCCCAATCTCTCTATTCATCAGCATTTAACACTGAAATAACTTTCCAGAGGCTGGGAATCAATCATCAAGTCATCCTTTAGTTATTTGTGCACCATACACTGGCTGTGGCCAGCCAGCTCGGAGTCACTCACCTGAACTGATTCTAAATCTAACCTCCTGGCTATATTTGTTTTCCTCCTCTCTGCGATCGTCATACAGTAATCGTGCTTATTTTTCCCCACAGCACCTGTGCCATGGATGTGTAAGTGCAGGAGTCGGTAAAATTACAAGATAATTTTGTTCAATATTTCCACCACTAGGAAAAACACCCATGTGGCCAATGAACCAGTAACAAGCAAAGCTTGGTAGGAGCAATGCTTACATGAAAGAAAAAGTGAAGGGGAATATAGAGATCAAATCAAAATAGAGTTGGAGGTGTTTTATTTCCCCCTTCAAAGTTTAATTTGATTTGATCCCTACCCTTCCCAATCTACTGGTTTTATCGCCAGCCGGGGCTTTCCTGATTGGCCCAGGTTAACAACCCCAATTAATGACCTTGTAATCAATGAGGTCAACCTGGTTCCAATCACTACAGCCCTTCCCCTAAGTCTGAGGATGAAGGCCTGGTCTTTGTTTTGTAGCCTTTCTTGCGTGTTTTTTGCCCTAAGTCTGGTTCCTCTGATTTGGACTCTAACATGAGTAGCATGTAACCAGATTGTAACCCATCTCTCGCATCCAGAGTATTTTGGTAGTTTCTTCCTCCTTTTCCAGCGGTAATGTTATCGAGGCTGCATCCATTTGGGCTCTGAGATTTGCTCGACACAAGCTGGAAGGGGAGAACCTACGGTTTCTGACAGGTCTCTGGCTGTCCTGAGGGGCCAGGAATGTTTTGCGCCTGCCCCGTTTGTGAGGTAACAGCTTTCAAGTGATCTATGTTTTTGTTCAAGACTGTATTACCTACTTGAATTTTGTAAGTGATGAGACCCAACTACACCTCAGATCCATACAAGGCCGTTTCCATGGTTCCAGCACCAAAGGTCTTCCCCTAAATTAAACTGTCTCTCGATTGGAGGTGGCATGTGGCCAGCAATAGTGTTCCTGCTGCTGTTTAACCCTCTGTACACCCCTCATCCTGAACTGAGAATATCAGGTTTAACTTGGTGTGGAGTCTTCTCTCTATCAGTAACTCTGCTGGAGATATTCCTCTTGTGTGTGGAGTGATCCTAATGGGAACTGGGCCAGTTTGGTATGAAGTGATGCAGTAGACTGCTTCTTTAAACCTGCCTTCAACAATTGGACCACTTTTTCCGCTAGACCTTGGACAGAGGATTGTATGGAGCTGTCTTTATGTGCAAAATGCCATGTGACTTTAGGAAATATTTAAATTCCCTGCTGGTAAATGATGTCCCATTGTCCGTGACCAATACTACTGGGAGTCTGTGTATTGTGAAAGATGCTTGTAGCTGCCCAATCATCATCCCGGAGTTTGCCAAATGAAATTTATGTCCAACCACTTTGAATAGGCATCTACAATGACCGGGAACATTGAGCCCATGAAAGGACCGACACAGTTGACATGCAACAGAGTCCAAGTTTTTTCCAGTCATCCCCATGAATGTGGGGGTACTGTTGGTGGCAATTTTTGTCCTTGTCAGCAGTCTGAGCATTTCCCACCAGTGCAGCGATGTCAGCATCCAACCCCGGCCACCAGACATAGCTTCTTGCCAGCATCCTCAACTTGGAGACCTCTGGCTGACCCTGAGTTCTCTAACAAGCTGAATAAAATCAATATTGTCTCAGAATTAGAGGAGGTTTTAGCTTGTAACATTCCTTCACCAGCTTTGTCAACTCTTGGAAGGTTTTTGTGCCTGGTGCCTTTGGAAAAGCCAAGCGCCTTACAAGTGCTCTGCCTCCATAAGGGGGCACGCGACAAAGTCATCAGCCATCAGTGGGTAGCCCCAGTCTCACAGTAACCATCTTTTTGTAAAGCATCTGGATCCTCAAATGCAGCAGGAACAGATGCATTCTCGAGGAAGCAGGCATCACTGCCGCTCCCAAGCTGCTTGGCCTAAATCTCTAAGAAGTGGAACGGCTGATCTTAGATCGTTTGCAGTGATGGAATTGGAACTCTGTTTTTTTTAGAGTGGATTATTGAGCTCCGCTGCGTTATGAGCTGGTCTTCTCAGTGTGGTGTGTGCAATCCATTGCAACCTGCACTTGTGGGATTCCGGCTTTCTCTCCGTGTCCTATTGCCCACTGGCTGCAGGATGGACCTAGCCACGGGGAAACGAGGTGAAGTGGCACAAATGGCATTGGTTGCAGTCTTGGCACACTTTGTTGGTGGATCATTCAGTGAGAGATCCCACATAGGCCCCCAGTGACTCCCTGGAAGGAGCCAGTCCTAAATAGATAGACAGGATGGCCACCCACTCCTTCAAGCTGCATGTCCCACTCCAGCAGCTGGCGTAGTTGAGTCAGTGTTCTGGGGCATCATTAGCTTGTGCCCACAATGCCTTGCAGGGGAAATGGCATACTGGACAAAACACTATGACCCTCCTCTATCTGCTGTGCATTGGAGGGGGTCTTCATCTGCACCCTCTTTATGCGGAAGCTGTTCTGCATTTGCTGGAGCTTGCTGATGCATCAGTTCTTCTTCTGCTTCTGCTTCTCTGCACCCTCATTGCACTACTGTAACATTAGCGCTTCCTGTGCCCAGATCCAGCAGTCACATTTGCAATGATCATGTGTGAAGAGCGGGTAGAAAGAGAACCAATGCTTGGCAATGTGAGGAGCCAGCGTCTGTACCCCTTTGAAATGAGTGCTAAAAATACTCCTCCCTGCAGTGCGACGGGTATTGCTTAGTTCTTGGCATGAGTGATTTAAGGTCCAGTCATGTCACAAATATGTAACATCCGAATGTAAGTGCTCCATAAGCACCGATCCTGTCTCCTCAACCCACCTCACCAACAAAAGGTGCCATTGCATACAGAAGATTATTGCATTTTACTAACGGTTCAGGTGGTAAGGTTATCAGTTCTATGCCCCTAGGTGTCCAGGTGGTCTTACATTAGCTGTGTGCATTGTGGCCGACAGGATCTTCCTTCATAAAGTCACCTGCTTCAAAAGTGCCATCTCCAATTTGCAAGGACCAACCACATGATCAATAAAGCTTGTGACCAGTGTTTTCATGCCAGATATTTGGAGATGCTGTGTTTGAAATACTGCACAATGATATGATGCTAAATGACTTCAAGCTGCACTCTGCTGGTACATGATTGATACAAATATTCCTTGCAGTTATACAGAGGTGAAGTGTCTAGTTTTTGACCATGTGCAGATGGTGACTCCCCCGTCTCTGGATGAGTCTCCATCCCTTTTCCACCTGTAGGTTGTGTTTAACAATCGGCAGATCATGGAAGGCAACACAAATCATGCTGGGCGCAGTGAGTACCAGGCTTGGTCTCATTGCCTGGTCCATCCCATATCCCAAGCCTCCATGCCCTTTTCTTTCCTATCACTCCCCAGACAGCCCGGCTCTGCTGAACACTATCATTTTCCAACTGTGAATGGAAACTCCAACTGTCATCCTTGCCCTGAGCAACATCACTGCAGCCTGGTCACACCTACCATCAAAATGCACACATCACTCCACACATCCACTATTGCTCTCCTCCAACCCCTCCCCACATCCATCAAATTTCCACCCATCACCATCCCTTACCCTCCACATCCCATTCTGTTGCCTCTAATTCCCAGCAATGAATTCCCCGAACTTCCCAAATGCCACAGCATTCATTGTGCTCTACTGTCCTCTTAATGTCTGACTTGGATGGTTGATCAGTCATTAATCATAGACAAAGTTCTCACTATTCTCAATGAACCTGCCTAACTGCTAATCTGTGAATGCACTGACACTCTCCCCAGGTCCTGCAGGACTGACCATGGCCCACTCCCTGGACTTGAATAAACCTTTTCACTCCTAAGCTTCCAGACTGAGACTGGAAACTGCTATTGACTGACAGTAGCCCCTTCCCTTGACTCAACTTTGAGACATGGTCATTTTGTTTATGCACATGGAGTGTTTGCTGGTCAGTCTACTGGCACATGCTGTAGGTTTGACATCAAATACAGCATGGTGCCATACAGCAATGTATTCACCCACTTGTCTAACGATTGTTGACAGGCATGACAAACTGCCTGGCTTTCTGTTTGTGCGAAACAGTGAGGCAAGACACAAGTACAGTGAGTGGGGGTGCCTTTAAAGTGCACCAGAAGGAATAATACCTTAAAGGAAGGTGGGGCTGCAGGAAGCATTCTGACAGGTGTTGAGGGTGTGCGTACTGAGAAAGCAAGTGAACAGCCCAGAGATGCAGCTGGTCTAACCCATGCTTGTTCTGGTGAGCAATGGGAATGTACAGATTACTGAGGTCAGCTTTGGTAGTGGTGAGTGTGGTGGTGGTCAAGGATTACTGCTAACGGGCCCCTTGCTGTTAAGTAGAAAATCTTGTACCGATATATGGAACTTGGTTTGAAAATACAACTTGTTGCTCCTGACGTTGAGAAAGGCCTTGCTTGATTTCTTGTGAAATTTGCTCAAATTCTCTGACAGGTTACAGATGTGGTTTGAAAGCTGTCTTCACTGTTTCAAACCTGAGTGACACAGGTCTTGTAAATGACACCATGGCATCACTCAGAAGGGGGAATTGCAAACATAGCCAGATGCTGGGCAAGTACAAGTGAGCAGTCCCATTTCTGCACTTGAGAGAGAGAGAGAGAGAGAGAGAGAGAGAAAGGTATTGAGGAATCAGTTGAAGGTCACCGGGCCTGAGGCACTCTTCTGGCTGGAAAGTTTCCATACAACAGCCTAAGTCATTATGCTTTTATGCTTGCAGATCCTCCCCTGGCCAATTAACGCTGATTTCATCAACTTTACGGGCTCCTTGAGATTGCACTGGCTAATTGCTTCCCTGGTGTCAGGGGCACACACCATTGCCTCAACTATGGAATTCAGCCTTTGTTTAGACCAATGCTGTAATGAGTTCTGGAGCTGAATGGTACCGCGAGGAAACACATATTGAAGCAGGGAGCTTCTTAGAATGCATTTGAAATGATGGCGCTCACTGTATTTCCTTGGTTTGACTTTGGAACAGTGATAAAAATAATTGGAGGTAAGAGTGTGAATGCTGTAAAGTCATGAACCATCATTCTGCTACAGAGGAAAACTCTAATGAGAAGTTGTAAAAAAATTTACACGGAACATTTTAATGACACTCATGACCAAAGAATTGATTTTTTTGGCCATTTGTTTCAGATGTGCATCCTTTTACTCACCTGCCTCCTTGCTGGAGGTTGTGGTGCTGAGGGACCAGACCTACCTTCACACAGACAGCTTGATAAAAAAGAAAGAGGATCCATCTAATATCACTGCAGCATCTGGTCAGTGCAAAAGGTAAGTCGTTAGGCAGAAAGTCTGTATTTTCAACCAAATTGTCATTCCCTTTTTGTGAGTACCGTGTACATGTAGAGAATAGAAGTGCACTGCACATGTACATTTATAAAGCAAGTTATGGCACTGATCCACCTAAAGAGATAATAGGTCAGCTTACCACAAGTTTTGTCAAAGATGTGTCAGGAATCTTCAAGCAGAATTATGATGTAGAGAGTGGAGTGGTAGAGCAAGTGAATCCTCAAGCTTAGGATCTAAACAATGGAAATTCTGGAGGCTCAATTGGCCAGAATTAGGGATGTTTACTCTGTAACGTTTATGTTGCCTTTCTTGTTAGGGCAAAATGAAAAAGTGGATAAGTATATTTAGGTATATAAATTTATCCACAAACTCTGCCTCAGCGTTCTATGATTGACCACAGAGAAAAGGGAAAAGGTGAAGTTAGTCAGTCAGCACAGAATCCAGCTGAGATTAGAAAATGAATCACTTGTTCTTTGTCACGAAGTGGTTGATGGAAAAAAAAATCTACCAACGGAGAAAAACAGGCTTTAAAGATAAATTAAGACCATGTTAAAAGTAAAATATACTGGCACTGAATATTTGATCAGCATTCTTCTTTCTAAAATCATGACAATCAATTGGAGTTAATCGTTTCTTAAATCTGAGTTCAGGTGTAAGTACGATAGGTTCATGGAACATCTGAACAAATTGTATTTATTCCTCGGAGGGGAAGGAACTTTAAACTAAATCCTATAAATGAAATAAAAATTAATTTTGATGCACACTTAAAAGATATTGCTCAAAAGAATAAAATAATCACAAAAACATATGATTACTGCATCATAAATTGTAGTTTTTAGGAGCCAGACTGCTGCATTTGGCACAAAGATAGCCAGCTGTTCAGTTCATATTAAGGGTAAGTGTTGGACATCAGGGTTTATTTATAGTAAATTGGAATGATTTGGTAATGTATGTTGGCATGCATAACAAGGAATGTGAATGTCCAAGAATTTTATTTTCTGTGTAACTCCTGGCAACAATTTAGAATCTCAATTTATGAACGCAACTGTGTGTTCTGAAAATACCCAATGTCTTTAGCCATCAACTCATGATGAGCAAATGTGAGCTGTACTGAAACAGACGAGAACAAAAATGACAATCATGTTTAATTTGCAACTCCTGCTATTAGGACCTAGAGAATTCCTAGAAGCCTAGACCCTAACTTTTATATTATTTGAAGGCGAAGGTAAGGTACAGTGGTTCCAGAGGTAAATCTGTCTCACTTGTCCAAACTTTTAAAAATCCCCAAGGCCTCACAAGCTGTTTACTTTATTGGCTTTGAATAGACAGTTCATCTCCTATGGCTCAACACCCCTTTTCAAACAAATATCAGAACAAAATACACCTCTTAAAGCCATAGTATTGTTACACCTCCTCCCTTTAAAAAACCCATTAATACACAAAGATGGTTTCATTTATAAAACCCTTTTCTCTTACACCACTAATACACTACAGTACATATACATTACATTGACTCTAAGCATACAAATATTCAATACTGCAGTCCATTTCAATCTGTTCCTTCTGCCACCAACATATTTGCCTTTCTTCATCAGTCGTGACAACATGTTAGTAAATACGTTCTCTCATTCTGTCACATGTATAATTTTCAAATTAAATGGCTGTAACAATAAACTCTATCTAAACAGTCTGTTAGCTTTATCTTTAGTTTTTTTTCTAAAAACGTTAAGGGGTTATAATCGGAACATACAATTGTCTCAGAAATGTTACCAGAAACATATATGTTGAAATGTTGCACCACCAACACCAAACCCAAGCTCTCCTTCTCAACTGTGGAATATTTCTGTTGATGAATATTCAACTTTCTGGAAAAATACCCAATGGGTCTTTCTATCTTCTTGTCACCTTCTTGCAAGAGTACAGTGCCAGCAGCCACATCATTCACAGCAATAGCCACCTTAAATGGCTTTGCATAATAAGATGTGGCTAACACTGGGACAGTAGTTAACACAGCTTTCAGGCTGTCAAATGCCTTCTGACATTCTTCTGCCCACTGAAAATTTCCACTCTGCTTCAACAAGCCAGCCTGTAGAGCAAACATGTTGCTAAACTTTGTTATGAATTTTTGATAAATACCACTCAATCCCAGGAATTGTAATACTTCCCTCTTTATCAATGGCATGGGAAATGTCCCAAGAACCTGTTTTCATATCCCATAGGGCCAGCTGTCCATGTCTAATGAAACAGCTCAGGAACAGGCTTTTGCAAATTCACTCATAGCCAAGTTTATCACCAAGCCTACCTTCTGTTGTCAAACAATTCCAATAGATGCTCCTGATGTTCCTTCTGATTTTTACAAAAAAAAAATCAACAGAGCATTTATGTACTCCACACAATTGGCTAATCCCAAAATGACTTTACTGTTTAGTCTTTGAAACGTGGCTGGTGTATTTTTCATACCATAACTTTAAGCTGGTAAAGTCCATTTAGTACCATAAAAGCCAAAATTTCTTTTGCAGTCTGAGATATAAGGTATCTGCCAGTATCCTTTGAATAAGTCCAGCATTAAAAAATAAGTTGCTTTGCCACCTTTTTAGTACAGTCCCCAGCCGTGGAAAAGGATATGAAGCAGATTTTGTAACTACATTGGTGTTGTGGTAATCAATGCATACACATTGGGTACCATTTGGTTTTGGCACGATCACTCAGGGCAAGCTCCATTTGCTGCAACTTGCTTCGATGATATCATGTTTGAACGCGTTTAATCTAGCGAGTTTTGAAAAGATTTGTAGCTCAGGTTGAGGTTCTGGATGTGAGTTTGCTCGCTGAGCTGGAAGGTTAGTTTTCAGACGTTTCGTCACCATTCTAGGTAACATCATCAGTGAGCCTCCGACGAAGCGCTGGTGTTATGTCCCGCTTTCTATTTATCTGTTTAGGTTTCCTTGGGTTGGTGATGTCATTTCCTGTGTTGGTGATGTCATTTTCTGTTCTTTTTCTCAGAGCATGGTAGATTGATTTGGAGCCAATGTGTTTGTTGATGGAGATCCTGTTGGAATGCCATGCTTCCAGGAATTCTCGTGTGTGCCTCTGTTCGGCTTGTCCTAGGATGGATGTGTTGTCCCAATCAAAGTGGTGTCCTTCCTCATCTGTATGTAAGGATACGAGTGATAGTGGGTCATGTCGTTTTGTGGCTAGTTGATGTTCATGTATCCTGGTGGCTAGCTTTCTGCCAGTTTGTCCAATGTAGTGTTTGTCACAGTTCTTGCAAGGTATTTTGTAGATGACGTTCGTTTTGCTTGTTGTCTGTATAGGGTCTTTTAAGTTCATTAGCTGCTGTTTTAGTGTGTTGGTGGGTTTGTGGGCTACCCTGATGCCAAGAGGTCCGAGTAGTCTGGCAGTCATTTTGGAAATGTCTGTGATGTAGGGGAGAGTGGTTATGGTTTCTGAGCCCGTTTTGTCTGTTTGTTTGGGTTTGTTGCTGAGGAATCGGCGGACTGTGTTCATTGGGTACCCACTCTTTTTGAATACGTTGTATAGGTGATTTTCCTCTGCTCTGCGTAGTTCCTCTGTGCTGCAGTGTGTGGTGGCTCGTTGGAATAATGTTCTAATGCAGCTTCGTTTGTGGGTGTTGGGATGGTTGCTCCTGTAGTTCAGTATTTGGTCCGTATGTGTTGTTTTCCTGTAGACGCTGGTTTGAAGTTCCCCATTGACTGTTCGCTCTACTGTGACATCTAGGAATGGCAGTTTGTTGTTGTTTTCCTCCTCTTTTGTGAATGTTATGCCAGTAAGGGTATTATTGATGGTCTTGAAGGTTTCCTCTAATTTGTTTTGTTTAGGGATGACAAAGGTGTCATCCATGTAGTGGACCCAAAGTTTGGGTTGGATGATTGGCAGAGCTGTTTGTTCGAGTCTCTGCATTACTGCCTCTGCTAAGAACCCTGATATCGGAGATCCCATGGGTGTACCGGTGGTTTGTCTGTAGGTTTTGTTATATAAGTGAAGTGGGTGGTAAGGCATAGGTCCACTAGCTTGATGATGTTGTCCTTGCTGATGAGGTTGGTGGTGTCTGGTGTATGTGTCTTCAGTTTTTCTAATAGTGTAGTCAGTGTTTCTTTGGCCAGGTTGATGTTGATGGATGTGAACAAGGCTGTTACGTCAAAGGAGACCATTATTTCATCCTCTTCTATCTTGGTGTCTTTGATGGTGTTCAGGAATTCTTGGGTGGAGCGAATGGAGTGGCATGAGTCTTCTACTAGGTATTTTAGTCTTTGGTGTAGTTCCTTGGCTAATCTGTAGGTTGGTGTTCCAGGTAAAGAGACTATGGTCTGAGGGGGGCTCCTGGTTTGTGAATTTTTGGTAGTCCGTAGAAGCGTGGTGTGTTGGATCCATCTGGTTTCATTTTTTGGAAGTCTCTCTTGTTTAATTCTCTAGATTTTTGAAGATTTTTGAGTAAGTCTTATTCATGTATAGTCATTTTAGTACTTCCCAGGTTATTCCCACATATCTCTCTAAATGATTGTAATAATTTTGATTTTCTTCTGGAAGGTAACTCAATAATTTTTCCCCATTTTTGAGAACTTCATTACCTAATTTCATTTGGGAAATGGCAAATTCAAATTTATCTGGATTTGGTTCTTGCGATGTAACTATCTGGTGCTGAAATGGAAAAAATAATGACAATTGTTTGAAAAACTCAATTTCTGACACACATGGAGCATAGAACATAAAACTGTACAGCACAGGAACGGGCCCTTCGGACCGCAATATTGTGATAAAAATGGCATCAAGTTAAACTAATCCCGTCTATCTGCCCTTCCCAACTCTGGAAAAATTGTCAACCCTTTGCTTATAAAGAAAATACAACGCAAGTCTCTGTCATACAGGCTTGTCAATAGAAAATAAATATTTCGGATTTGAATTTTTACTGATGTGGAAAATTAACTCAGTTTCTTTGTCAACAGATGTTGTCTGACTGTTGAGAATATCCAATGCTTTCTGTTGCAGATCATGGTTGGGGCAAAGACACCACATTGAGGAACTCCTGCAGCGAGGTCCTGGGACTGATCCGATTGGACTCCAACAGTCTTCTTTTCTGCTAAATATGACTCCAATCAGTGGGACAGTTTGCCCTTTATTGCCATTAACCTCAATTTCGCTGGAGTTTGTTGATGACACATTAGGTCAAATGCTGCTTTGAAGTCAAACGTTATCTTTTTCTCCTGATCTCATCTTTGCCACTTGGCTCTTTTATCCATGTTTCCACTGGAGGTAGAATGATCCTGAGGTTGATGGGCTCTGGTGGAATCCATGTTGTTCATCAGAAAGCAGGTTGTTGCTGACTAATTGCCACTTCGTATCTCTGTCAATGTCTGCTCCCAACACATTAATGATTAGGACTAATCTGATAGGGTGGTAATCACTGGGTCAAAATCCTAGAATTCCCTTCCATGCACTTGGCACTTCTAACTGAAGGTGGTTGCAGATGCTTCAGCGTTGCCATTTTGCACTGAGATCACTCATTGAGAGAATGGAGGTGCTATGGAGCTGCTTCCTCCATTTCACTGTTTCATTATTAACCACTATTCATGAGTAGAAGTGGCAGGATTGCAGAGCTCCAATCTCCTGTGTGGTCATGGTATTATCTATTATATGTTGTGTAGTTACCAATATATATTTTAATCTGTCCAACATTTCCTGATAAACTATCCAGTTAAGAAGTGCAGGGTCATCAAACCCAGAGTCTAAGACATTCACAGAGATCCTGAGGAGTGGAGAAATATCCCTTTGGAAGATGAAACTTCATGGACAATCCCCACTTAGAAGCTGTAAGCAAGTTCCTATGTCTGTACCTGATACATGTCACAGTTCACATTCAGTCTCTAATGATGCAGAGATGGGAGGTTTGACACATGCATTCATTAGCTGGTGGGATTTTAGCTCTGTCCACGGAAATTGTCCATGCATCTGCATTGCTAATCAAGTAGAATTACCAATCCAATAGCATTACCATTTATCCTCCCATCTCTGATCTGCACATGCACAAACTGTTCTGTCAAAGATGAGCGTTTTTTTTTAAACCTCTTGAGTTGATTGGAACTACAAATTCATGAAATTGGGAAAATCAGTTCTCCCCCTGGTGAGCTAACCCTTAGTTAATTCTGCTTTATGTTTTTCATGGTGAAGAAGCAGGGTTTTCTGAGAGAGACAGGCAGAGAGGGAGAATGCTGCTATGCAGAAGTGGGGTGCTTGTTTTGTTTTCTATTTGGAGGAAAAGGACAGAACCAAGAAGACTTTTGGAATTTCTAAGGAACAAGGACTGAGGTGGGCCTCTTTGCCAGGCTTGGATTTGAGTCAGGATTCCTAGAAACACAGAAAATAGAAGCAGGAGTAGGCCATTCAGCCCTTTTGAGCTTGCTCTGCCAGTCAATACGATCACGGCTGATCATCCAACTCAGTACCCTGGTCCAACTTATTCCTAATACCCTTTGATGACCTTCACTCTAAGAACTTTATCTAATGACTTCTTGAAAACATTCAATGTTTTGGTCCCAACCACTTTCTGTGGGAGACAATTTCAGAGGCTCCCCACTCTCTGGGTCAAGAAATATCTTCTTATCTCAGTCATAAATGGCCTAAACCTGTATTCTTAGACTGAGACTTCCGATTTTGGTCATCTGGAACATTCATCCTGTGTTTAAACGCCTCACTGATTCTACTAAACTCCAATGGTTTGGGTAGTGTTTTACAACAGAGAGACCTTGGGGTTCAGGTCCATAATTGTTGTAGACAGGATGGTTAAGAAGGCAATTAGCATGCTTGCCTTCATTGCTGGGACATATTAAGTACAGGATTTGAGGTATCATGTTGAGGCTGTACAGGAAATTGGTGAGGCCTTTTCTGGAATACTGTATCCAGTTTTGGTCTCAATGTTATTAAGCTGGAGAGGGTTCAGAAAAGATTTTCCAGGATATGGCTGGGATAGAGGGTTTGAGTTAAATGGATAGGCTGGGACATTTTTCACTGGAGCATAGGAGCTTGCGGAGTGACTTTGCAAAGTCGTGAGGGATATGGATAAGATGAATGGCTGGCGTCATTTTCCTAGGGTGGGGAATTTCAAGTCTAGCAGGCATATTTTTAAGGTGAGAGGAGAAAGATTTAAAAAGGCATGAGAGAAGTTTTACAGAAAGTGGTTCATAAGCGGAATGAACTTCCAGAGGAAGTGGTAGATACCAGGACAGTTAAAAAACAACTTTTAAAAAACATTTGGATAGTTACACAAATAAGTAAGGTTTGGAGGGATATGGGCGAAATGCAGGCAAGTGGGACTATCTTAGTTTGACAACATGGTTAGCATGGACTAGTTGGAACAAAGTGTTTGCTTCCATGCTGTACAACTCTACAATATAGTCTTAACTGATCCAATCTCTCTTCATGTGTCAATCCTGCCATCCCAGGAACCAGCTTGGTAAACAAACTTTTCATCTCTACCCCTCCGGAAAAAAAAACTGCACATAAACTTAGTGGTGACATTTTGTCAGAATCCAATACAATTGAGGCAAAAGAATCTTGCTTCTGTACTTGAATCCTCTCACTGGGAAGGCCAATGTGCATTTGTTGCCTTCACCACCTGCTGCACCTGTATCTTTAATTCCAGCGACTGGTGTACAAGGACACCAAGTCTTGTTGCTGCTCCACTTTTCCCAAACTATTTGCATTCTGATAAAATCTGTTCATGCTTTTGCTATCAAATTGGATAAACGTCAAGTTTACCGACATCATCCTTCATCAGCCATTCATTTGCCCACCCAATTCATTTGTCCTATTCACAATGAAGCATATCTGCGTCCTCCTCTCAGTACATCCTCCCACCCAACTTTGTGAGTTTGCACATTTGACATTATGTTTAGTTCTTTTATCTAAATCACTAATATAGATTGTGATTATTTAGGGTCAAAACACTGACTCCTGCAGTATCCCATGCCTGTCTCATTTTCTCAAAAACAGCTCAAAATCAGCTGCTGACATCTGTCCACTGTCCAGATGGATAGAATTGAGAATGTTTAGAGCCTAAAGAAGCAGTGATGCATTTTTGCGCTAAATTAGATGCCCCTAGATATGACTTTCTTCAAAGCCAGTTGGTCAACTGGAGGTAGAGAAAATGTGGTGATTTGGACCACGAGTGGAAGATTAGGGACAATTTGAATTTTGATTATGGCCATGAGTTCGAAATCATGGAACTTGCCCCTTATAAATGTTGCAATGAATCAGTTGCATCTCAGGAGGCCATCAAATAGATTGATATCCTTGACATTGCCATTATAAGCTTTTACTGGCACATGAAAATGGCAAAAATACTTAAATTTGACAACTTCTTTTTGTTCACAAACACATCACATTCACACTGAAATGCTCTGTGTCGTTTGCACATGCATTATCAGAACAAATATGATGCAATTTTAAACTCTTCTCCATCATCATACCTCCCAGCCAACAAAAGCTTTTTATCTAAATGCACTGTTTTTATGATAAACCGAGTTACTTCTGACAGTTGAAAGTTTCAACACCCACTCCACTGAATAAATGAATGACTGTTTGTCTGTCTGCTTTAATCGTACATTTCTCCAAAAGGATTCTAAAAGCTCTTTTCTGATCTACGTTAGTTCCCGTTTAATGCAACAGTGTTTTAATATTGTCACTCTTAAGTCATATGCCTGCATGCAAATGGAGGCAAACTTTTCTTTTAGCTTTAACACTCTAAAAGAACAACATGGCATGTGAGTATTTTACCTTGACCCAAGATGGCCATTAAGGTTTAGGTAGCATTCTGTGATTTCTGAATGAAGAGTAGTGCACATCTGAACAAGATTCTGTAAAGTTGTAATATGTAAATAGCATTGGGTGGGCTGCACTCCTTTCAATAGACAAAAAGCACCTGGACAGTTTGCACTTCCTACTTCTGGGCTGACCCAAACTCAAAGCCTATGGATGACGATACTTCTTGTCTCCAAACTCAAAATTGTCATAACAACTATAAAGAAACTCATAAAGTGTGGAGTGGGTGTAAAAGATTGCCATCCATTCTCTTTTCAAAACAGTGTCCTCTAATTAAAACACTTGGGTGAACAATAGAAATGTTTGTCAAATAACCGAAACTGACTACAGATTAACCACCTAAACAATCCAAGAACTGGAGGAAACCTATCAGTCCGCTGACTAAGAGGTAAAGAAGGGACAATTCCTCCACAGAAAAGAATAGAACCAGACCTAATCATAAATAAACTCATATAAAATCAAGGCAGATTAATTCATTTTCACTTGGAAAGAATTGTTCCTGGAGAAACATGGCCATTATCCCGTGTGGAAACCCAGAGATGTCCAATTTAAATTCTTCAAAGAATCGTGAGAGGAGCCAATCCATTTTTTCATGACTCAAAGTCAACATTCTTTTGTCAAGAATCTAGCCACGTGCTTTGTTCTCTGAAGTGTGTGTGTGTGTGTGTGTGTGTGTGTGTGTGTGTGTGTGTGTGTGTGTGTGTGTGTGTGTGTGTATTTCTCGTTATTGTGTTTACAGTCTGGGGTGTAGTGCATTTATTTCTTCCTATCATACTTGCTGATAAACTTTATTTATTTATTTATTTATTCATTTATTCATTTATTCATTCATTTCAGAAGAAGTGTCCCAACCCGAAATATCAGCTTTCCTGTTCCTCTGATGCTGCCTGGCCTGCTGTGTTCTTCCAGCTCCACACTTTGATAGCGCTGACTCCAACATCTGCAGTCCTTGCTATCCCAGCATTTGAAACAGCCCTTTTAACATGCACTTTGTTGCAAACCTCTAATAAGTGAGCAGAAAAGGGAAAAGATACCCATCTTCCTCTTCATAAAACATTCTCAATATTTTGGAATGCATTTGAAATTTAGAATATATTTGTTTGTGTGCATCATTTCCTATACACTTTAAGGATAATTCTGTAAAAGGGTTATATCGGATTCGATGATAACTCATCTATTCTAGACACAGATGCTGTGACACCTGCTGAGTTTCAACAGTAAGTTCTCTTTTTTTAAAATTTCAGATTTCCATCATCCGTAACATTTTGCTCTAATTTAAACAGTAGTATCTACGTTTGGGTAGAGATGCCTGTCTGTCAATTGGAACTATTTTCAAACGGCAGGAAATCTATAATTGGACGGCAGAATGTTCTCAAAAGTTGATCGTTTTCAGCTGCATGGATTTTATCGTCCGTGTCTAAAACCAAAGCAAGTAAGTCGATTATTTTTTGGTTCAAAAGACAATAAAACAATTGTAAAGTTTGGTGATTCCATTAGAAGGTTTTCATTTAAAAGGGAACATTGATCAAAAGCATTCTGCCTCAACTAATGCTCCCTGGAGGCCTTTTCCACTAACAGTACCAAATGACTTCCTGTATTTCACCCTTAGTCTTAATTTAATATCTGAATATGCATCCAGAATCTGACATTCTTGCAAGATATACACCTATTTATTGCCGTGCTGCAAGCAGTCTGAACATTTAATCCCTGCTCATAAAGTGTTTATAAATCATTGAAATCTAAGCAGCAATATATCAGATCTGTTGTTAGGTAAAGACAGTATCAGTACTCTTTAACAATTTTATGATGCATATAATCAAAGTTTATTTGTGTATTTACAAGATAAGTGCTGACATAAAACTTTTAAAACATAGCAGAGGTCTTTTGTTCAATTTCCAATCTTGCTGGAGGCACTGATCAAGCTCTGAGTTAACATCTCAAATGAAATAGAGGAAATTTCAATAGCACATCAAATATTTTTGCACCCAATACCTCTGATTTCAGGGCCTAGATTTGAATTTTAAGATTATGCAAATTTTATTTGTTGCTTTCCAGAATTGAAAAGTGGTGGAAGTAGCTCCCTTGTGATCATGTTTGTGAAATAGTCTTATACAATTTTGTACTGTCCATGGTTTTCTGATGTTTAGTTCTTTTTTTTGCAAGGTTCAATATTGTGCATGAAAAATGTCTGTGGGTGAATAATTTGTTGTTGGTTCCGAATTTTACCAATAACAAACATATCAGAGGGTAAGACTGGCAAAGACTGGGTGGATTGCCCAGAAAAAAATCATTCAGCTTTACATTATTAGAGTAGTGGATGAATGTTTATAAGAATTGCTTCTCTTGTCTTGTTATACATTGAATCATAATGCAAAAACATTTCTTATGTATGAGAAGTAAGCGAAAAAAAAGGAGAGTTTAAGGACTGAGGTAAGTCATATTTCCTGTTTTGCCTTTTACATTATCAGGCTCAAAGGAGACCTAAATTCTTAGGATCCAGAGTTACAATAAACATTGAAGGGAGTTCTTAATAGTTAAAGAATGTTAAAATGCTTGAATGATAATTTAAATCATTATCTCTGCAAGAAATAAACACTTTTTAAAAACTTCCTCTATGATGCTTTTCAGTTTTATTGAGATTCTTACCATAATGTTGACAGCCTACCCTGGATGGAGGGACTGGGGAGCTGACAAAAACTCTTTTGAAAGTCTCTGACCCGGGAAACAAGGAGAATCCTTCCAAAGCAGAAAATTGACTGAGATGAATAAAGCCACAGTTTATGAATTGAGTTCAAATATCAAAAGACGATCTTGTCTGTATCTGGCAATCATCCCAAACAAGCAAAGGGCCTGTGCCTGAGTGCCTATCCTACTTATTTACCTTTCCTTTGAAAATAAAACCCTCATAAAATTATAGTTGTTAGAAATAAATCAGCTCTCCAATAAATGCTTGGTTTATGGTGACTCTAGATGGGTAAACAATTGGCTGAGACAGCAACATAGCATACAGCCTGATCCCTGCGAGCATTTATTATCCAAGGAGTGGAAATTAATTTCCAGATGTTGCTATAATATTGTTCAGTCTTTGACTGTCTGCAAAAGCTACTTACTGAACCCCCAAATAAGTTCCCAAGGAGCTCAACACTTAAATGTGAGTAATAGCCACTTCTAAAATTGGCTGGTTGAAGGTCACAATGTAATTTGTCCAATTTCAGAACAAACATATGTGAAGCTTCAGGTTGTCATAGTTCAGGAAATTATCCATACTAGCAAAGTATTGTAATTCACGATATCCATCATGACCAGTCCTAGAATAAGGATACAAGTGCCAAACCATTTTAGTATTCATTGTCACCATAACACTCATTCAGCTCAGTCATGAGGGTTCCACTAAACCCAATGAAATGACATGAAGTGAACAAGTTGTTTCATTGCAGCTTTTTTTTGCTATTTTCAATGCCATGTGACTATGTGAGATTCTACAAAATTTAAATCATTCCAAAACCTGTTTTTGAAATTGAATTTATAAGATTTGTTTGACCTTTTCAAAACCGAGAGAGTTGATTTAACTCCTAGCAGGTTTGAAATGACTACTGTCGATTTGTTTCTACCCTGCTCCATGACAGAATGAAGTCAGGGTTATTTTAGTGACATCGCTTCTTTATTGTGCATTGATGGGGCTGGCATTATCAGAATCACACACCACACTCAAAAAACATGATGTGACTGCCAATAATCCAAACGTCTTCAGCATGGTTTTTAGCTCCTGGAAATGTAGAAGCTAACATGAAGGGGGAAGAAGCATCCTGAAGAGGTTAAGCTGAATATTTCAAAACAAGCTTTTCAATAGCCCACTAGGCCCTGAAGATGTAGAAGGTAGTAGAAAATTTGCGAGAAGGTGTCCGTAATCAGGTTTACTTCTTTCAGGAATTGCTCCATATAACTAGAGGGAGCACTCTTTCCTTTCTGCCTGGAGTAGAAATTAATCTGGGCCCATATCTAGGCCTAGACACAGCACTACACAGCAAACATGGTCCTCAAAGCCTAAGCCAGGCTCAAAATTGGATCTCAGGAATTGAAGAAGTGGGAGGTCAGCTGATCCCTCAAGTGGAGTGGAATCGGTAAATGACATTATTATTTCTAATTTGAACTGTGGCGAGTTAGGAATAGGTTTCCCCAATCCCCCACTCAGGCACTGATTTGGAGCAGATTAATTGAAGCACATCTAGACTGTGGCAATTCAAATTTACACAATGATATGCGACTATTGAGAAAGAAAACATTTCAGCGACAGTGTTAGTATATTGGACAAATGAGGATTGCAGCAGAATGGGAAAAAAATCTTGCAATTATATTATTCCTTTCGTGATATCATTGACTTAAGTATGTTATTGCTTTTAAAGTGCTGTTTGAAGTTTTGACACTGCTTATAGTGTAGGAAACAGGACAGCTAATTTATGCACAGTAGGTTCCCAAATACAGCAAAGTGATAATGTCCAGATAACCTGTTTTTGTGATGTTGATTGAAAGATAAATGTGGGCCAAGATGTAAATGAGAACTTTCCTTCAATTTAAAAATAGCACCATTAAACTTTATCAGAGATAGTGGGAACAGCAGATGCTGGAGAATCCAAGATAACAAAGTGTGGAGCTGGATGAACACAGCAGGCCAAGCAGCATCTTAGGAGCACAAAAGCTGACGTTTCAGGCCCAGGCCCTTCATCAGAAAAACCCTGATGAAGGGTCTAGGCCTGAAACGTCAGCTTTTGTACTCCTAAAATGCTGCTTGGCCTGCTGTGTTCATCCAGCTCCACACTTTGTTACCATGAAATTTTATGTCCGCTTGAGGAGATAGACAAACTCTCAACTAAATTTCCCTTCTGATAGATAGCACCTCCAACAATTCAACACTGGGGTGTCAAATTTGTTTTTGTACTGAGGTCCTCGAATAGAACTTGGAGTCAGAAACCACATCTCACTTAGTCAATGGAAGTATGAGTTGAGTCACGGTTTGAATTCAGCTTGTGATGTCAGAGCTGTTAAAACTGAGAGGATGTCAGAATCATTCTGAAGACTGTTGACGTCATTAGGCATGGATTTTCCTCTGCTGGCAGTTGAGGAAGTGCTGTTGGGTCTTGTGTTAAAAACTAGCAGATCTTTGCTGCAGGGCCTTGGAAGCAAGATTCTGTATTAGGATCAGCAATGGTTTCTATTTATGGCATTTTCCAATTCTCTGGCTAATCTGAGCTTCATTCCCACCATGACAGCAGTAGTTAGGAGTGAAATTTGTCACAGCAAAATTGTCTGTAATGTCAGAGTTGTCTGTAATGTTCATAAGTATTTTCTTAAAATAGTATAATGGCATAGTCTTAAAAAAAACCCAAGAAAAGTCATGATTTCAGAACAAAAATAGCTTTAATTTGTATAGTGTCTTTAACAACATTGAAGGACATGATTTGACATTGATCTGTATAAAATCAGATGATAAAACAAACTTGGTGAAAGAGGTCAATTTCAGGAGATTTTCAAAAAAAAAGGAAGAGAGATAGAGATGTTAACATTTAGGAAATGGAATTCCAGACCAGAATATCTTGAAGGCACAATAACCAATGGTGGAACAATTAAAATTAAGGATTGCCAAGGCACCAGAATTACAGAAACACAAATTTCTTGAAGTGTTCAGGGGCCAGAGGTAATTGCAGATTTCTGTTTCATTGATGGAACTTGGGTGTCAAGGCGAGCATTTGTTGTCTATTCCTAACTACCCTTTGAACTGATTGACTCGCTACACCTCTTCAGGAGACAGCGACAGCTATGAGTCCAAAGCATGTCTGTGGGTCTAGAGTAGTTCAGACCAGTTCTTAGAAGACATTAGTTAGCGAAATTGAGTTTTTACAACAATTGACAGCTTCATCGTCACCATTAATGCGACTGGCATTCAATTCCAGATTTTATTAATTAAAGTTAAATTCCAGCAGCTGGCATATTGGAATTTGAGCACATACTCCTAGAGCATTAGTTTGTGCTGTTGAATTACTAATAAATTGATATTAGCACTGCAGCAGCATCTCCCTGAATTGGCAGGAGTGAAGCCATGGAAGAATTTGAAATCATGGGTGAGAATTTTAAAAATTAAACCATTAGTCACTTGGAAGCTAATATCAGAGTGCATGGGGGAGATTGGTAGACAGAACCCCAGTGTGTGATAGGTCATGTCCAACAGGACATAAATGAAACCGATTTGATTGAGGGCAGAGCATGGGAAGCTCTCTGGGAATGTATTGGATTGTCAGGTCTAGGTGTAGCACATGTGAGTTTCAGAAGCAGATGAGTTGAGGCAGAGGTGAAATTAGCCGCGGCAGGGAGCTGGAAATAGGCTGTCTCAGTGATGCTGCACTTTTGCAGTTGAAATTTCACATTGGGAGCCAAATACGGCACCTAGCCCGAGAACAGTCCAGTTAAATCTCAAACACAAACAAAAACAGAAATTGCTGGAAAAGCACAGTAGGTCTGGCAGCATCTGCAGAGAGAAATCACAGATAATGTTTTGGGTCGAGAGACCCTTCTTTAGGCTTTTATCCAATTCAATCTCAGACAATTGTCAGCAATGTGAAAGGTGTTGGGAATAGGAAATAAAACTTGTGGCCACTGAGACCTAATTTTAGCATATTTTCATTTTTCCCCAACTATAATGCAACCAAACTCATTGGAACTATTTACACTTTGTCAGTGTTCCATTTTGGACACAGCTTCTCCACAATTTGTTCTATCCTCCACGACCACAGATAATACAGACACCTCTGAGATGGAGACCTTTGGCATCCAACAAAGAAGGCTGACTGGCTTAAAAACAATGGAAGATAATGACCACAAGGTTTGTCCAAAGCAGAATTAAGTTGACAGTTTGAAATCTAGCAAATAAGAAGCCTAAATGTCCCGTATGCACTTAGCAATTTTACTTATTATGAGCAGTTGGACATTAGCCGAGCAACCAGCTTTATAGCCAATTTTTTTTTTGGAGTGTCATTGTTATAGCCATAAATGCAGTTATAATGGCAAAGTGCAACAACTAAGAATACCCATTGTAAAGTTTCACAAACAACAAGATAATAACCATATACACTGTTTTGATGTCAATCGACGGGCTAGAAGCGTTTTGAGAAGGGGCAACAGAGCAAAAAGCCTGTAACGTTTTCACCTAAAATCGTGAGAAGATTTGTTGCTCTGTCGGAAAACACCATGTGAAATGTAGTCTTGTTAAATATAGCCAATATCCCCTTATGTTTTCATCTTCCCACAATTGATGGATATCATGTCTTGGAAGATGCTTGGCTGGCATATTTGTGTTTATACACAGACCTGCCAATGATTTATGCAATCTTTGCTCTTTTCAGTTCTCTGTTTGCTCTGTGAGCTGGACCTGGGCTTTTATAGATTAATGAAGACCCCTCGTGTCAAATCAACGCATTACTGAAGAGAAAAAGAACAGGAGCCAGATGCGATGGTGAGAATTTACTTCCAGCAGAAGTTTTACTTGCTAGTAGGATTATTATATATTCATAGCCATTATAGAGTTGCAAGTGGTTCTACATCGTACTTTTATGACATCCTGTCAATGTAGCAAGGTAACAAGCACTCTTAAACCATATTTACAGTATTTTCACATATTTGAGCGCACAACACATCCAGAGTACAAGTTTACTATAAAACCTGCGGTGATAGAAAGCTACCTTCAAGGGTTAGCCAAGAGAATGAGCGGTATAAATTGACTTGGCCCTCTTTAAGAGAGATCCAGGAGAATATGAGACAGTTCCTGTGATAGCTTCAGTGATTTTGGCAAGAGAGGACATTAAATTCCATAAGGAAGCAGCAGATCTTCTGCAAGCACTGTTGCATCAGGCATCATAGTCAAATGAGTCTCCAAAGCACTATTAAAGTGAGGAGGATCTCGTTACGGTTTTATTATGTGTTTTGTTTTATTTAAATTTTCTTGAAGTGCACAATGAAATAAAGGGCATTCAGCCTTTTGTACAGCAGATCAAGTCCTACTGTGGACTCTGCTCAGCACATTTAATCTCCTGAGGGAGTTATTTAACCAAAGAAGATAATCCTCCCTGAAATTGTTCCCAAATTCTCTAAAGTGTTCTATCAATACTTCAGGATATTAAATTTAACATTACACTCTGCTTTATTCAAACTCAGTTGCACCCACAGCTGCAATTTCTCTTGCCTCGCAGCTCGGGAACCATTAAAGGAATTGAGCAATTAGTTATTTGTCTTTATATTGTGTGAATATAAATAGAAGGATTATTGAGAATGGCCATTGGTGCGATTTCAGCCTGGAGGACTGTGTGCATTTGACTGTGGTTAAGGGGTTAAATCTGGAAAAATACAAGGGTATTGGGAAACTAGCTACAACTTCTCACTTTTACATTTCATTCTCATACGATGGACTTCATGCTTAATTCACTCAGGAGAGAAAATTGTCAATTGGCTATGATTGAATTGGTCAGTCAGTGATTCTAAGGTGGATTTTGCACATTAACGCTGAGTACTGAGCATAAGGCTAGAGCCAAAAGTTTGCAATCTTGTGTGATTGCTTGCTTTCTTCATGAGATTTGCAAGTGTATACCTGCCTTGCAGCATTGACAAACAGAGTAAGTATGGCCACCATTTGTTTAGCGAGATATAAAACCTATTTATTGAGCATGCTTGACTTTGGCAAGGTTATGGAGAAAATAATTGCACAGAACAGCATCCATTTGTGATGTAATTATAAAAGACAATTAAAAGCATACCAAAAACAACTTGATGCCATAAAACCCTCATAAAACCTATTGCAAAATTGTGGACTTTTCTGTGTAAATTCTATGTTCTTTTGAAAAGCAACAAAGAGAATGTGCAGAAAATGAAATTCACAAGAGAACGTATTGTAAACCCTCAATATTTCAAAAGTATTACTTTCAAAAGTAAAAGGGGTGGTACGGTGGGTCAGTCGTCAGCACTGTTGCCTCATAGCACTAGGGACTTGGGTTTGATCCCAGCCTTGGGCGACTGTCTGTGTGGGCTTTGCACCTTCTCCCTGTGTCTATGTGGGTTTCCTCTGGGTCCTCCTGTTTGCTCCCATAGTCCAAAGATGTGCAGGGTGTGTGGATTAGCCATACTAATTTGCCCAGGGATGTTCAGGTTAGGTGTGTTAGCCATGGGAAATTCAGGCTGAGAGGGTGGTGGGGAAATGGTGGAAAGTCTGGGTGGGATGACCTTCAGAGGGTTGGTGTGGATGTGGGTCAAATGACTTCTTTCCACACTATGGCAATTCTATTCAGATGTGTACTTTTGTTGCAACAACATGCACGACTATTGATCAAGTGTTGGAAAATGCGATCAGGGTAAGTAGGTGCTGGTGCAGAATTAATGGGCCAAAATATCTTTTCCTTGTTCTGTAGGCCTGTATGATTCCATGACTCTATAACTCTAGAGTTAGTTTCTTTCTTGCCTGAACATGAGAAAGAATTTGCTCAGCATGCATCTATTGACAGTTTACTGTATATATTTTGGATGCCCATGCCAAATCTCAGGTGAGAGGACTATATTAAAAAATCACAAATTTAACAGCAGAATGAACAGCAGAATCCATCATATCAGAACCCTGAATCCTATCAAATCTTCCACGCTCAGATCATGAGACTTCACATGTCATACAGCATGTATATTCCAATATCTCCGATTACCATAAAATATTGAAAATACAAAATCAACACATCACATCAGTTTCATTTACTCTTTTGGAAGTTTGAAGGTGACATCTGTCCTTTAGAGATTTACCAACCTTTTATCTTCAGTCCACTGTTGAATTCAGCCTGAAGCTATGGTACTGGTACTGCCTTATCCTCTTGAAAGTTGACCCAAATGGGATTTATGGTCTGTTTATTATTACAAATGTATGTCTAAAGGAATTGGTGAAACTTCTTGATTCCAAATATGACTGTCAAACCTACATTTTTCCATCCAGGGATATTTACATTCTACATTAGCCAAAGTTCTGGATGCATTCGCCAATAGGCGTTCCTCTCCATTGGGCCACATATGAGCTAATACTATCCCGATGCATTGTGGAGAGGCAAGGCATACCAGTACAAATCATCGTGGGTCAACAGCTTAGAGGATGATAGCTGTTTCTTCACTTCCCAGAAGCTATGGTATGGCTATGCAAATATTTCCAAGGCAGACCCTTTTTTAAGAGTTGAAGCAAAGGTCCCAGAATGGAGGCCAGGTTATGTATGAATTTTCCATAATAATTGACCTGCCCAAGGAAAGACCTAAATTCCAGTAAAGATGTGGGAACTGGGGCTCATTTGATCACCTTCATTTTATTTTTTCAGTTCTGTAGTCCAAGTAGGTCACTTGGGGTACCTGGAACACAAATTTTCCCTTGTTAGGCATATACCAGCCTGGGAGAAACATTTGAACAATATGTCCAAGTTCTCTAAGTGCTTCTTAGTGATATTCCCTGTTATTAGCCTGTCACCTAAACCTTGTAGAATGTTTTCCATCATCCACTGATATATTGCACAAGCTGATGACATTCCAAATGGCAGTGTTGTATATTGGCACAAACCCTTATGGATATTAATTGTAGCATACATCTGGGAATCTTCATCTAACCACATGGTTCATGTCCAGTTTCATGAAGAACAGCCTCCAGTCAGCTTTGCATACAAATCTCTGTTCAAGGGATTGGATATTTATCCAGCTACGATTTACCATTTGTTTAAAAGCTCCACAAAGGCAGACAAATCTGTCGGGCTTCATAATCGGTACATAATCAGTGACACTGTCCATTTGGTAAACTCAACTGGTTTGATGATTTCATTTGTTTTGCAACCTTCTGATTTGTGTCTCTACTTTTGCCTGTAAGGCAATGGCACTGGGTGGGCCTTGCAAAATCACAGAATTGCTTCAAGATGCAAGATGGCCTTGGCTCCTTTGACAGTTCCCCAATCTTCCTGAAAAACTTCTGGGTGCTTAATTTGGACTTCGCTCAGGCAGCCATTTTCTAATCGAAAAATATTGAACGAATCTATGTGAATCTTCCTTAAACAATTTTGCCAGTGATTGACCCTCATTAGAACTGGATGACCATTTAACCAGATGTTTATTTTGATTGGGTTCTGATTTAGATGTTGCAAAGTAATTTAACTGTTCTAAATGAGCTGTTGATAGACTTTCCAGGGTGTGCACTCTCCCGGAGGCTGGCCTGTCACTTCTCTTGCCCAGTTAGGTCTGTCAAAACTCGTTTGTAGCTTCAAATTGCATACTGACAGCAACTACAATGGCTTGCCAGCCAGGGTCCTGAAGAAACAGTTTGGCCAAGGCATGGCTTTCATTTGGCGTTTTGCTGTGGACTGGCCTAGAGTCCCTTTGTTCAGGATATGTCCTGAGCGAGGCTATGCAATTGCTTTCATTCAAGTGATGCTCACAAAACTCTGTCGGAGTGTAAACACTGTCCACCTCCATCAGAATACCCCACAACTCATACACTCCTCTTGCTGTATTTCCAATGATGAAAGTTGTAGTGCCTGTTTGAAGACCAGTTGGGCTTCAGCTAGTAGGCACTTTGCATGTTTACATCATTAATCCCACATGCCAAACGGTTTCTCAGTATCTCATTAGGGGTTAAACCAAAGTCACTTGCCTCTGCCAGACATCTTAATCTGGTCAAAAATCCAAATATGGATTCCCCTGGTTCTTGAATTGTCAAGTAAAACTGGTAGCATCTCAGAATTAGAGGAGGCTTGGTGTGGTAATATTCCCTAATTAAAATTTGTCATGTCTGGAAATGTTTTAGTATTTAGCGCCTCAGGGAATGTTAGGCTCCTAATAACCAAAAAAGCTGTGGGTTCACAATCTGGCATGTGATTTAATCATTGCTTTTCATGTGCCCCAGTGCCATTTTTGTTGAAATAAAATGCATCCTTCCCAAATACAGGGCCCAGTCTTCATCAGGATCAAATGAGTCAAGCTTTCCAAATAATGGCAGGATAGCAGAAATACTTACCCAACTCAAAGAAGACTGTCGCAAGCAAGATCCTTCAGGAACATGCTTTTCTCTAATCCTCACTGAAATAACTCCATAGAAACTGGTATCCTATCACCAAGTCACCCTTTATTTACACTGATCCATCTCTCAGAAGAAATAGGATGTTTGGCATACCTGCTCTTATCTACAGCCAGGACTCCCTGATTGGACCAGGTTAACAGTCCCAATCAGGGAACTTATATTCTATGATGCCCACCTGGCTGACCTCTTTATAATCAAATCACTTATCTCATCATTTTCTTCAGTAAGGCACCTGGACAACTGTAAGTTTTTTAGTGCCTCCATTGCAGGTGTTATTTGGCAGATGGTCCATGGGTCTCTGCTTCTCCTGGGTGTCGTCTGCTCTCTTTGCTTGCAAGGAGGCAAAGAAGAAGCCTCTGGCTGAGGGCAATGGTATATATTCGTCTATTAGTGCCTTTAAGGAAAGGAAATTTGTCAGCCTTACCTAATGTGGTATCTATGAGCCTCTGGGCTCATATCAATGTAGTTACCAATATAATGGCCAAGTAATGGTAATCAGAGAGGCCAGGCAGCATCAGAGGAGCAGGAAAGCTGATGTTTTGGTTTGGGACACTTCTTCATTTCTGATTTTCTGACTGCAAAAAATCAATTTCTAAGAAGAATGAGCTTTTTTACCTCTGCCATCATGTAGAATAAATTAATTAATTCATCTGCCAGTATAAAATTCTAATATTCTATTAATCAATTTTATTATGTTCCAATTTACGTCCACTGTAAATATATTAAGTGATACTGGCTTATTCCAACAGGTGCAGCATTTTCTGGAGAAACCCCAGATGCCCCCATAAATGGAAACCAATTTAGCTTTTAATATCCAGCAATCTGCTTTTATATAGCCCCTCTGATTACTAAAGTGCCGCATTGGTCTCTTTAAGTTTTCTACTGTCTTTTCTGCTATTCTCAAGGCGGTTTGTCTTCTCACTTCTGCTGTCTCCCTTTTTGAAACAAACAACATGTTTTTTTTTCAACTCTCTTGTCTCTCCAGCTTCTGTGAGGATTTGCAAGCAAAGGATCATTGCCACAAGTATGTTTGGAGGATAGTTTGTAACCATCTGTCACAAGAACAGCCTCTCTTAGAATTTTTCTGGTCTTCCAGGTGGGAGCTTATTCATAAAGAAATGCTTTGTCTTCATTCTTACATTAGCAATACCTCTGAAAGTTGGTCAAAATCATGCTCAAGCTTAATCTACACTGGCCATCAAATACCATTCCTTTCTCTCTTGCAAATTCTATAAAAGGCTGATTGTTTTCCTTTTCTTCTGCTTCCTAAATAGTTATATGTAAGCTTTGGACAAACTCACGCACATTGAGAAAAATCATTCTTCACTGTATCATAATTAGATTACACATCCGTAAGTGATGAATACTTTTCTAGCACCTTCCCATTAACACAGCTTGGAGTAAGACTGTTCAACCGTTCCTCAGCTATTGTCATTTTCTAGCAATTTTCTCAAACAAGACAAAATGCAATTCAACTCCTTCCTCACTAAGTTTAACCAGCAAGTGAACATGTCTTGCCATATCAACACACAGAGTTAATGTTGGCTCATCATCAAATCTTGCTGTTCCTCCATGTTTGTGTAATTTAAACCTTTCTCTGTCCAGTTACCAATTCCTGGGTATCCTCTCCCTCTGTCTCTCCCAAATTTTAATTCAAATTTTTATATTTCAGTTTTTATTTTGCATTCCCTTCCTTTAAACTTTGAATTCAAATTTTCATTTGTTTCTCCACTTTTTTAAATTTTTGGCCTACTGGCCTCAGTTGCAGTTATATCCCTCCATTGTGCTCTGCCATTTAATGAATGCTCTGACTGTCACTTCAAATGCATATCCTTCTTCGAGATAATCTTTGCCATCCTTCATAGTCATGAATCTATCTACTTCTGTAATAGCTTTGCCAATGAATTCTCATCAAATCTACTGGAGTGTTTTCTGGATTGGCTTTTTCTTCCTTGAGGCTTAAATGACGAGCCAATGTCTAAACGACGCTTCCTTCTCAGTGCCTATTTTTTAATCATCATTGTCATTTCCTTGTTATCACCATCAAATTAACCTTTGGTAGCTGATGCACTCACATATTCTCCTTTATGGAGAATACTTCAATAGATGCAGTAATGTTAATTTTAAAATTAATAAAGCAAAATTGTCAAAATGGTGAAATCTTGTTCATTTAAACTCTGGACAACTCCAGTGTAATTATCTCAGCTCTTGCTTCAAATCCGACAGAGAATCCCCAATTTGTTACGGTCTCTTTAGAAGCCAGTCACTTTTGAAAAAAATGTATTTAGATTATGTGATTGGTTTGTAAGATCAGACAAAGTATCAGGTATTATCGCTTTTACTATAACAAACAAACCTGTGGGACTGTTTGTTCTTTCTCATCTGGAAGTTAGACACACCATTGTTCTGCCATTCTCACATTCCGATCACTTAGTCTGAGCTATCAACATTCTTTCTGCCCCAGCACTCCACAACCCCCAACTATAGCATAAAGCCTGCCCCTCCACACTTTACATTAATGCTAATGAAGAGTCATCTAGGCTCCAAACATTAGCTTGCTCTCTCTCTCTCTCTATAGATGCAGCCTGACTCTCTGTGATCTCCAGCATTTGTTGTTTTCAGTGCAAATTCCAGCATCCGCAGTAATTTGCTCCTAAACCAGAAGCAACACTAACTAAACACAAAATGTGCTAGAAATACTCAGCAGGTCTGACAGCAACTGTAAAAGGAGAAAAAAAGTGAATTTTTTGAGTTGAAGGTGACTTCTTCAGAACTGCAACAATGTAAAAATGTGCCAGATTTTGTACTGCTAAAAAGGGGAAGTGGATGAAGAACATAGGGAAGAGATTACATAACAAAAATATCATGACAAATAAAAAAGGAATGGTAACAGTTGAGTGAATAAATAATGTTTGTCTAAAGTGAACTTGAAAAACAATAATTAACAGTTCCACCCAAAAGACAAAAATGAGAAACAAAATTCAAACTGGCACATGGCAAAGTAACAGAATCCAATTCATGATCTGAAGCTGTTGAATTTACTGTTGAATCTAGAAGGCTGTAAAGTGCCTAAATGGAAGCTGAGCCAATGTACATTGAGTTGAACTTCACTGGAATATTTAGGGTTTCAGTCCGCGTTGGGGGAAAGGCTGAGCAAGTTTGGGATTTGGGGATGGTAGAGGTGAGCAATTGGAAGATACCAATCATGACAGATGGAAATATCCGGTTGTAGTGAGGACAAGATCAGAATAACCAATCTCAGTTGCACAAATAGTTTGTCATCAGCAAGAGGGAGGCTGAAGGTTTGTTTGAGAGTCAGAAGTTGTGAACCTCCCCTTTTCTCTTACCTAACAGGTACTCAGCTGCTGCAGAAAGATAATGAAGTAAGGTAGGGGAAACATTCCATTCCCGGTTGATGTCAACCCATTATTCAGAGGTTAGACCTCTGGTCTCTCACTCTGTAATAATTAAGGCGATGGCACGGGGGCAATGGGGATGGGAGCAGGCTTGGTTGGAGTTGGAACCAAAGTAAACACACTGTGCTCCCACTAAACTTGAATACGTCACCGGATGCTAACTCAGCTCCAGGCACCAGATCTCTCCAATTCACTCTAAAAGGATGTCTGCAATGAGTTTTCAATCCATAACCTTCCCACTCAGTGAACGATGCCTATTCCACGTGTACAAATAAAGTCTTGCAAATAACTAAGAACAATCTACAATGTCAGGTTTGCTCAGTGCTGCATGTGTGAATCATTTGGCTATTCAATGTGCTGACTGTCTCTCATAAAATCGGTTGCCACATCCAGCCCAAGCACAACAGTAAATAACAACATGAATGTACAAGTTTAGAGATAATGGGAGCTGCAGATGCTGGAGAATCCAAGATAACAAAATATGACGCTGGATGAACACAACAGGCCCAGCAGCATCTCAGGAGCACAAAAGCTGACGTTTCGAGCCTAGATCCTTCATCAGAGAGGACTTGCCTTCAGCACGTTCTGCTTTCTCAGCAGTTTCATGACAACTGAAATTTTTAGACTGTGCATTCTAATTAAAACATCACAGGGGAATTTGGAGAAGGTCTGTTAAAAATAGTCAGTGAAAGCACAAAGGATATAAACTGCATAAAATTGTGACAGCTCCAAATATGTCGAAGCTATTTGAAACATTCATTCGAAACTTATTTCTCAGTGCATGTCAGTTTGATTTTCTTTTTATTTGATGCACTGCTTCTTGCAATCACATTTACATGAGTTTCTTTTTGTTTTGCATTGATGGAGAAAATGATTGAAATCATTTCTGATCTGTTAGTTTGGCAAAAGAGAATATTTGGAGCTCTTGAGTGACTTCGAAGGAATTTCAAATATGCCCCTAGATCAGGCAAAAGCCTTGAAGTATTGTGTTGCAGGTACGCATTGCTTAGTTGTTACTACTGTTTACTTTTCTGTTTGTTACTGTCAGAATGTAGATGTAACTTGGAGAACCTTCACTATTGCTTTTATTTGATGACCTGAGCCATTGGTGATGCTCAGTCCAAATGAAAGGGTAAAAGCAGCAAAAAATGTGATTTACAATAATTTATCTGTTTATTAGCGTGGTGTTAATGCTTAGTGGATCCATGTGCTGCCTCAAACCTTTGTTAGTTCAGCAGTTTGCTAAAGAGGTGCAAATGCAGTGGTTTAACATCATATAATACACAGTAGCCTCCTTAGCAACAGAAAGAATGCCCTTTGAATATCTGTTTGAGGAAAGTGTTAATAATATAATGTTTGAGGTCAAATCATGAACAAATAAGTATAGAGTTCATGATCAAAAGAGTACAATATTTAAACACCTAACTATGTAGTGTTGAAATTTGCTCATGGGGCATATTTAAATTCTAATAAGATGAAGGGACAGGGAAGTGAGGCTGCAAGTTTCTGCTGCCTGGAATGGCAGGAATAATGACAGGTGTGATGAGTTAATCAGGCAAATATTCAAAAATTGATTTTTTGCCGTCAAGATAATTGCTAAAGTTTATATTGTCCCACCAAGGTTCTCCAAAACACCAGAAACTAAATGGCCAGGAATAGTAGGGTCGTCCATCCACAATGGACCATCCAAACAATTTCTGAGAAGGCAACAACAGCAGATAACCTTGCACGTCAACGCCAACCTGGGTGTAATGCTACGAGAAGTTTGATTACTTCTCCTGAGTGTTCAAGATGAGTAAATGTATTGACAAATGCTTTATCACACCAGCTGCACCAGGAGCCTCAAATACTGCTCATTCACTACATTGCGAACACACAACAATCATGAATTTCTATTCATCTCAACTCATATCTGTCATCATGTCCTTCACTTTCAGCACTGCTGCAAGCCTCACACCCCATCTCATATCTTGCACAAACTGCCAGTTTTTCAACCATGGAAGTCATATTATCCAATTGGATTGCTCTGTCATTAAAAGCTAACAGCCTTCTGCCATCTTCAGCCACCACGATAGAACTGCTTAGGAGCACCACATCAGGCAAGGCACATGGAAGTCAAGCACTAAAGGAAAACACAAAGGTGAATTCCACCCTCACTCATTCTCCCTGACTTCAAACATAGTGGTGGCAGAGTTCGCAGTGTTTGGCTCCTGACCACAGGGCTTGGCCGCTAATGGCTTGTGTGGTGGGTCTGCCCCATTTACATGGCATCACCACTGCCTTTCCAGCTCAGTAACATTTGTTTTGTTTGGTTTGGTTACCCTGGGGCCTCCTGATGCCCTTTTGCGGGAGGCCAGGGCCATGTGTATCTCCAGCCCCGCTCCATCTCAGGTGGTGGCATTGGAAGGCAATCCAGGACCCCATCTGTCGATGCCCAGTGTCAGAGGAGGTGCTGGATCTGCACAGCGCAACTATCTTCAGCTTAAAGGTGGCATACACAGAAGGAACAGTGCCAGTGGTGGCACTTTGCCAGGATCCTGGGGTCAATGTTAGACAGGGTGACTGGGGGAGCAGCGTGGGTGATGACTATGGAGAGGGGAAGGTGAACATTTGAAGCTTTTCAGTTTCAGTTACATCAGCTTAATATCAATTTATTCGGTATTTCACAATTTATACAATTTATCCAGTAACTTATTCTGTAATCCAAGGTGGCACCAGAACTTGGTAACATTATTCACTTTTAATTAGACCTAGGTACAAGTGACAAAATATTAAATAAATAAATCTGTTGTAATGCTGCATGGGCTGGAGTTCTAAGATTGGGCTGTAAGATTAGATTCCCTACAGTGTGGAAACAGGCCCTTCGGCCCAACAGGTCCACACCACCCCTTGGAGCATCCCACATAGACCCATTCTCAATAACCCACACACACGCCTGAACACTACAGGCAATTTAGCATGGCCGATCCACCTAGCCTGTACATCTTTGGACTGTGGGAGGAAACCGGAGCCCCCAGAGAAAACCCATACAAGCACAGGGAGAATGTGCAAACTCCCCACAGACAGTTGTCCGAGGCTGGAATCAAACCTGGGCCCCTGGCACTGTGAGGCTGCAGTGCTATCTAAATGAATGTTCTAGAACTTTGTTTGATTCCTCTTAGGTGGCTGTAGAAAGCGTTATATTGCATGTTTTTAATTTAGTTTTCTTCCTTCAAAGATAGAAAGAATACACCACAACTTATATCTGGACAAATGTGTGATCTATGCAGATGGAAAAAAACAGGCAGTGATCGAAGCCAAAGCCTAGAATCTTATGCATCAAAGAAGATTTTTTGCAGTCCGTATTTCTAAGAGTATCCCAGAACGAGCAATGCTGGGAGGCAGCTGGACAGTCCTGTGGAGTTGGATTTCGCTGTGCTTTCTGCACCATATGTCAGAATTTCAGGCATGTCAAAAATGGGTAAGATATTTAATGCTTACATCTCTTGTAGTGGGATGCATCTGCATGTGTGCTGTGACTTCTAACGGCGTTAGAGAGGTATGGGGCAAACACAGGCAAATGGGACAAGTTCAGTTCAGGAAATCTGATCAGCATGGATGAGTTGGGCCGAAGGGCTTGTTTCTGTGCTATTTGAATCTATGACTCTGACTCTATTTCAACAGATATGAAAAAGTTACATACATGCATACATTTCTTTCATAGGTTTATTGATATGTGCATATTTAATGGATCAGTAGATTTCTAAATACTAGTGCTAGCATGGGGTTCAGGAATAGTGTGAAAGAAGTTGGAGAAGGACCTAGACCAGCCACAATCTGTTTGAATGATGAACCTGGCTCAACAGATTGAATGACCCACTCCTGGTCTATGTTATGCATGTATGGGACCCTGCTATGTTGTGAAAAGAAGCTCTCAGTAATTTTTTTTTCTTGATATCTTTCCCGTCGTTAATCTGGACACACATTTTAAAGTGTATCATCAGGAATTTGGTTGCTGATGGTTTGCAGCCACCAATCGTATTTGTTAAGCAGGGATTCAACTAGGGATTCCTCTCTTCCTCTTTGTGCATTTTGTTTAGTGGTAAATGAGGAAAAAGATGAAAATATACAACTTGGAGTTCAAGATCCATTCTAGCCCATCTCAGATAGGTGAGAGGCATTGGAAATTTCATCATTTTCGCTCGTGTGATAAGAATGCAATTCCGTAGAATGATTTTCCACACCATCATCTCTAAAATGTAATCTATTTACCCCAGGAGACATTTAAATAATAAAAAAAATTTACTGATATAGATGTTTAAGATGAAAGGATGTTCTGAGATGAGTATTCAGTCATATTTCTGAAAAATATTTTTCGCTATATGTTTTGAAGTTACTGTTAATTGGTTCAACACCAGTACAGTATAAGGCAATTGACAATTTACTTCCGCTGTTTGATTATTTCAATAGTGAATCAAGATTTTAACTGCATTCAAAAATCAAAGCATTAAAAAACTGATGACGTTCATCAGAAATATTAATAAATTCAATAATTGAGCAGCATTTTAAATGCTGTAAACCATCACCCTACGGAGACCCTATAATAAACTTTATGTCGATTTGACTATAACTGCATAACTACAGGTAATTTACAGCTTCTATCAATATTCTTTTTGATACCCTGCATCACCCAAGCTCACTGCATTTATCGGCTAGCAGTTGATCCATTCTAGATTCCTGATTAACTCTCTTTAGCACCTTATAATTGAATTTAGCATTTGGTCCCTTTTGACATTCACTGGAACAAATTCACTTCTAGCTGCTTCTATATTCCTGTCTGCTTCAACAGCAGCTACCACCTTTCGATGGAGTAGATTAACTGAGAATTTCATTTTTATTTTGTTCAATTCCCCTCGCGTCAAATTCAGTTCAGCTAAATACATTCCATAAATGTTAACATATTCCTCAGAGTTTAAAAGTTAGCCTAATAAAATTAATTGAATTCAAACACAAGCAAGACACTACATTCACTACTTTAACATTGTGTTCTAAGTTACTGCTTGCCTTGTAAAGGGTGCAGATGTTGATTTTCCACATGCCATCCTGACTACTACCTGTCTCCCCCTTCTAGCAGTTTTCTGATAGGCAGTCCCAATGGCTGGAAATATTTTCACTCATTTGTGGATATGAAAAAAAAATGGGAGAATTGAAGCCTCTGCCATTTTCCCACTTGCTTTTCTTGAACACAGGGTGGAAATATATCTAATAGATTCATGGATTTGGCATAGATACATTAAAGAGATACCTATTGCTGGTGCGAAGTAAATATTTTCAGAATTTGCCCCTATCTTGAGGACAAAATGGGGTTCTTTATCACTCACTTGCAATTCAAAGTCTGCTGAAATTGTAATACTGCTGTTGTTTCCAGTACCATCACATTCTGACACCATTCTCCATTTGCTTTCCATTAAATAGAGCTGCACAGCAGACACGTTATCAAATGGGTTAGAGCATAGCGTAGAGACCCATCAGCTAAGAACAAAGATGGTAGGAACTGCCGATGCTGGAGAATCTGAGACAACAAGGTGTGGAGCTGGATGAACACAGCAGGACAAGCAGCATTAGAGAAGCAGGAAAGCTGACATTTTGGGTCCTTCAGTTGCTCTTCCAGTTTCTGGGTGGTGTCATTGTGACACTGGAGGAGGCGCAGGATGGACATGTCACCCAGGGAGTGGGAGGGGTCTTAAAATGGTTCACGACTGGAAGGTGTTGTTGTTTGTCACATAAAGAGTGCAGATGCTCCACAAAACGGTCTCCAAGTCTGCACTTGGTCTCACCAATGTAGATGAGGCCATATCGGGAGCAACAGATACAGTAGACCAAGTTGACGGATGTATAGGTGAACCCCTGTCAGATTTGAAAAGTTTGTTTTGTGCCTAAAATGGAGTGGAGGGGGAATGTGTAGGATCAAGTGTAGCATTTCCTGTGGTTGCAGGGAAAGGGGTGGTGGGGTTAATGGGGAGTGTGGAGCAGGCCAGGGAGTCATGGAAAGACCAGTCCCTATGAAAGGCACATTGGGGTGGGGAGGGAAATATCTCTTGTGGTTGTGGGGTCAGATTGTTGGCGGTGAAGAATGATACAGATGTTGGTGCGGTGATATGTGAGGACAAGATGGGATTGTGTCTTTATTTTTGTTGGGGGGAGGGACTGTGAGGGCAGAAGTTCAGGAAATGCAAGAGATGTGGTTATTTGTAATTTGTGATTTTGTCGGGCAATGTCCCCTATCTCTAGTGGTCAATGTATTCTTGCTTTTTTCGTTCACTGGAACTCTGTGTACAATTGAATTCCCAACCTTCTGAACTATCAGGGCCACTTTGCACTGTTAGGTTCTACTGTGCATTTTGGCTGCTGTGAGGTTGCTCTGTTATTCACTTTGCTTCAAGCTTAAGGTAACCTGCTTTGGTATAAAGCACCCTGTGGAATTGCCATGTCAGTTGAGTGACCTTGTCTAATAAATCCCCGATGCTGACAGAAATCATGAAAGCCTTAGTCTGTGGATATTCCTGCCTGTTTTTAGCCTGAGTGTTTTAGCACCTATGGTATAATAGAATATGTGAATGATGATGACCTGATATTACTTTGACATCAACAAAGCAAAGCAGGCAGCAGGATCAGAGAGAAATGTAAGTTAGAACATCTGTGACACCACATTCGAGTCTGATATTCAGTAATATGGAAATATATCAATGTATATAGAATGTCATAGTACTGAAAGGTTGAAAGGGTGTTACTTCAGGAGAAAAATGAATTTGGGATGCTGAAGATCAAGAAAAGTGGTATTCCAAAGAAAAGCGAGCAGCTTCTAAGGGTGCATGTATAACCATTTATTGCCCAGAGATACACAAAATACGTAAGAACTAAGAGCAGGAGTAAGCAATTCAGCCCCTTGAGATTCCTCCACCCTTGATATGATCATAGCTGACCTCATCCGAACCTCACTTCCAGTTTTCTGCCTAGTCTTCATAACTTATTAAAAATGCCTCCACCTTAAATGTACTATATGCCCCAGCTTCTGTCACATTCTGGGGTAGCGAATTCCACAAATTCACGAACCTTTGAGAGAAGAAATTTCTCTTCATCTCTTATAAATCTGTGAGCTCTTATTCTAAAATTATGGCCTCTATCAATGTAGTATCAATGAATGCTAGCTTGGGATTTTACACCACATTTCCTTCACAGCCTCTAGATATTGTATCCAAAACACAATTTCAGTTGTTGCTTTAATGTTCCATCTTTAAATTATCTTTAACCAATGTAAATGCTACTTTGCTTTAAGTAGATAAATCCTTTTGCTTCATTGTTTCAATCCTTCGTTTCTGTTGTATTTTAATCAATTTTCTACAGACTAATTTCGAATATAATAAAATATTCAAAGGCCGTGATTCCTGCAACCAAACAATTTTATATATTTTGAAGAAACAACAAGGGAAATTTCTATTCTTTATGTTTGAAATAAACCAACTTTAGCAAGCAGAATTAAATGTCTGGGAATCCTTTGCTTCTCCTTGATGACCAGTTTTGATCTGGCATTTTCATTTTTTGTGACTTTCACAAGTTAGAATTTAACAATATTTTTGTGCATTGTTTCAGTTTCTTGTAAAGCTCTTTCTTGAAGTGGCAAAATAAGGAGTTTTTAGTAAAATGCTGTCTCTGAGTGTGAGTTTGTTTTTCCACGTGCTTTCATGAAAGCTGTTGAATGTGTATCTGTCGTATAACCTCTGAGGGAAGAATGTTAGAAGGCATTTTAAAGAAAAGCAATTTTTCGGTTGTCAAGAATGGCTTCTGTCTGGCTGTGCGTCTGGAGAAGCAGATACATCTCACCAAAGCATTATTTTTACATTATTGAGTGAAAATTCCTTTGGACAGAGAGAAACAGAGATCAATGCAAACTTCCTGACTACCCCTGAACAAAGGAGAAAGCCAGATGGCAGAGACAGGTGGCAACTTAGGTTCAATAGACTGAAAGGAAAGACATAACATTACAACAGATTGAGGGGTTGAAGTAGCACATCCTCCTTGATTCTAGCCAAGACAGACTGATCATTGTGTTCTTTCAATGCCCTGAATTATGCATTTTATCTTTTTGATAGAGTAAGTTTCTCATCTCAAAAGATTAAAATGCAGTAACTATTACATTTCTTCACAGATGGGCTTATAATTGAGAAGGTTTCTGCTTTGGATTCAAATCTACCAATAAATAAAATGCTATATTATTCAAATTTAAAGAAGCTTGAATGAAATTAAGTGGCACATGTACATAGAATCAAAGGATACATAATTGGTTCCAGATTTATTAGTCGCTAAATTATCTCAGTGTAGAAAGCTGGAAGATAGAAAAAAAGTAGTTAGCAAATCATTCTGTTCCATTTTCTCACTCCTCAGAGATCAGCTAAAATGCAATGTTGTTAAAGACTTGCAAATAGGCCATTTACTTTTTTTTCTTGTTCAGAAATAATACATGCAGAGTAAAATGGAGAAGCAAATATTTTGAGAAAGAAAAAGATGTTTCACGTTTGCTTTACTGTAAACAATTAATCATTACTGTGATGCTTTATGAGGCTGGCAAGATTGATTTAGAATTTCCCCTACTGATTGCACTTGAAATTTCTTCAGAGAGATTGAAGTGCTTTATTCATCCTGTGACCAGATCTTTCAATGAACCAACATACAGCTGTTTAAATCGTATCCTAAGATTCTGGCATCACTGCCAGTTGTTGCCTTGTTTCAGCAGTAACTGCCCCATTTCTAACAATGCAAGTTAACAATGCACAAATGCAGTAGGATGCAACTGCCGTCAGTGTTTTTAACATCCACATTGAGTGGCAACCTCGCGTCATTCGTGCAAAAAGGCCATTAATAAAAAATGCGTCACAGGCATCCTTTGTTCCACATTTTCCTAAGACAGGTTTAAGTGAAAATTGATAGAAGAAAATAAAATATCCTGTAGCCGAATTATTATGCATTCCTCACTTCTGTCACTTTTGTAGTTAAAGGAACATTTTATATTAGCCTGATTTTAACGCTGAACTGGTAGGTATTTTCTGAAATAATTTGCAAATACATTATAGTGTAAAAACTAATACAAATTTTAATCATGCAGAAACATGCATTCAGTACATTGATAACCAAGTGTTTGTTGCTTTGTTGTATGATTGTACAAAAAGGCATGATTTGCATCAAAATATTAATGGTTTAATTGTAACTCTCAAAGTTGTATAAATTCTGAGCTGAGTATCTTTTGTCTTTCAAAACACCTAAATTGTACATTTCTGCTTACTCCCTTCATGCAGCAATCCATGCAGTTGAGCATTACATAAATATTAAATTGTAGATAGGACAATTAATTAACCTATTGTTTATCAATAACTTTATTTTTAACATACCTTTATTCTTTTTCTGTGTACCTAGTAATTCTCACACACCGGAAAGGTTTTCTAGTTTTACTGTACTGCTGCTGTTGTGTTGCCATCTATATGTATGGCCTCCAGCAGGCTAAATTGGTCAGCTTTTTAGTGCATGTGCAGAGTGGCTAGTTTGGTGATATTATTGGGTGTATATGTACCTTTTATTACTTGAGGATGTTATCTGAATATATATTTACATTCTTTACTGCTTTACTGGACTACAAGAAGCAAAGGAAAGTGTGTGAAATTGTTTTAAAGCTGAGTACTTAAGCGTTATCTACCAATTAATGCATGGATTTATCTACCCCTGAAATGACTCTTCAATGCCACTCATTTAAATGAGGGCCCATGGCTTTTGGGATGGTGCTCCCCTTTACTATGAATGTGAATCGCAGCCCACTATTGTCCTCCTCTGCTCTTCCACAGGCTAACTTACTCTTGCCTTTCACTGATGGGTGTATTTTTACCAAACTATATGTTCAAGTTAAATGTCATTTATACCTCCTTATTCTCGCTGTTACCACTACTCAATCCCCAAACATGCTGAAATCTGTAGTCATAAATAAAATTCCATGGATGCTGAAATAAAAGCTAACAATGTAGAAATTTTCAACAGGTTAGAGAGTATCCATGGAGAGAGAAAACAAGTTGAGTTTCAGATCAATTATATTTCACCAAAACTCAAATTTTAACTCTGAATTATCAATAGATAAACTCATGTGACTCTGTCCGACAGGTTCACCAACATTGACTTTGCCACAGTGAATTTTGTGGTCAGAAATTGATTTGTCTTTATTTCTCAGTGTTTTCTTGACTTCACATCTCATAGCTTGTGCCTGCTATCTGGTGTCCAGCTTTGGCAGGCACATCACCCAGACACATTGCAAGACACTGGCTGAGGAATGTTCCACTCTCTCATAAGACACATGGTTCATATTAGGTGGCTGCAGCAGCAAAATGACAGGATCCAGCATTGGGGATGGTCTTTCATATCATTGGAACGTACTTCATGGAGGTTGCGGCTCCAGCAGAAACCTCTGGAGACTCAGTTAAAATATGGTATTCTAAAAGACTCAAAAGTATCATTTCACCTCATGTATCATTGCCCATCACACTTTGGAAACTTCATCCAAAGGTACTTTAATTCTCATAAACAGATTCTATTTTTTCTCCTTTTCAATGGTGTATTCATTGCTGTATGATTTAGCTACATGGAAAGGTTATTCATTCTCTCCTGAGGCCTTCTATTATTATATAGGCATTTGTATCTCTTTATAATGTAGTAAAAGTGATTTTTGCCATGAAGCAGGGAGCGTTAAGTCAATTTATATGACCCAGGAATGACCTTAAAACAAGGCCATGTTTACGGACATTGAAACTGCAACAAGTGACTCTCTTTGTCTCCGATATAATATTTTGTGACTTCCAACCCCTGTATGTATTCTGTGTTAAAAGTGGTGAATATTTTGACGAGTAAATTCCCAGAATTACAGTACAGTGATTGAAGGGAGAGGGAGTGGGTCAAAAAGAAAGCGTTTACTCAGGCTGTGAGTTGAAATCGGTTTGTATTAACATATTGCTTATTATTATTAAGTATTACACAAACCAAAGCAAAAGTCACAACCAAAACTGTTGTGCTATGTCTCACAGCTAACGTGAAATTTACGTTGAAAGAGACATGCTCATGATACTATCTCTGCTTGATGGCACGTGACTGTGAGTTATAAAGGCCTCAGTCTCCACCTTACCAGGGTAATTGCATGATGTGGAGGTGCCGGTGTTGGACCAGGGTGGACAATGTGAGAAATCACACAACATCAGGTTCCAATCCAACCGGTTTACTTGTAAACACAAGCTTTCGGAGCCTCAGTACTTCCACAGGTGTTAATGAAAGAGGTATTAATCAGATACAGAATTTATAAGTAAGAGGTCAAAGGGTCACACCACTGATGAGAGTGTAAGAACAAACCTAAGATGCTGTTAAATCTTTAACCAGTTAGAAGGTTTTACTTGATTAATATGTATATATAAATCCCTGAATTCCTGGTGAACCACTGTTGTGTGAGAAGTAAAAGCCTTATCAGTGTAAAGAAGGGTGATATTTGAGGTCAGACATTGCACGTTAGGGGTGAGGCCTTGTTTAGAATCTGTTTGTGTTTTGGTTTGAAGTCAGACTGGTTTTATTTCTAAAGTAGGAATTTACAAAATGCTATATTGACTGACTGTCTATAAATTGTGTGCTTTTTGAACCGGGTAGAATGTATTTGCAAATACGAATTCTCCCCAAGTGGGAGAGTGTTTGTCTGTGTGTGTGTTTGTATGGGGTGGAGAGAGTGGAGGGGGTTGCGAGTGGGGCTTAGAGAGAGAGATTGAGCGAGCAAGCAGAGAGAGGAGAGAGAGAAAGAGGGAGTGTGTGTGTGTGTGTATGTGTGTGAGGAGAGAGAGAGAGAGAAAATATACGTGTGTGCGTGTGTCTGTGTGTGCGTGTGTGTGTGTGTGTGTGTGTGTGTGTGTGTGTGTGTGTGTGTGTATATATGTAGTGGGGTCATCTGTACTGCAAAATGAACCCAAGACCCCAGTTGAGGCTGTCCTCATGGATACCAGACTTGGTTATCAACCTCTGCTCAGTGATTCTGCATTGTTTTATATCCCGAAATCCGCCTTGGAGGACATTGACCCAAAGATCCGAGGACGAATGTCCTTAACCTGCTGAAGTGTTCCCCCACTCGGAGGGAACGTTCCTGTTTGGCAATTGTTATGAGGTGTCCATTCATCCGTTGTCATGGCATTTGCATCGTTACGCCAATATACCATGCTCAGGGCATCCTTGCCCACAACGTATGAGATTGCAGTGTGACATATTGAGAGAAGGGTGCTACAGTTTGTGACTAAATTGTACAGTATTCAACCAGACATGGAAATGCCTGGGATTGTAATATATGTAGATATCAGAAGCTAAGATGTGGACAACACTGGTACAGTCATCTCTGTTGACCATACTTAATTATTCATGAACTGACTGGATAGTTCAGAGTTATTGCTTTGAACCTGGGCTCACCTGTAGCACCAGGTCAGACAAGAAGGTAGATTTCCTTCTCTATAAGTTGTTAATTACTCAGTTGCACCTTTTCTAAAAAATATTTAATTCCAGAGATTCCATCAACATTAAAATTCGTTCGCTGCCATGGTGGGACTTGAAGCCTCGTCCACGGAGCATTAGCCTAGGCCTTGGAATTAATGTCAGCAACATTACTACCTCTTCACCATCTTCATGAGTGGAAAATTGACCAGAATTTCCCATCCACACAAGAAAAGTACAAATCCAACCAATTACTGTCCCATCAATCTACTCTCAATCATTACTTCAATAATGGAAAGAAGCATCAATAGTGTCATCAATGATGCTCAGTTTAGACTCTGCCAGGACTACACTTTTGGTTCAAACTTGGGCAAGAGAGTTGAACTGCAGTGGTTTAAGAGTAACTGCCTATGACAACAAGGCAACATTTGACCCAGTGTGCCATTGAGGACTCCTAGCAAAACTGGAGTCAATGGGAACCAGGAAAACCCCTCTGATGGCTGGTATCATGCCTGGAAAAGTCTGTGATTGCTGGAAGTCAGTCATCTTAGCCTAAGGACATCACTGTAAGAGCTCCTCAGGGTGGTATTCTAGGCCCAAGCATCTTCAGTTGCTTCATCAACTTCTTCGTCATAAAGTCAGAAGTGGGGATGCTTGCTGATGATTTGCGACCCATCAGACACTGAGGAAGTCTGTGTCCATATGTAACAAGATTTGGACAACACCTAGGCTTGGACCGACAAAGTGGTTAATAGTTATTGTGACACACAAATGACAATGACAATCTCCAACATGAGAGAATTTAACAGATTCCCTTTGACATTCAATGGCATTAACATCATTAAAAACCATGCTCTCAACATCCTGGGCTTTACCATTGGCCAGAAACTGAATTTATCAGCCAGAGAAGACAGCAGCCAAAAGAGCAGATCAGAATAGGCATTCTATATTAGGTACCTCACCTGTTGACTCTCTAATGCCTCTCCACCATCTCCAAGCCCTGGTCAGGAGTGGGATGTAACTTGAACAACACTCAGAAGCTTGACACCACCTGGGACAAAGCGGCCTATTTGATTGGCGTCACACAACCCCACTATCAGCATCAATTCCCTTCATCACTGTTGTATGGCAACAGCAACATTTGCCACCAAAAAGATGCTTTGCAACAATTCATCAAAGCTCCTCCAACAGCACCTTCCAAACCTGTTGTTTCCAACGCCTAGAAAGACAAGGGCAGCAGTTGCTGTAGGAAACCACCACCTGACTCAGAACTAACACACTGTATCTTCACTGTTGGTGTGTCAAAATCTTGCAATTCATTTCAAAACCCAAGCCCCAAAGATTGCAGTGGTGCAAGAAGGCAACTCACCTCCATTTTATACAGACGAAATAGGGGTAGGCGATAAATGCTGGTATAGCCTGCAAATGTCACATCCCATGAACAAATACAAATAAACAAAGTGATATGCAGCATATGGGTGCATCTGAAAAGCAAGCAGGTACATGATGTATGACATGGTACATGTGATTAGTGGCAGTACATGTGTGGTAAGTGGCACGGAGTGTGCAATATATAATAGGGTGTGTTATAAATAACAGGGTGAGTGTGATGTATGATAGGACATGTGCAAGTACGACAGTGTTGAAGAAGTGACAGGGTACATGATGTGTGATAGGTAAACAAGATGAATGACAGGGTGTGTGAGATATGTAAATGGTGTGTAATATGTGACAGGGCATGTCTGGTGCATTACAGAGTTTATGATGTGTTGCAGCATTTGGTTGAATCTGTATATTATAGTTTCACATACTTTCAATGTGTAATTTTTTAAACATTCCCAAAGACTCTTCAAAACCCAAACATTTTCCCCTACAAATTCATCATGTTGCTTTGTTCTTGGACTCAAATTTTTATTGAGAAAGAAAATTGGATTTATGGATGATTAGAATACAAGAGTTCAAGGTATAATTGCAGATTCATTTGGCCCACCTGTTGCTAAATTTTACATGCCTTTTCATTGGTACAGTTATTTCAGGCAGTTTTTCTACTTTTTGAGTAGCTACTTTAAGAGCAATTGTTTTAGCTGGGATAAAATTGATCTTCAACACAGCAAAAAAGGAAACAAATTCAGTTCTCACTGCAGAGTATCATATAAAGGCATAACAATCAATCTAATAAAAGGTTCTCAAAATAGTTCGTATACATTATATTGGATCAAGTAATTGATAAATGTGTACAGAAATTGTTAGAATTCTGATTCACTTCCTACATAGGCTCACTTCCCTTGAGAGTTCAAATGTAAATCACCTTTTCTTGGAATTGAAGTCAGTCATTGACACAGCTTGGTGAAAAACCCTCTTTGTTGAGCATCACTTCATTTTCAGCATTTTCCCAAACCCTTAGTATTGGCACCCAGTAAGAGTTGTCCTCATTAATATCCTGTTCGAGCACGAAAACACTTTCTCTGCTCAGTGAGATTACCGTCACTTCATTTATTTACTTTTTGTCTCGGTTATTGCTGCAGCTTTACAACACAAGGCCATGAGACCTCTTCTATTTTAGAGATTTGTTTCTTTCTTTTTGAAAATTGTTCTAACTAACTGTCAACAGCTCTAGTTTTCTTTCTCTATTAATTTACTGGAAAACATATTTATTATATTAAACAAGATTTTCATTCCTGGTCCTTAGTGAAATCTCTATGTCAGTCCTATTGTGTCATGACTGTGCTTCAAATCTAGTAGAGGAAACCATAGGAAACATTTAATATCCCCATTTAATTAGCGTAGCTTAAAATATATTTTAATAATAGGACTTATCAAGTGAATGGAACTTAATTTGTTAAGATTACTTTAAATGAAGATTTGGGTTCACCTATTCTGCATAATGCAGTCACCGAGTAACTATTTGCCACAAAGATGTTTCTGAGATTCGACAAAAATGGACTGAATTTTACAAGAAAGTTGTGCACACTAAAATGAAAAATGACAACTTAAACTTACACAATGCATAAATTAACATCCCAAAGCAATTCACATATACAGGATCTAGCTATAGATGTGAAAGCAGAGTATAAGAACCTTCATGCCTGTGGAATCATATTGTATATAGTAAAGAAAAGGAATTTGTTGAAAATGAATACAGATTCATACAAGGTAGCTTCCAGAAGTCACAAGATTACTTTTGTTGATTCACTACGTCCAAAATATCAGATAGACATTTTTGTTATTTCAGTAATAAACACAAAGAGACCTATTTTAAATATAATTAACCTTTGGACAATGTAATGAGTCCTTCTAAAGGTGAGAGTTTTCAAATCTTCTAAAAGAACAGGAGGCTGGGAGGGCACTTAAGGGAATTTAAGTATAACTGATTTTACTGTATGAATCAATGATTCAGCAAAGTTAACACAGTAACCATTTCAAATTTGTTCTGTACAAGATGTGCCAAATGGCAACATTTTGAACAGAACGCCTCAAAAGACATCATCAGAGACAGATAGTTCTCATCCAATGGAAGTGCAATAAAAAAAACCCACTCAGAAATCAATTGCTGTTCTGTTGAAAGAGTATGGGCAAGCTCCAAATGTCATAATTGCAGAATGAATGAGGAAGAAGAATGGTTTTTCTTTCTCCCAAAGTATACTGTACCTATTCAACCCATCTGTACAAATAATCTCCAACTAATCAGCTAGAAAAGACATTGCAGTTGCTGATTTCTAACTTCAAGTTTCAGCCATTCACACCGGAAACAATAATCTTCAAGTTAGCCAGGCTAGCAAAAATAATGGACTGATATTATATTCATCTTTATAAGAAACTTTTATATTTACCTACTTTTAAGTTTAGTGTCTGCGCATTTTTCTGTAAATATCTATCACTTTTACTTTAAAACTTGCAGTAATAGTTGTACAATAAGCTCACCCTTATCTTGTTCAAAACGAAAACTTTGCTGCTTCTTTTTTTCATTTGAACACTTGCCAATCAAAAATAGGAGGCTAAATAAGCAATACAAATTTAATGTCATGAACCAAATACTGTGATCACATCTGGTATCACTGTGAAATTGGTGTCTCATAAATGGATTGTATCCATTGCAAAATGAACTGAAGCCAAATTTGTATTGAAAACTGAAATTTAACCTGTTGTGAAAAGCACAAGAACTGCATAGAAGTTGAAAGGCAGGTAGAAATCAAATGCTTTGCAGTGAAATCCAAAGTTATAGCAGCCAAGTTTGGTTGTAAAAGTACCAATGATAGCACAAGATGATGACTTTAAATGTATGAGTCATTATTGATCAAGAGGGTTTAATTTAGCAGAAGACAGCATCCTTAAACATGAGCCATCTAAAAGCCATTCAGATAGGTAAAGATCCTCAGGAAGACAGAGAGACAAGAATGCTTGCGGATATCAGCTAATGTTTTGAATTCAGTTTAAAATCAAAGCAGACTGCAGACGTTGAATCCAAACTGGACAAGTTTACTTCAGTCCAAATATCACTGAAATAGCTGAAATTGAGCAGGTGTTTAAAGTCTCTGAGCGAAATGAGAGACAGGACAGGCTAAAGCAGCTGAAGATATGAATCCTGAAAGACAGGAGAAAGAGAAGGATGAGTATTTCCAGCCTAAAGCAGGAGTGGGATCATAATGCTAGATAATAAAGTGTGAAACTGGATCAACACAGCAGGCCAAGCAGCATCTCAGGAGCACAAAAGCTGACGTTTCGGGCCTAGACCCTTCATCAGAGAGGGGGATGGGGTGAGGGTTCTGGAATAAATAGGGAGAGAGGGGGAGGCGGAATGGGATCATAATGCTACTGCCTGAATCCGGACTTATGTCAGGGGGTAGAATCTTGTGTAAAGTAGAATGGCCAATCTGCTCATTATATTCTATGCGGGACTGTATTCAGTCGTTGATGTTGGAAACTTAGTTAGTGGAATGGTAGCTGCTGAAAGATGGTGCACTTTTCATCACTCGCAAGTCAATGACATCTCTGGTGTTGTCCTCATAGATCTTTCCCTTTTATATAGCGAAATGTCTGTGTCACCACTGGAAGCTTTTGTAATTAGTTCTTGATAAGATAGGAATGAAGTTAAGATTCTGGAGTTACACCTAAGGCCATAATATTAAACAGTTATAAATCTCAATTAATGTGTACATCAAGATTAACTCCCAGTTAACTGCACAATTTGCATCTGAAGTACTGGGACTTCCTGCTGGGTAGGTGGTTAGCAAGTAACAACAGGAGAATTGGTTGTGTCTGAGAGAGGGCAATGACCACTCATCAGACAATATTTCTGTAATCCTACTAATTTATTGATGGAAAAATTGTTCTACTATTGTGCAAAGACCACTCCTGATGGCAATACTAGACAAATCATATTCCAGTTTGAAACCTGGTTTGATGGATCATAAGGTTAACTTTTTCAGATAATTACTCTGATTGTTAGACACTGAACATATTCACAGGAGGCTGACCATGTTCTTTAATAAATTCACAAACTTAATGCACAAAATAAATAATATCATTCGCAAGTTACTTTAGAAAGAAGACAATAGTTCAACATTTTATCCCAGCAGTATTATTTTACAGATAATCAATCCCAACGATGCAGCACTCCAAACCTAACTCTCATGTCTTAATTTACTTTTTCCAGTTTTGGTGACCAGGAAACCTCTTTCCAATTCCACTTGTTTAAACCTCTTTTCATTTCTCAAAGCTTAAAAACCTTTATCCAACCTTTCAAAGCTCAGCATGTCACAAACTAATACCTTACTACTAGGGTAGATCGGTTTTCCTGACTCCGTGCTGAACTTAAACCTGACTCTGAACTGAACTCAGAGTAACCCATGGCCCCTAGTTTGTTTCCTCTGCATATCATAAATTTTCCGCTTTGTAGACATTTAATTAATTAACACCACAAGTATCATGCTAGGCACTTAACTGAAATCACACCTTCTTGGAAATTATATTTCATTTGACTTACCCATATAATTTTCTGACATCACTTTAAAATGTTAGCTTCACAGAATTAAAACCAACATCCATTTTCTTCTATTGTAAAATGCAAATTCCGAAGTAATAACCTATACTACATATTTTTAACAGAATTCGCTCCAAAAAAAATGCAAAGTTATCCTTCAGAGGCATTTTTCTTTTCTATTAAAATTTCTTCATATCTCTATTTCATGTAACAGTGTGAATGCTTTATGGGATATTGCAGTAGAAACAAAGTCACATTATTCCCAGTGTCGTCACGCCATTAAAGTTCTTTAAAAATTATGCAGAGTTCCCAATTTATCTGATTCTCAGATCCAGGTTGATTTTAAGTGTGGACTAGGTTTCTGTACTTAACAAGAATTACTATTTATTGCAAGAAACTAGTCCCTCGCTACAGGTAAATTGTTATAAATCATTGGCATTTAATGTTGCTTCCAGTTACTGTGGCTGAGATGATGTCCATGACTCTTCTACAGGCCAGCACTTTGCCTCAGTCATCTTTCTCTGAATGCTTCCACCAGTTGGTAAGAAACACAAGTTTACTCATTCACTTATAGAACGTTTCTTACTTAACAGTTAACAACTTATAACTCTGTAACAGGAAAGATAAACTGGTTTACTTCAGATTAAAAATTAGTTTTAACTACAGAGGACAGAGATTCCACTCCCAGGCAACAGAAGAACTGAACACTTCTCTTTCTCTGTAACTTTTTCACAGCCTTAAGTTGTTCAGCTATCGAAGAACCAATCAAAGTAAAGGCAAAGTTGCCAGACCGTGAGACTGCTTTATCATTAGGAAGAAACAAGCAGTTTTGGTTTAGCCTGAGAGACGTCATTCCTTAGGTGAGCGGGTGCTGTTCAGAATGTTAAGATTCAATATAAATTCAGCCAGCATGGAATTGAACCCACAATGTTAGTATCACTCTGCATTGCAGACCAGATGACCAACCAACTGAGGTCACACTGTCTTTGCTAGAACTGAAAGATGTTTAAATTGTATAATCCACTGCCAAAATTCACCAGAATCCCCTTTAAAAATCCAAAATTGCAAAGGATTACAGTATACAATGCGCACTTTTTTTTATCATAGCTGTGATAGACTAAAATATCCTTTGGGCACTGGCACACACACTACAAATGGTAGCAGTCTGAGTCCATGTGGCAACATGGATTTCATGGCTCCAGTCTGAGCTGATATTGCAGAATTCAGATTGTGATTGTGTTGCAATGGAGGTTGGGACGATGGTCACCAGGCACGATGGCCAGGTCCAAAATATGCTCCATTGGAATTGGCCAGTGCTCATACTCAGGAAATGATGAGCTCCAAAGCTCTGCAAAACAAAAATCTGTGACAAGTTAAAGTTGTGCTCTTCCATGATCCTTGGCAGCGACAGCAGGCTGTACGTTAGCGCTGCCAATTGTCCAAGCATGGACGCACATTAGCCTTTTTATAGATAAAATCTTTGATGGTTTTCTATCTGAGTTCCTTGCAGCAAAATTCACGTATAGTCTTGCCTTGTGGGGAGCTGACCTACATCCTGCACTTTTCCTTGCTTCAGGTTGCAAACCCACTTGTACGCAAAGGCTCACCTTGTGCAGATCTTGCTCCACGCTGAAATTTGTCCAATGCAGTATCCAAGCTGATGACCCTGTGTGTGAGATTGATTGAAGGTGTTTCTCTTCCCCAGCAATATCTTCTCCATTTCGGCTATTGACATTCCACAACAATTACTGGTCATGTAGCCGCTGTTGACTGCAGAAAGCACCAAGGTACAGGGGCGGAGCTGGTGTGGAGGAGCAAGACCTGCATGGATCACCCAATCTTTGGTTTTAAAATCATAACAGAAAGAAAGACAAGGTTATGTGGAACATGGGTACCCGCATGGGCCCAAGCTACGCCTCCCTCTTTGTAGGTTATGTGGACGCCCACTTCCTACAAAGGGGGTGGCCATGGGTACCCGCATGGGCCTAAGCTATGCCTGCCTCTTTGGAGGTTATGTGGAACAGTCCCTCTTCTGCACCTACACAGGCCCCAAACCCCACCTCTTCCTCCGTTACATTGATCATTGTATCGGCGCCGCCTTTTGCTCCCCAGAGGAGCTCGAACAGTTCATTCACTTTACCAACACCTTCCTCCCCAATCTCAAGTTCATCTGGGCCATCTCCAACACATCCCTCACCTTCCTGGACCTCTCAGTCTCCACCTCAGGTAACCAGCTAGAAACTGATATCCATTTCAAGCCCACTGACTCCCACAGCTACCTAGAATACACCTCCTCCCACCCACCCTCCTGCAAAAATTCCATCCCCTATTCCCAATTCCTCTGCCTCCGCCGCATCTGCTCTCAGGATGAGGCATTCCACTCCCACACATCCCAGATGTCCGCGTTCTTCAAGGACCACAACATCCCCCCCCCAGCCCGGCAGTGGTCGAGAATACCCTTGACCGTGTCTCCTGCATTTCCCACAAAACATCCCTCACACCCCGCCCCCGCCACAACCGCCCCGAGAGGATCCCCCTCGTTCTCACTTACCACCCCACCAACCTCCGGATACAGCGTATCATCCTCTGACATTTCCGCCATCTACAATCCGACCCCACCCCTATCCCAGGCCCCAAGATGACCTTCCATATCAAGCAGATGTTCATCTGCACATCTGCTAATGTTGTATATTGTATCCATTGCACCCGGTGTGGCTTCCTCTACATTGGGGAAACCAAGTGGAGGCTTGGGGACCACTTTGCAGAACACCTCCGTTCTGTTCGCAACAAACAACTGCACCTCCCAGTCGTGAACCATTTCAACTCCCCCTCCCATTCGTCAGACGACATGTCCATCATGGGCCTCCTGCAGTGTCACAATTATGCCACCCGAAGGTTGCAGGAACAGCAACTCACATTCCGCTTGGGAACCCTGCAGCCCAATGGTATCAATGTGGCCTTCACAAGCTTCAAAATCTCCCCTTCCCCCACTGCATCCCAAAACCAGCCCAGCCTGTCTCCGCTTCCCTAATCTGTTCTTCCCTTCCTCCCACCTCAAGCCGCACCTCCATTTCCTACCTACCACCTCATCCCACCTCCTTGACCTGCCCGTCTTCCCTGGACTGACCTATCCCCTCCCTACCTCCTCACCTATGCTCTCCTCTCTACCTATCTTGTTTTCTCTCCATCTTTGGTCCGCCTCCCCCTCTCTCCCTATTTATTCCAGTTCCCTCTCCCCATCCCCCTCTCTGATGAAGGGCCTAGGCCCGAAACGTCAGCTTTTGTGCTCCTGAGATGCTGCTGGGCCTGCTCTGTTCATCCAGTTTCACATTTTATTATCTTGGATTCTCCAGCATCTGCAGTTCCCATTATCTCTGAGACAGTGTCAAATGAGTCACTGGGATCTGGTTGCAGCTTCAGTAAAGAACATGAAAGAGTGGGCTATAACAGCCCCAGCAGCAGGGGAGGCAAAGAGAAAAGATAAACACTTTCTGGAGGAATGTGGCCAATCAATCGAAAGAATTCAAACCCCCTGACAATACACACCCACCAGACAAATTCTGGTATGTGGAGATTAAGGGGAATGGCAAGAAAACAGGTTTTAATTTGGAAGCCAGAAACGACATACTGTTACTTTTGGATGCTAGACCATGATTGAAGCCATCATTCCTCAGACAATTGTTTACTCAACTTGAGAGCTTGGTAAATGCTAGAAACAGAGGGAGGGGAAGGGTGCATGCAACACTTTTTGGCAGGGGAAGAGAGATTGCAGAGCTCTTGCACATGATTTCTAAACACGAAGAGGCTTTATTCAATCGATCTGCCTGTACAACATTTAACTTTCTTCAGTTGTCAGACACTGAAGACATGGACCTCAAGACAGTATGCCAGACATTACCCTCCACTCCAATGCAGGGTGGGACAGACCCTTCATTTCTCTCAGAGAAGAATCTGAAAAATGGCAGGAAAAGAAGGCACCAGCCAAAATAATGACCAACCACCACAATGCATTTTGAACGATTGCTTGTTTTATTTTTAAGTTTTTTTTTAAGTGTATCATCATAGAGAAGGGAGCTATCACTCAAGTGATTCAGTCACTGGAGTCTTGGATTTCGGACCAGCCTGTGCCTTTGGGTTTAGGTGGCACTATTACTGAAATCTCCTTGTCTCTTTTAAGAAAAATTACATTTTCCTTACAGATAATGAAGCAACGAAATAATATATTTATTGTATAGAATCTTCTGAATAGATGCAGCAACATAGTGAGATGAAAATGTTCCTGCTCAGAGTGGAAAGGATGGACTACCATTGGGAAGCAAGAAGTAAACATTGTATCAGAGGTAATGGGAACTGCAGATGCTGGACTATCTGAGATAACAAATTGTAGAGCTGGATGAACATAGCAGGCCAAGCAGCATTGTAGGAGCACACATGTTGTATTGGCTTAATCAGTACTGAAAGCACGTAAAACTTCAAAACTTCCTTCAACCAATAAATGAATCTGAGATGTCTCAGATTATGGATTTAGAAATAAATCTTCAATTATATACAGGAGAGGCCTCAGATTCAGGACTACTGAAGTTTCAGTCAAGATGGATGGTGTCCCACCTATGCAGATAAAAGTCATATGTGCATCACATCTTTGCAATTACGCACACACATCAACATGACTTAACACATTCAGAGAAAAAACATAGCTCTATCGAGAAGTACAACAGTTCTAAGCAGCTACTAACGAAAATCACTCCGCAGAAAAGTAGATTCTAATGTCCAAGGTGGGTCAAGTCAATATTCAATGAGCAGAAATTGCTGACACGCGTAAATGATTGCTGAAGGCTCCAGGAGAAAACCCTTCAACAAACTACTTACTAATTGTAGAGATCTTTTCTCAACCAAAGTCTGAACAACCGCACTATCAGGTTCTGGGAAATGCAGAATGCCTTTGACAACTTTAAAGTTGAAACAGTGACATTTCTCCCAGTGCTGTATGTTAGGAAGGCCCCAATCATCTGGTTTCCCTGATTATTGATCTATAGAGTCATAAAGTCATCAAGTCATAGAATCATACAGCAGATCCTTCAGTCCAACCAATCCACACCGATCATAATCTCAAACTAAACTCCAAACATTCTTCATCCCTAGACTTACCTAAATGTGTTTTAAACATTGCAAATGTGCACTAATCCATCAATTCCTCTGGAAGTTCATTCCACAAATGAACCTCTTTCTGTGTAAAAAGTTGCCCCTCATGGCTTTTTTGAATCATTCTCCTCTCACATTAAAAATATGCCCCTAGTTTTGAAATGCCCCACCTGAGAGGAGAAAGAACACCTGCTATTCACCTTATCTATACCTCTCATGATCTTGTAAACCTCTACAATGTCACTTTTCAACCTCCTACACTCCAGTGAAGAGTCACAGCCTATTCAGCCTCTCCTTAAAACTCAAATCTTCCATTCCCTGCAAAGTCCCAGAAAACCTTTTCTGAACCCTCTCTCGCTTAATAATATCCTTCCTGTAACAGGATGACCAGAACTGTACACAGCACTCCAGAAGAGGCCTGGCCAATCTTCTGCACAGCCTCAGCATGGCTTCCCAAATCCTATACTCAAAGGCAAGGGTGGTCAACGTCTTCTTAATCATCCTGTCTTTCTTGTCAGTGATTCTCCCACATTTATGAATGTGTGAGCATGGCACTATGGTTGTCTGACAGTGAAAAGTCATAAGTCTGTATTCACCACTTGAACAGGGCACCCAAGGACCATTAGTAGCTGTTGAACGGTTTCTGAGCAAGCTGAAGAGAATGCTGGTTGGAAACAAAAGGCACTGTAAACTTAAGTTCATGTATGTGTAATTTTAAATGCGTGATTTGTTAGCCATCAGCTATATAAAACAACATTACATTGAATTTAAACAATGTTACTCTTTAAAGGTTTTGAGAAGATTTATAACTCAGCTTGTGGATGAGATTGTAGACTTGCTTGTTGAGCCAGTGTGTTTGATTGCAGACATTTCGTCACCCTGCTAGGTAACATCGTCAGTGCATATAAGCAATAAGTGGGACAGAACACCAACACTTTACTGGAGGCGCACTGATGACGTTAATTAGCAATCAAATATACTGGCTGGGCGAGCAATGTTACCTCAATGTTACCCTCGCTGGGAACTGTCCTAAAGGGCCAAAGTGTATTCAAGAAAAAACTCTCAGCAGTGACATGATACATTTGGGTTTGGCAGGCCTTCTGAAATGCATAACGTGCACCTTCAGCTTTTGTGACAATTCTTAAAAGAATCAATTTTAAATACAGTCTGCCTAGATTTTTTTCCAAAGGTCACCTGCTTCTATCACATTCACAATGAACTTTACAGTTGCATAATGCCTGGCATTTTGCCACTGTTTGTGTCATTACTTTTTATTTGTTCAGCTTTGCAGCGAGGAAAGAAGACCTTTCTTGCATTAGCACGCTGAAACTAACACAACAGCACAGCAGAGTGTATTTGAGAAAGTAGCTGTGTTTTATTTTTTCTGTTATCATAAAATTGATGATGGAATTGCTTTAATAACAGCACTTTTTTCAGTGGACTGCATCCAACACAACTCAACCAAATTGATTTTCGACATTTTTCTGATCTCAATAGAACGAGAATGCACAGAGCAGGAAAATGATTGCTTTTCAAAACTTGAATAAAAATTAAAAATATCGTAAAAGTGAATAGCTCATTTAGTTTTGAAAACACCAAAACCATTTCACTTTATATAAATTATCAGGTTCATAGATTGAAACATCTGAGCTGAGGTCACAAACTCCAACAAAGAGCAAAGTGAAACAAAATTAATTAATTTGCTGTTGGTCGTGATGCAGGGAGAAAAGGGTTAACTTGTATGTTGGGAGAATTGCCTGCTCTTCTTCCAACAGCACCACTGGATCATTGGAATTCATCTGAACAGGCGGACACTGGTGGTCCACGGAGGCCAGTGTCCTTGATGTGACTCACTCATATGGAAAGGTACCTCAAGCTGAACTAATAACTAAATGTCTTCTTCTAAAGGAGAGAAATGCTGATGGTCATTTGTGATTCTGGCTAACCTGAGCGCACCACATGGAGAAAAATCAGGTAGAAGGAAGTATGAAGCTAAAATGTCCAACTTAAAGGTTCTTTTAATTTAGTGGATTGTAGATCAGACTTGAAAAATGAGTAAACTCTGATGGGATTTGCTGTGCTCTGATTCAATCTGTCAAGGCAGAGAAGTTGGTCTATCAGCCAAGAATTGGGACAAATTACTTTTGGGGGTGCAGTGTGGTGGTAAACCAGCTGTGTCTCACATCGGATATGCAATCAACAAGTGTAGGGTATGGAAAAGAACACAGCAGATTGTATGTTGCATCATCAAAGAAGCTCTAACAATCTGCATGAGCCATTTGCTCATGACTCAACTCTCTCCTTCACACACCTGAAACTTCCTTTGGTTCTGACGAACTGATACTTACCTCGTGCTCATAATCGTGTTTGCTGCAATCCTTGCAAATTCCGTTTAGCAAAGGGTGACATTTCATTCAGCTGACACTTCATTCTAACCTTCTCAGCTTTTATGGAGTTAGAAGCTGTTTTGCAAATCTTGCTGATTGTTTTAAAAGATGTCTTCATTTGGCTTGTATTTACATGTATTTCAGCAAATGCTGCCTTATTAATCTGCCTTTGTAGTTTACAAAATAACACAATGTGGAGGTGCAGATATTGGATTGGGATAGAAGGTCAGAAGTTACAAGACATCAGGTTGTAGCCCAACAGGTTTATCTGAAATCACAAGCTTTCTGAAAACTTGTGTTTTCAAATAAACCTGTTGGACTATAATCTGGTGTTGTGTGATTTCTGACCTTCCGAAATAACAGTTACTTTGCAACCTTATAGTTTTCTAAATCTGTTTTATCATGCAATGCCATAAAATAATGCTCAGTTTTCCCATCAGCTTACTGCAGGCAATTAGTTTTACAATGTAATACAGTTGAAAATGAAATTGCCATGGTGAGTCGTGCATTGTTCTGTCATGTCATGGAGCACACTCTTGGGCCTTGCATTGTAAAACTGGTGATATATTGAAGTCAAGATGGTGACTCAAACTCAAATTTTAAAGTAGCACAGTGGAGACCTCAAAAATCATAAGGAAAATTACTTGAAATCAATCTTTATTGTTTGAATGCGTATGGATCACAGCACAATTACAGAATTGTGAGCTGTAACAGGTTTAACTAGCCTCTGGACTCAGAGCATGAATATGTTGATTGGATTAATGTTTCCAATTTATATACAGTTGACATTCAATTCAGCAACCTATGCTCTCAGTAGCAGTGTGCACTCAAAGGGAATATGAGTCAGATAATCAGAGCTAATATGTTCCAGTCCAGCCTCTGACCGCATTCCCAGCACCCACCGCATTTGCTGTGAACTTGAAATGCAGTTTTTCTGCTGGGAGCAATAAATTTCCATCAGTAAGATTTTTCTTTCCCCCTTGGCATGTAATTCATTCACAAGTGGTGCTGCAAAGAGCTTAGAAATAGAAGAGAAAGATACTTTTAACTTGACATGCAGCAAAATTACAAATGCGTTTTGAAAGGAAAAGTACCTAAAACATTTGGAGTTCAGGAAAAGAAACATCATTCTGTTATTAGGCACATACAACGCACCCAAGCATTGTGACTTTTGATGAGCGACAGAGACAGCTTTCAAAATGTCAAATATGAAATATTGTATGTTTGAAAACTATCATTCATTCACTAGATCAATGCATTAGTACTCAGAAGACTCAAGAGCCTGTTTGTGGTGTTTGGGGCCACAAGCTGGGGGAATATGATAAAGCATGGATGGGAAAGGGGTAATGTGGGAGAAGGGAGAATGCAGGAGGGGGCATTTGTCCATGAGTATGAGTACCTCTTGCCTCAAGGGATGGGCAGAAAAATACATGCCCCCCCCACCCCCAAATCTGGCATGGTCACCTCTTATACTAGGGGCTAAAGGGAAAGGTGGGCAGCTGCAGACATATGTGGATGCATTGAGGGAGATACAGGGAGGTGGGAAATGTACAGAGTTCACAGAAAGGGTTGCCGGGAGGGAGTCTGGATAGTCGAGGCCCCACTGACACATAGAAGTGGAGCCTGGAATTCATTGGCTGGTGAGTGCTTGCTATTGCCATACATTATACTGGAAATCAAAAGTACCTAACGGGGAAGTTTGGGCAGGCTCTTTGTCTTGATCTGTGAGGGGGCTGCAAGATTAATTGATGTGAGGTCCTACAGAGGACAGGAACCACACACACACACACACACACAGACACACACACAGACACACACACACACACACACACATACACACACACACACACACACACACACACACACACACCCACACACGCCCACACACAGCCACACACATGCAGGCGCACACACAGAGGCATGTGCGCACACACACAGGCATACATGCGCACGCACACAGATGCACACATATACACACACAGGCATGCGCGCACACACACGTAGGCACCTGCACACGCAGGTGCACATGCACACACACACTGACACATGCTCACATATGCACACACACAGGCATACACACACACACACACACACACACACACACACACACACACACACACACACACACACAAGCACACATATACACACACACAAAGGCACACATGCACGCACAGGCACACACACATGCAGGCACACACACACAAACACCAAAATTGTGGCAATCCAAAGGCATTCTGTGTACTGTACATCTTTTTGCGCTTGATATTGCTGATCACTTCATTCACACAAAACTTTGAGACACAGACACCAGGGGTAAAATTTGAGGATGTTTGACAACAAGGAATAATAGTGTTGGCAAACCTATATGTACCTTGTTTATCTTGCTGCAAAAATGGAAATTGCTGGAGAAACTCAACAGGCCTGACAGTAGCTATGGAAAGAAAGCAAAGTAATTGTTTCAAGTCCAGTGACCCTTCTTCAGATCCTTGCTACAGACCTGCTGAGTTTCTGTCATTTCTGTTTCTGTTTCAGGTTTTGAGTATCCACAGTTGTTTGTCTTTAGTTCATCTTGCTTTCAAACGCTCCTACAGACTCTGAACATAGACAGAAGGCCAATCCAGAGACATGAGCTTTGTGGTTTCCTATACGTTGGTCCATAAAACATATAACATAAAGACAAAGTCGTCATAGAGAGTTGGATTCTTGTTGAGACAAATGCCTTGAAGCTTATTAAGAACACTAACTATGTACACATCTATAATATCACAGATATACATACAGAGTCAGGGGTCTGTGCTCACTGGTGTTTCTGGGTCTTGTATCCCTGACTCTTCCAGGGACTGTATCCCTCTATTCCCATCCTAATCATTTATTTGTCAAAGCACCCAATAACAGTCACTATCGTATCTGCTTCCACTACCTCCCCAGGCAGCATGTTCCAGGCACCCTCCACCCTCTGTGTAAAAAACTTGCCTCGTCCATCACCTTTAAACCTTGTCCCTCGCACCTTAAACTTATAGCCCCTGGTAACTGACTCTTCCACCCTGGGAAACAGCTTCTGACTGTTCACTCTGTCCATGCCCTTCATAATCTTGTGGGCCTCTATCAGATCGCTCCTTAACCTCCATCATTCCAGTGAGAACAACGTGAGTTTCTCCAACCTCTCCTCATAGCTAATGCCCTCCATACCTGGCAGCATCCTGGTAAATCTTTTCTGTAATGTCTCCAAAGGCATCACATCCTTCTGGTAGTGTGATGACCAGAATTGAACACAATATTCCAAATGCAGCCTAACTGAGGTTCTATAAAACTGCAACAATACCCGCCAATTTTTAAACTCAATGCCCCAGCCAATGAAAACAAGCATGCCATATGCCTTCTTAAATACCTTCTCCACCTGTGTTGCCACTTGCAGTGGGCTGTGTACCTGTACACCCAGATCCCTCTGCCTATCAGTACTCTTAAGAGTTCTACCATTTACTGTATATTTTCTGTGATAATGGGAACTGCAGATGCTGGAAAATACAAGATACAAAACGTCAGCTTTTGTGCTCCTGAGATGCTGCTGGGCTTGCTGTGTTCATCCAGCAACACATTTTATTATACTGTATATTTTCTATCTGGATTAGACCTTCCAAAATGCATTACCTCACATTTTTCTGGATTAAACTCCATTTGCCATCTCACTGTCCAAGTCACCAATTGATCTATTTCCAGCTGTATCCTTTAGCGGTCATCATCACTATCTGCAATTCCATCAACTATTGTGTCATTGGCAAACTTGCTATTCAGACCAGTTACATTCCCTTCCAAACCATTTATATACATGACATTTATATACAATCATCCATGAGCAATGCCACAAGTCACAGCCCTCCAGTCAGAAACTCACCCTTCCACTGCTACCCACTGTCTTCTATGACTGAGCCAGTTTTTTTTTTATCCATCTTGCAAGCTCCCCTCTGACCTTGTGCAACTTTACCTTCTGTATCAGCCTGCCATGAGGGATTTTGTCAAAGGCCTTACTGAAGTCCATGTAGTCAATATTCATTGCTCTTCCCCCAATTGATTAGCTTTGTCACTTCCTCAAAAAACTCAACCAGGCTGGTGAGACACGACCTTCCCTTCACAAAATCATGTTGCCTCTTGCAAATACACCACTGATTTCCAAGTGAGAGTAAATTCTGTCTCAAAGAATCCTCTCCAATAATTTCCCTACCACTGACGTGGGGTTAATCGGCCTGTAATTAGTTGGATTACCCTTGCCACCCTTCTTAGACAAAGGAGCAACATTGGCTATTCTTCAATCCTCTGGGACCTCCCCTGTAGCCAGTGAGGATACAAAGATTTCCCTCAAGGCCCCAGCAATTCCCTCCCTTGCTTCTCTCAGTATTCTGGGGTATATCCCATCAGGCCCTGAGGACTTGTCTACCTTAATGTTTTTCAAGTCTTCCAATATCTCCTCCATTTTGAACTCAACATGTCCCAAACTATCTACACACCCTTCCCCAGACTCATCATCAGCCAAGTCCTTCTCTGTGGTGAAAACTGATGCAAAGTACTCATTTAATACCTTGCCTATTTCCTCTGGCTCCACACATAAATTCCCCTCTCTGTCCTTCAGTGGGCCAACCCTCTGCATGCCTATCCTCTTGCTGTTTATATATGTTTAAAAAGCCTCGGGATTTTCCTTAATCCTGTTGGCCAATGACTTTTCATGACCCCTTTTAACTCTTCTGACTCATTGCATAAGTTTCTTTTGATTTTCTTTGTATTCCACCCTGGCTTCATGTGTTCCCAGCGTCATAGCCTTGATAAATGTTTCCTTTTCCTATCTGATTAGGCTCACAATATCTCTCATTATCCAAGGTTCCCTAAACCAGCCATACTTATCCTTCACCCTTACAGGAATGTGCTGGCCCTGAGTTCCCAGTAACTTCTACTTGAAAGCCTTCCACATACTATATGTTGATTTGCCCTTAAACATATCTGCCTCCAATCTACATTCCTCAGTTCCTGCCTATATTGTTGTAATTAGCTTTCCCCCAATTTAGCACTTTAACCCAACAACTACACCTATCTTTATACATCAGTACATTAAAGCATACTGAATTGTGATCACTGTTCCCAAGCTTCTCCCCTACTGATACATTAACCACCTGGCCAGGCTCATTCCCCAATACTAAGCCCAGTTCGGCCCCTTTCCTAGTTGGATTATCTACGTACTGTTTCAAGAAGGCCTCCTGGATGGTCCTTACAAATCTGTCCCGTCTGAGATCCAAGCGCTAAATGAGTACCAGTCATTATGTGGGAAGTTAAAATCACCCATGACAACAACCCTGTTATTTTTAAATCTTGCCAAAATCTGCCTACATATTTGTTCTTCTATCTCCCGCTGGCAGTTGGGAGGCCTGTAGTAAACCTCAAACATTGTGATTGCATCCTTCCTGTTCCTGAGCTCTACCCATATTGCCTCGCTGAATAAGCCATCTGAGGTGTCCTCCCTCAGTACAGCTGTGATATTCTCCCTAACAAGTAGTGTTACTCCCCCACCCCTTTTATAATTCCCTCTATCCCCCCGAAACATCTGTATCCTGGAACGTTAAGTTGCCAATCCTGATCCTTCCATAACCAAGTCTCTGTAATAGCAACAACATCATAGTTCCAAGTACTAATCCAAGCTCTAATTTCATCTGCTTGACCTGTTACACTTCTAGCATTGAAACAGATGCACTTCAGTCCACAAGATCCATTTTGTTTCACAACCACACACTGTCTGCCCTTACTCTGAGTCTTACTGGCTCAATTCTTTAGTTCCTTTTCAGTCCCTTCACCTTTGCTTTGGTTCACAACCCCCTCCCGAGCTAGTTTAAATCCTCCTGCATGACACCAGCAAACCCCCTGGTCAGAATATTTGTGCCCTTCCAGTTTAGAAGCAACCCAATGATCCAGATATCTGAAACCCTCCCTCCTACACTATCTAATAAAATGTGAGGCTGGATGAACACAGCAGGCCAAGCAGCATCTCAGGAGCACAAAAGCTGACGTTTCAGGCCGAGACCCTTCATCAGAGAGGGGGATGGGGAGAGGGAACTGGAATAAATAGGGAGAGAGGGGGAGGCGGACCGAAGATGGAGAGTAAAGAAGATAGGTGGAGAGAGGAAAGGTGGGGAGGTAGGGAGGGGATAGATCAGTCCAGGGAAGATGGACAGGTCAAGGAGGTGGGATGAGGTTAGTAGGTAGATGAGGGTGCGGCTTGGGGTGGGAGGAAGGGATGGGTGAGAGGAAGAACCGGTTAGGGAGGCAGAGACAGGTTGGACTGGTTTTGGGATGCAGTGGGTGGGGGGGAAGAGCTGGGCTGGTTGTGTGGTGCAGTGGGGGGAGGGGACGAACTGGGCTGGTTTAGGGATGCAGTAGGGGAAGGGGAGATTTTGAAACTGGTGAAGTCCACATTGATACCATATGGCTGCAGGGTTCCCAGGCGGAATATGAGTTGCTGTTCCTGCAACCTTCGGGTGGCATCATTGTGGCAGTGCAGGAGGCCCATGATGGACATGTCATCTAGAGAATGGGAGGAGGAGTGGAAATGGTTTGCGACTGGGAGGTGCAGTTGTTTGTTGCAAACTGAGCGGAGGTGCAGATTCAGAAGAGTAGATACTGGCAAGTTCTAATATTCTGTCAGGAGTGAAAATTGTCACAAGTGCTATGTCTCTGAAGGATAAATTGCTGGCACATTGTAATCAGGGCATGTATAACTTAATACACTGATATTTCTTTAATATGGTTGATACTTACTGCTGTGTTTATTTTTCAAATCAATAATTGGGTTATCTTTCCCACTGCAGCATGAGAAGTTTGACCAAGTGGCCGAGATGGAGGCTTTGAAATGTAAAGCTTGGTAGGCCTGTCCTTAGATCAAGACACATCTTAGTGAACGTCCAAACTTACATGAAAGAGTATCATTCAGGCCTTTGAACCAGCTCTGCCATTCTACAAGATCACGGTTGGTCTGACTGAGATCTCAACTCCACTTTCCAGTCAGTCTGCCATAACCCTTGACTTCATTGGCCAACAGGAATCTATCAAACTCATTGTTTAGTAAATTCAATAACCCAGCCACCATTGTTTTCTAAGAAAGAGAGTTCTATAGTCTTCAAATTGAAGATACACATTGTCATGTCGAGTGGCACTATCACTGTACTAAATGACTTTGAGCAGATCCAGCAACTGAAAATTGGACATCCACGAGATGCTGTGCACTATCAGCAGTAACAAAATTGTACTCCAACACATCCTCTTGGACCAGAATATCCTCCCACTCTACCATTACCATCATGCCACAGAATTAACACTGTTTCAAATGAGGGCATACCAGACACAGCTTCATTCCTAAAACTAAGATGGTGAAGCTACCAAAAAGCATAAGTGATAGACACAGTTAAGGGATTTGACAACAATGCACAGATTGAAGCTTTGCAATCTTGTGAACAGTGCTGGAGGATGACCTCCCCATCCTTAATAATGGGGGAACCCAACATGTCAGTGCAAAAGGCAAAGCCAAAATACTTACAACAATCTTCAGCCAGAAATGACAAGTGGATGATCCATCTTCATGCACATCAGATGTCCCCAGCATCACATGTTCAGCCAATTCCACACGGTACTAAGAAATGGCTGAATGCTGTGGATCATGAATATTGATGTAAGTTCACATTGCAGCTACCAAAATTCTGGCAGTAAGTACAAAAACAGAAGGAGAATTGATTGAGAAACTGGTTTGTTCTTCCTAGAAACAGTCCTTTACATCTTGTGGATTGACCTTATCATGGTCCATGATCCATTCTCCTTGCACTACCAGCAGCACTGAATACTGCATGTTGGCACTGGGATTTCTCAAGCAATTGGCCTGATAGATTGGATAGCAGCTCTTGAAGGCAAAATTTTAGCCCACTGATGATTGGAACACTGACCCTCAAATTCTTAATGTTGCCCGGAATGTATTAATAGTGTGGTACAGCTTTGCTTAATGTTGGCTCATTTGTGATTGTCATTTCTGCCTTAGTAATTATGGTCAAGAGACATTGAGATAGAAAACCCAAGATTTCCTGGAACAAGATACTCCCCTGTGTGACTCTGCCTTCACCATCTCAAAGTCAACACGTACATCACTTGCTCACTCATTCCAGTGCCCAGGCTTAAATTGTTTACAGCTGCAGAATGTTGTAAGCTATTTCAGGATCAATTGCTTGCTAGTTCATACGAAGACAGTGAAAGAAGAGAGAAGGTGAAATGAGCAATTTGCCCATGGGGAGGCTGAAGTGCCCACTGCCCTGACTATAAAGGTATCTCAGTGATAATGGGAACTGCCGATGCTGGAGAATCCAAGATAACAAAGTGTGAAGTTGGATGAACACAGCAGGCCAAGCAGCATCTCAGGAGCACAAAAGCTGACGTTTCGGGCCTAGACCCTTCATCAGAGAGGGGGATGGGGAGAGGGTTCTGGAATAAATAAGGAGAGAGGGTGAGGCGGACTGAAGATGGAGACAAAAGAAGACATGTGGAGAGGAGAGTTTAGGTGGGGAGGTAGGGAGGGGATAGGTCAGTCCGGGGAAGACGGACAGGTCAAGGAGGCGGGATGAGGTAGTAGGTAGGAAATGGAGGTGCGGCTTGAGGTGGGAGGAAGGGATAGGTGAGAGGAAGAGCAGGTTGGGGAGGCGGGGATGAGCTGGAGTGGTTTTAGGATGCAGTGGGGGTGTGGAGATTTTGAAGCTTGTGAAGTCCACATTGATACCATTGGGCTGCAGGGTTCCCAAGCGGAATATGAGTTGCTGTTCCTGCAACCTTCGGTGGCATCATTGTGGCACTGCAGGAGGCCCATGACGGACATGTCGTCTGAGGAATGGGAGGGGGAGTTGAAATGGTTCGCGACTGGGAGGTGCAGTTGTTTGTTGCGAATCGAGCGGAGGTGTTCTGCAAAGCCGTCTCCAAGCCTCCACTTGGTTTCCCCAATGTAGAGAAAGCCACACTGGGTACAATGGATACAGTATACCACATTGGCAGATGTGCAGGTAAACATCTCCTTAATGTGGAAGGTGACACATTAAGCAGATGTTCACCTTCACATCTGCCAATGTGGTATACTGTATCCATTGTACCCAGTGTGACTTCCTCTACACTGGGGAAACCAAACAGAGGCTTGGGGACGGCTTTGCAGAACACCTCCGCTTGGTTCGCAATAAACAACTGCACCTCCCAGTCGCGAACCGTTTTAACTCCCCCTCCCATTCCTCAGACGACATGTCCGTCATGGGCCTCCTGCAGTGCCACAATGATGCCACCCGAAGGTTGCAGGAACAGCAACTCATTATCCGCTTGGGAACCCTGCAGCCCAATGGTATCAATGTGGACTTCACAAGCTTCCAAATCTCCCCTCCCCCCACTCCATCCCAAAACTAGCCCAGCCTGTCTCCGCTTCCCTAACCTGTTCTTCCTCTCACCCATTCCTTCCTCCCACCTCAAGCCGCACCTCCATTTCCTACCTACTAACTCATCCCACCTCCTTGACGTGTCCGCCTTCCCCAGGCTGACCTACCCCCTCCCTACCTCCCCACCTATACTCTCCTCTCCACCTATCTTCTTTTCTCTACATTTTCGGTCTGCGTCCCCCTCTCTCCCTATTTATTCCAGAACCCTATCCCCATTCCCCTCTCTGATGAAGGGTGTAGACCCGAAATATCAGCTTTTGTGCTCCTGAGATGCTGCTGGGCCTGCTGTGTTCATCCAGCCTCACACTTTATTATCTTGGCTTCTCCAGCATCTGCAGTTCCCATTATCTCCAACCCAAATTCCATATTATTTGGAGGTTCTCCAGAGCACAATTAGTGTTCCATAACCACCATGTTGATGTATCCTCAGATCACAGTAAGAATTTATGACATGAACGATCTTGCATTTCATTTCATTCCAATACCTTCCACTGTTGTTCATTTAAAGCATGATAATAGAAAAAAAGTGAAATGAGAATTCACTGCTCGTAGTAATCCGATACCTATCATAATTAATTAGAGATTTCCAGTGTCTGAGAACATATCACCATGTAATGCATCCCTTAAAATATCTGTGAATGAGCAGACCTAATATTATTTGCAATACAGCTTTCTGTGCTTTCAGGTAATTAGGGTCCAATTTATCGGCAGAGAATTGCTATTTATAGCCTACTTATTCTGGTTCTGTTGGAGGTGAATAGCGCATACACTTTGTATTACTACATTATCTAAATTATTGTAATGTAAGGCACAGACCAGGGTTGGTTAGCTCAGCTGGCTGGAGAGTCATTTTGCATGGAGATTGATGCCAAAAACCTGGGTTTAATTCCTGCATTGGCTGAGTTAACACATTGGTCCCATATTCTCAACCTCACCCTATGTCTTAATGATAGTGACCCTCAGGTTAAATCATCACTAGTCATCTCTCTCTCTAATGAGGCTATGGTGACTTTATCTTTACTTAGGGCTCAACATCTGCTGTACTGCCACTGCATTCATGCTCTGTGGTGGGTTTAACCTGCATTGTATTGATAGGACATGATATCGCTAAGCTTCTGTTCTCAAAGGCAGTCTGTCCTTTTTGAAAGCAAAGTGGCACTGAATGTCTTCATACTGTAGCCAAATACTACTAGGCCAACGTTGGAAAAGGAAAATGAAATGTCAGCCATAAACTCACCCAGCAGGCCTGGCAGCATCTGAGGAGAGTGAAGCAGAGTTATCATTTCAAGTACAGCATGACTCTTCAGAGTGAAGACAGAGTTGTAGGGTCATTCATGTGAAGCTTAATGCTTTAGTAGTGGAAATGGATATGAGGAGTGATGAGAAGTTTTACGAGGAACCTGACAGTGTTAAGGACTACCTTCAAAAGGGATTGGGAGCAATGAGGCTGATTTCTGGTCTCCAGCACTGAAGTCTATTAATACCATTAGAAGTATAATGACTTTCTCATGATGAGTATGGATAGTGAATGTATCTTTACATGATATCCCCTAGACATCACTGCATTTTCATTCCATGCTACTTTACTCACCACATTCCCATTGCTTGACCAGCACGAGCTCTGAGCAATCAAGATGGAGCAACAACATCTACATATATGGGAGAACCGTGTAGCACAGAATAAAAGAGAGTTGTCAGAGGGCAAGGATTCCAGTATTTCTAGAATACAGTGGAGGAGTTGATTCTCAGCATTGTGCAAAAGTGACTGTGACGTCCAGCATTGTTGGGCACATTGGATATGATGCAATGTTCCTTTCTTTTACTTCATCTCAGTTTTGGCTCACTTGCATTCTGCTATCCAGCACAATGAGCAAACTGCTCATTGTATCCCTACAGATCTCTGGTTTCCCATCCTTTCCTTCATTTGGAGCAACGACATTGGGGTGTGTGCATGGTAGGTGACTGGGGATGAGCGAGATGCAAACAAAGTTGTGGGAAACAAATACTTCACAAACTAGCTTCTAACAAGATCATCTGCTGCAACATTTTCAAATGAGGACCTTGTGGCACAGCCTTCAAGAAAGTGTTGATAGTCAGACACCACTGAGATAGAAGTTACACTGGTTAAACATCTATCTGATCTACAAAGGATCATGGAGGATCCCAGCACAGACTTCCCTGAGAGAATCAGGCTGTCATGCTGTGGATTCAGAGACATTGCATTAGCTGCCACATGACTATTGTAGCCTGTCTGTGGTGATGTTCTCTCACACTCTGTCCATACTGCCATATAGCAACACTGCTTGCCAAATAAAAGGAACTCAGCGCTAGAAACATATCACACCAATTTCAAACACTTTGCAACTGCAGACATTCTTAAAAATATCCATCTCTGAAAGTTGAAAATTGAAATTATTTTCATTCCCCTTTTTTTTACGTAAAGCCATGAACATTTTTCATTTTCAGATATTTATCCATATGCCTTTTAAAAATTAATATTGAACATGTTTCCATTATCTTTACTAATAGATTATTAAACACACTTTTCCTATCATTAAACTGTATTGACATTGCTGAAAATTATAATTGTCTAAGTGCCCAGTTACTGTATTCCTGATAATAAGTTTCTGGCTTTTTCCTTGTGATTGAGGTGAGGCTAACACTCTATCATCCTCTGAGATCTGTCTTCTCCTTTCTTGGACAGCAGCCTTACATTGCTAACTTTCCATCTTCATGGACCATTACATCAGAAAGGAAATTCTGGAAGACCACAATCAATACATCCACCACCTCCTCAGTCACCTCTTGCAGTTCCCGAGGAAGGCCATTGGACACAGAATGTTTTCAACCTTTAGCCCCATTAATTTCTCCATTACTTTGTTTTAATCTTAATTATTCTAAGTTATTTTATATCATTAAATCCTCAGTTCCTCACAATTTTTGTGTTGAAGCATTTTTTTCTTGCATTCACGTTGGCAAATGGCATGAAATGGAAAAGTAAAGGTAAGCAACATTTATAGTGTATGTGCGGAGATTGCTGATTGTTTGGCAGTAGACCCTGAATAACAGTGATGTTGCGGTGGAGAATGCACCACTTAATCATGACTGACGTTTAAGTACAGAGTATTGCTTACATTTTAAACCAGGCAGGTTAATTCTAAATAGTCAAGGCATTGCCCGAGAAATGGACTAAAGAATGGCTGATACATATTTTGTTGAGTCGAAACAGGTGCAGCATGTGCGCATGTTCTTTCAGTCTGCAAAGAACAGGATACTGTGCATTCATAAGCACAGCTTCCAATAAATGCAAGTGCACCACTCTACAAGCTCAACTGATAATCCTAAATTGCTTGCCAGCATAATTCCTAACACTCAGGATTAGCGCCACCTATACTGGGTCTAAAATTCTGGAAGAACCCCCTCCCATTCTCTCTGTGAAAGGTGTTAGCAGTTTTCCTTCAGCGCATTGGCACAATGTGGAACAATGCTGCAGCTTGGTCCAAAGTATGTCCAATATTGAATATGTTCAACATATTCAATATAGAAATGATAATACACCAAACAAAGCATTTAGCGTATAGATGCTACTTGGTTTGTGTGGTGCATGTCATTGGTTGGAACGTTAGAGAAAAGTTGACTTCTCATAATGGCTCAGTAGTGAAATAGTCAAATCAGAAAGGGTGGTCTCTTCACATTTGTAGCTTCTATATTTATCATAAGATGTATGCCATTGGTATGTTCATCATTTTGCACATTACACTGCAACATAAAATTATGGCAGCTTTGTTTCCTTTAGAAATCATTAAACTTTGTTGCTTTACATTAAAATTGGCACATCCATATTTTGTCTGTACACCTCAGTTCCTGGTGTTATGCTTTTGCCTCATAACCTGGGCCATATTTTCATTTCAGGGCAATGATCAAAATTAGGGCCTGTTTCCAGACGCCAACCCCACTCTCAGGGTGAAACAATTACTAGCAGGCTTTTTTGACTGTGACACAATCTCAAATGGAATGGAGACAGATGCCCTGGCTAATTCAGAATGACTGGTGAGGCCTCAAAACAGGAGGACCAATCAGAGGCTTCATCAAGGGAGTAGTCTGCTGCATTAAATAGCATTAAGTGAGACGACACTTCAGCAAGAAGGTCTCCTCACAGCGTTCCTTGTTAAAATAATGGAATTAAAAATGAAGAAAACAGCCAGGTCACAAGTGGAGATGATGATCGGTGGAAGGAAAACACGTTCCTGGTTGTTCGTTGGCTCGACCCCGATCCAGAAAAGCAAGGAGGAGCTGGAGTGCTGCATAGAACGCTGGAATACCAACCTCCTTCTGTTTCTCTTTTAGTAGTGTCGGCATTTGGTACCAATATCCAGATGCCACCAATATTTTTACAGTAGCAAATCAGACATGATCTGCTGAAATGGTAACCCTGATTGTGAGACTTGATGGAGCTGTGACTATTTCCATTTAGTTTATTGTAGGATTGTCTATGCGTTTGTGTGGGTTGTTATCGCGTGTATTGTCCTTGCCAGACTGCACTGGGTATTTCGCTTTCTCAGTTTCCCTGGCCGATTCCATATGTTGTAGAAGGCAGTCAGTCTATTTTTTTTCTCCTCCTTTGCTGTATCAACCCCCATTGGGCAGCTCTCCAAGCGGTTGCCTAATGTTAGTCTGTGTCAGAGGTTTTGTGGAAACATGGTGTCTACAGTAAACTGATCACTACAACCATTTTAAAGCAGCATCCTGCCTAATTTCATGTTGTTTTCTTTCAAAGTCAAGCTGAATGTACTAAACGAGTCAACAGAATTAAACATTCATAGTCCGAATATTTTTAATTTGTGACAGCTTCAAACAGAAGTAGGACATTCATTAATAGCATGGTACAGAAAAGCAAAGTAAGTTTCCTTCATCATTACAATGATAGTCCTGATGAATTTCCAGCAAATCACAAATGCACAAGAAAACAGCTGATTTTATAAATTGTGAATATTTAGAACACTATAACACAAATTCTGCAATAAAAGTATTAATAATGACAATGGCAGTTTCTGCAACACTTTGTTGCCTTTGTTTATACCACAAAACACAATTCGTAGACATTCTGTGAAACATATAAAACCGAATCAGCAATTAGATTGTAGAATCCCTATAGCATGGAAGCAGACCATTCAGCCTATCAAGTCCATACTGAACCGCCAAAGAACATCCTATCCCAGAATCCCCCCATCCCATCCTTGTAACCCTGCATTTCTCATAACAAATCCACCTAGCTTGCACATTCCTGTGAACAACCTGCAGCATAGCATGGCCAATCCACCTAATCTGCATATCTGTGGACAGTGCGAGGAAACTAGAAAACCCAGAGAAAACCTACACAGACGTAGGGATAATGTGCAAACTCCACGCAGCTAGTTGCCTGAGGGGTGAATCAAACCAAGGTCCCTGGTGCTGTGAAACAGCAGCATTAGCCACTGAGTCACTGTGCCGCCCAAAGATTGCCTCACAAAATGCAATAATATTCAAAGAATTATACAGAAAAGAACATTTAAACTATTTCATATGCGAGATTTCTCAAGAAACTGATAGTAATGTTACAATCAAGTGTGGAGAATTAGCATTCAAACAGAAATCCAAATACTTAATTTTAACCGATAGAACTTTATCACAGATTTCAGGCCACTTTTAAAAAGAATACAAACTTTATTGACTTTAAAAGACACCATAAAACAAATATACACAATCTGGTTTGTAACAACATACCTGATGGTCTCAGATTTACTTCTTACTTTCCTCAAGAATTATCTCATTTGACACACAAAAGTAAAATGCATTTACTTGCTCAGGGACCAATCATAAGTATGCCATAGCCCAATGGACAATAGTCCTCAGTTTCAGCTATTCTCACACATGAAACATTTATTTCCCTTCTCTTGACAATGGATGCTTCAAGTCCTTGTTGTGGTTACTTTTTAAAGCTGGTTGCTTCCTTTTCTACAGGACTATGGGGACCAGCTGTAGATTCTTCTGCTTGTTTCAAAATAGTCAATCTTCCAGCTTCTGCTTGCTGATAAAAAATTCAAACTGAGATAAAACTTTGCCTCATGCCTGGTGGTCAATGATAAAGTGTTTTTTTTGCTTGTAGTGCAAGTCTAACACACATTTATTGTGGCAATCTCAGTGAACTGAAGCTGCAAAACATAGATATCCTTCCAAAGCTGCAACTTCAAAACCTGAGGTTCCTTATAACCTGAGAGGGTCAGTTTCCAATCCATTTTTTTCTGCTTCCATTTCAGTTTGTTTTCAGTGAGATTCTGTTTTAAGAATCTCTGTTTGCTGGTTTGTCACTCTATCTCCTCGATTTCAATCAAATGTAATAATCACCCAGTTCATTTTACATTGCACTTCTCCCATTTTCTGCAGTTAAAATTTTAATTTCTAAAGTTAGAAGTTGTACATAAATCACATGAACCATGAGCTAGACATTCACTTCTGTAAAAATAAATATTTTGTAGGAAATGTCGCATTGATAACGACGCAGATCTATGTGAAAGACTGAGTAATTGAGCTTAAAATGGTGATGAGGAATGCTTCCAATTAATAAACTCTAATGCAATACTTTGTATTTTTAATACTAGCCGCTGTGCTATTACTATTGAGATTAAAATTATTTTGGCAGGGGCTCATTCTGAAGAGCTGCAAACAGCAGATTGGCCATCTGTTAAATGTGACTTCCCAATTGTGGTAGAAATATCATTGACTTTGGTACTGAAATGAAAGAAACATGGGAAATTTTGAAGATATTTTCGAGACACATATCAATCAAATTTAATTGTGTTATTTATATTTTAATGGTTGCATTTGGATTCATCGAGATGAAAGAGAATCAAAATTTGACATTAAGACTCGTGAGAATTAGATACACATGCACAATTAACCAATCTGTTACCTTACATACAGTAATATTTCTGATCTCAGATAGTCTGTAGCTGTATGCCTTTTCCCTTAAAAAGCGAAAAGGAAGCTTTGAATTTGGGCTAGCTACAACCTAATGCAAACTAATCATTGGTGCCATGCACGAGATGAAAGACAACCTGTTGTGCAGGAAATGACTGGAGTTTGAAGGCTTTCTATGATCTCTTATATTTATTATGAATATTTATACTCTTTCATTTTGATTATGCTTATGTGAATTGAAGCAAATTTGAATTTTCAAACTTCATACTGTATGTACTATTGCTAAGTTGGGGTTCCAACAATTATTTTTGGGGACAATTTTACTGTCGTGAACTTCACCATATTCAGTTGCATGCAGAAAAATTGCTTGGTAAGATGTGTTCTTTGTTAAAATCTTATACCCAGAAATACTTTTACACTGGTGAATTGGGTGAACTTGGGGCAGGTGACAGCAGGTGGAGCATTTGGGATGGACTCGAGGGAATAATTGATTAAGAAATCCCCAGCATTTTGGGGGTGTCATGACTTTCTCATCTCCTATCTCCAACTACTGTCTCATGTCCTACCCACACTTCTGCGCGGGCAAAGAGCCAGTGAGTTTTTCTGTGAGTCAGTGAAGAAGAAATTTAACATGGCTCAGCTGATTCTTGTCTCATGAATGCCAAGCAGGAAACACTGTTGGGTTTATCCGTGGCCTGCTATGTGAGCTGTGTCTTTTGAGTGACACAGTGTGTCAGAGGGATCAGTACTGAAAACTACCACAAAGCTGTTGTCTGATACACTTGCATCCCAGCTCTGGAGAACCTTTGACTTACTCACCGTGTCCAACAATGTAGCATTGATCTTGGAGCTAAGCTTCCAGCAACGGCTCCAATTCCCAGTAGTTCTTGTGGATAACGGCTGACCTCTGATTGACAGGAAGCTGTCAGGACTGCATTTCCATGCCATTGAATGCTTTTTTTAAAAAATACCGAGCCACTATGTGCTTTAGTGTGTGGAAGGCAAATGCCAGCCAATTAAGTACCTACTGGGTGTTTAATTGAATTGAGTTTCTGCCTAGAACTGATGTAGATTTCTCACCAGGTTTCCAACAGTGGAGGGAAGTCGTATCGCTGGAACAAAGATCATCCAAATATGATTTGCTCAATGACAGTTATCTGAATCAAGTGCTGATATTTCTTGCTTTGGTGAAACCCCTTGACAATCCTTTAGTTTTCATACTTTGCAGCTGCACATTAAATAGTTCAGCTGAAATAGTCTTTTGTGGGTCATTTTGCCAATTAGATGTTAATGAAGTAGTTGGATCAAAAATTCATTGGCTATGTGCTTCTAAAACTGAAAGGTTCCCCATCAAACACTGCTATTCTAAAGATAAAATGACGGTCTGTGGGAAAACCCAGCATGAAATAGATAAATAGGGTCATAGGAGAGGGGTACCTTGTTCGTGAGGTAATTTTGGGACTATTGTGTGGGAAAACTCACTGGTCTTTGCAAAGAGAAACCTTTTATGAACCTTGTTGATTTCTGATAAAATTCAATCCAAAGTTTTGCACCTTCATTCTTCTGTATATTCTCACATGAATATACAGAAAACTGAATACAGGTGAAGGTAATGCCTTTTACAACTTACTATTATTTCAGTTTCTGATTTCTAATCCTTTCTCTCCCACACATCAGGCCTGGTTTCTTGAATGAAGTTAATGCACCACATGAGAGGAGAAAAGGGTTCTCAGTATGCTGTGCAGTTTCTTGTGGGCAATTTTTTTTTCAGAAATCCTTTTCTTAGGTAAACTTTAACTGGAACAGATTGTGGATTTCTTCTGCCTGGTACCTTACAGCTGGTTTCCAAATCTGATTCATAGACTGGTTGTATCATCAGTTTGATGGTTTTTATGGAACCATGTGCAAAGCAGTTCTGAGCTGATTTTTAAAAGCTGGCAACAACTCGGCTCCCTCACCATGTGACTTTCTACAAGTTCCAATCCTTTTCCCAGATAATGGTCGTGTTCATGCTGATTCTAACATCCTGTGGTGTGTTAATACCTTTGAGTGTTTGAGCCCATTTACAAACTAATTGTATTTTGATTGTTCGGAGAAGGTCATTCTTTCTTACCATTTTCTCATGTTTTATGTTTAATCTGGAGGCAGGAAAGTGGTTTCAATCCATGACAGATGTCAGTCAGATAATCCTTGGGTGACTACCTTTTTCAATGTCCAATTTTAAAATGTATAAAATTAGTTTGAAGTTCAGAATAGTATATGCTTGTACTGGGCATGACACAGTACTAGAAACCATTGATTTGATAGGATTTTAAAAATGTAAGGATTGATTTGCAAATGAGTGGCTCAATGGTTAGCACTGCTGCCTCACAGTGCCAGGGGCCTGGCTTCAATTCCACAGTCAGAAGACTGTCTGCGTATGGTTTGCACATTCTTCTTGTGCCTGCATGGGATTCCTCTGGGTGAATAGATTTCCTCCCTCAGTCCAAAGACATGCAGGTTAGATGGAGTGGTCACGTTAAATTGCCTTGTGGAGTCCAGGAATGTGCAAGCTTGATAGGTCAGCCATGGGAAATGCATGGTTAAGGGTAGTGGGTGTGGGTCTAGGTGGGATGCTCGTTGGAGGGTCAGTGTGCACTTGATGGGCTGAATGGCTTGCTTCCATACTGTAGAGATTCTATGATACCAAAGTTCTACAGGTGATTTTGCTTTGTCGAGGCTTGCGCTCCATCCTTCCCATTTCATGCTGAGATGGGTCTATTTCTCTTTCAGTTTGTCATCATAATTCTGACACAAGTGGAAGCCACATGACAGGTTCAGAGCCAAGCATGTACAGTCAAGAATCATTTAATTGGATATAACATTGGATACTGTGAAAAACAAAACTTCCTGGCTGTTTCCGATTGGCTCCATAGGAACATATATCTGAATCTGTAGGAAAAATTGTGGTATATTTACACAGCTAGGTTGTATTGAACATAACCTATCTATGATATCCATTATGTTTTGACATTGATTATTCTTGTGTTAGCTATCAAAGTTTTACACCGAGGCTTGAGAAACAGAGATGTAACTGCTGAATCATGAATTGCAATGAGATTGTTTTGATTATGCAATGCTATAATTTTCAAAAGATTATCTGCTTTTATTCATTGTGAATCGGCTAATGACTGCTGAAATCTCAAAATGCAGCATTTATTTCTACACACCTGCTGAGGTCTAACCACACTTTTTTTTATCCCTTTTCAAGTCTTATTCTTTGTAAGCTTGTGATATAACTAGCCTCTGATTACCTTTATCTCTTTAAAATTATACCCCTGCATTTTAGAACAGGTTTAATTTAGACATAAATTAAACATTTGAATCTTTACAAGAAAACAACAAGAGGATCCAATATACCTTCCTCTCAGTCCATCTTTCATATCCTCTTGTGCATTGTAAATTTTAACAACTGCAAGTGGTAAATCTTCAGTACAAAGATAAAGCAATACTTATAAAATAAATGTGATTCAGCTTTCAGAGAATAATGTGCACATTGCAGAATTCAATCTCCCAAAGGGCCAATAAATATTGTAGAAACTCATTTAATAATAAAGGGCCTTGACTTATTCCAGTCACTGTAAATCAAGAAGTCTTGTGTTATGCTCAACCAGGATAAATATCTGTATTATTATAAAACGGTAAATCCTCCATCTTAATGCAATGGCAGATCCAATAGGCTATGAATGAAACTCTTGCATCCAGCATACATTTATGAGATTTACAGACTGTAACAAAGGAAAGAAAACCAGTCATTTCCTGTTTCCGGACATTGAGAAGAGGCTAAGCATTCACAGAGTAATAGTTACATTCAATAAGAATAAGTGGCTATTTTGTACAAGGGTATGTCAACATGCAGCAATTAATCCTTATGCCCTTAAAGGCACAGGCCACATTGCACATAGCTGCTCTTCAGTAACATGTTAAAGTGTTGCGTATTAGATTCTACAAAGGTTTTAACAGGTCAGAAAACTGCAAATGTACCAATAAATTCAAGTGAGTAGGGGAATAGAAAGCAGGACACTATGGGCTGGCTTCATTGGGAAAATGTTACAATCTGGTGTATGTTCTACCACCAAAACCTTCTAGGGATAATATTCTCTGGGGCCCACGTTATTGGTGTTGATGAGGATCTTCTGATCAACCTCGAAGCGTTGCACACAGTGAAAGGGATATACTTTTCTTGCATCTGAGTAACTTTTATACCTTATAAGAATATGGTATAGATTATCATTCAAGCTACTAGGAAGACCTGATCTTAGTTCTGACATCTTCAAGATCCCTTAGTTACTTTCCTTACCAGTCCTCATGAGATTGTCACAATGCATTTGGCTTGTAAACTTATTAATTCCTTCACACACCTTCAGATCCATACACAAAAATGCATCATTAAAGAAATAGGGCATTCAGTCAGAATTTGTGAAAGAGAAACTGTGTTTAACAGATTTATCTGAGTGTTTTGAGAATATAATAAACAGGATAGATAAAGGTGAGCCAGTAGATATACATAACACAGTGTGGAGCTGGAGGAACACAGCAGGCCAGGCAGCATCAAGAGCAGGAAAGTTGACGTTTCAGGTCAGGACCCTTCTTCAGAAATGGGGTAGGGGTTGGGGGGAAGGAAACTCAGAAATAAATAGAGAGGAGGAGTGGGACTGGAGAAAGCAGGCGGGATGGTGTTAGGTGAGTACAGGTAGGCAGTGGTGGGGACTGGTCAGTGAGGTGGGGGGAGCAGATAGGTGGGAGAGAAGATGGACAGGTTGTGTCAGGTCAAGGAGGTGGGGATGAGAGGGAGGATTGGCCATGGGATGAGGCTACCGGGTGGGGAGATATTGAAACTGGTAAAATCCACAGTTAGGCCATTGGGGTGTAGGGTCCTGGGGTGCTCTCAGTTTCCTGAGACAGGTGTGCGAGAGGCAGCTTTTTGATTGACAAGTTAATCAAGAGGGAAGGAGGACAGGCATAAAAGTGCAATTGAAACCATACATACTGGGATCTTATTGACTCGCTTGGAGTGAATAATCTACCCCGCTCCTATTTCTTACATTTTTATTTTCTAGTGATAACACATCTCCTCTCTCAGAAAGCATATTCCCCAACTGATGATGAACAGCATGGGAGCTTCACAGTGTTACGCTGTTCTGTTCCCTCGCCATTGATCCTACAACTCCTTTGAAACACCAGGAAATATTTTATGTATTAAATGTTAGCTTGCAATAATTGTATTAAATTGGCTGAATATTAATTGTACAGATAGATGTGTTCCATGTTATTGTGAAAGGGAATGGTGATACTCGGTCCTTGAAAATTCATCTAGTGTATGATCTTATTTTCTAACTTGGACCATAGAAGGGTGATGCTTCCACCCACAGATATTCAAGGCAAGAAACTATTTTTGTCATTTAAAAGTATAAATATTCTCATTGATTGTATGTCTATCATTTTAAAATATAAATATTCTCATTGAGTGTATGTAATGTAGACATAAACAAGTGTTTTTTGCCAAATGTTGATTTTGACCTGTTAGAGTGAATTGTCAGTGGTAGATTTTAACAGAATTGAACCTTTTTAAAAATTCTATGGCTTCCATTTAACTTCTCAATGTTGTGTAAAAACTTGCTTAGATTATAATTGATCACCACGACATCCCACTTTAGCTGTCTTTGCTTTGTATCTAGTGATACACTTACCGAACAAAAATCTGTCAGGTTTGATGTTGGGAATTTCAACTGACCCAGCATTCATAACTTTCAGTGGGAGAGCATTCCAGTTATCCATTAGCTTCTTAATTACCAGATGTATGATAGACAAGTTTAAGTCTGTAGGTTTATGTCAGCGTTTGAGATGCTCTACTTGTGGTTAAGAACAGAACCAGAGACACTTGATGTAAAATAGATTCTAATGAAATTTAAGAGAATCTTCATTATCCAGAGACTGATTAGATTGTGGAACCCACTAATATGAGGACCAGTCAAGATGACTATTATGTATATATAATATTATTTTATATACACATAGGTAGAGTCATAGAGTCATACAGTATGGGAACAGACCCTTTGCTCCAACAAATCTTCGCCAGCCATGTTTTGAATCTAAACCAGTCCCTCTTGCCTACATTTGGCCTGTAACTCTCCAAACCTTTCCTTTTCATGTACTTTTCTGAATGTTTTTTTAAATGTTGTAACTGTACCTGCATCCACCACTTCCTCTGGCAGTTCATTCCACACATGAACCAGTCTCTGTGAAAAAATGTTGTCCCTCATATCCTTCTAAAACCTTTCTCCTCTTACCTTAAGAATATGTCCCATCGTTTTCAACTTCCTCACTATAGGAAAAAGACCCTTGCTATTTACATTATCTATGCCTTCATGATTTTAACTTCAAGAAGGTCACCCTCAACCTCCCATACTCCAGTGAATGAAGTCCAGCCTACTTAGCCTATTGTTATAACTTAAAATTTCCATTCCTGGCATCATCCTGGTAAATCTTTTCTGAACCCTCTCCAATTTAATAATATCCTTCCTTTAGGGAGAAGCTAAATAAGCACATGACAGGGAAAGGCAAAGAAGAATATGTTGATGAGACTGGATGAAAATTGAGATAAGGTTCTTTTGGAGTTACAACGATGTAGATTACTTGGGCAAAATAATTTGTTTCTATGCTGTAATTGCATTATCGCGCCTGTGATTATTAATAACACAGTAAGGTTATTTTGCCTGTTAATTGGTTATTACGCTGACAAGAAAAGGAATTTAAAAATGAAGTCAAGGATGCAAAACAGGCAGGTTTGTAAGTCCTACTGGGACAGTTCCTAATCCTATAACTAAAACAGAAATTCAGTCAATATTTTGTGGAAAATTTTGAAAGGAACATTTCTCTAGGGTTTCTCCTGATCTCCTATTAGGTTTATGGCCAATTCTGTGTGGTTACTGCCTTAGTGGTAGAGGTAACGTGAAGTTGGCATCATCCCAGTCAACCATAGGGCTGCTCTCATAAGATAACTAGTGGTGCTTTACCTTGAGGGTCACTATACCTCAGGCGAGAGGTAATGTTGAGAGAGTGGGACATTAATGGCAACGTCAGCTAGTACAGGAATTGAACCCATGCTGATGGCATCATTCTCATTCACAAACCAGCTGGCCAGCCAACTGGGCTAACTAAGCCTGGCACTTACAGAGTCATACACATATACAGCATGGAAACAGACCCATCAGTCCAGCTCCTCCACGCTGACCAAATATCCTAATTTAATCTAGTCCCTTTTGCCAGCATTTGGCCCATATCCCTCCAAATCCTTCCTATTCATATAGGCAGTTTAGTTCTTTCATAATTATCTTTCCTTCCCCCTTCTTACTTATACCAAACAATTCATAAATTATGTCCCTTATAATTCCTTAGCTGGTTGCCACAGGTAATAAACTTGAGCTCGCGTTCAGGATATTGTGACTGTTTGCATGAAATTGTATTTGAACTATCCTAACATGAGTCTATCGGTAGTTCCACCACCAGCCTAATAAAACAGAAAGCAGAAAATATATTTCTGAAGTTTCAGTGGAACCAAGGGTAATCAAATGAATGAAACCTTCCATTCCATTATTTCAACAATTTCATTTTAGTTTATGAACATGAATCGAACAAATATTTTATTAATTGTTCCACAGGAAGAACTCTTACTGTCTCAACATCCTGAACTTCCTCTTCCCAAGCATCATTGCAGACACTTACAATTCTCTTCTCAAACGATAAGCATTCATAATTGTGATTCAACTTGTCTGTAGAAGAATACAGCTTCTGAAAACACAATACTAAGACATTTTGAATCAGACACGGTGCCAAGACTGTTGTATCCTTCCATTTCTGAGCATAAGGGAGGAAATATGAGTGATTAATTTTCCAAATCTGTTTGTTCTCAGGTCTTCTGACTGCTACATTAAAGGAATACTAATACATGGTTGTATCAGTGGGCCATGTTATTCGTTGAAAGTGACAGGGTTGTGATTACAAAGGCTTTCACAATGATATTCAAGGGCGTTTGTTTCAAGTGATAGACAATATGACACTCAGAACATTGATGACAGTGAAAACTGGTCTGAAACCTGAAATCTATTCCCAACTTACCCTTTACATAATAGCATTGAACTTTGTACTCCATGGAAATCATGTCCACCTAACACTTGTTGGCAAACTGATAGCTTCCACTTCTTCTACCACGCCTTTCTACCTCTGATTTATTCACATTCCTCACAGACAATGGATATTAGAACTGTCTCCTTCTTTCAGCTTTTACAAAAGCAGCTGCAGGCTGTTCCCTGTGTAGCAAGGTTCAGTTATGAATGCGCAAAATGTCCTGTGGACATTTTCAGCAAATGATGCAAGAATCTTAAATGGAATTGTCAAAATTGCAACACAGACATCCAAATGTAAAAAATATCCACAATGTCAACATAGAACAATCACATCAGCATCTAGGGAATGCCACAGGCCTCTTCTTTTTTGTGCAACTAATAGAAGTCCTGTTTCCCACATGAAAGGGGTATCCATGCAATCAAATCTCACATTTTGATTTCAGGTCAACATTGGATTTTTCAATTACTAATAAAACCACAAGAGTATAAATTTCTTCTCCCTCATATAACATCAATAGGAGCAAAAACACAGTCTAAGTAAATAAATCCAAGTCTTGACATCAAGAAAGATTTTCCTGTATTTGGCATCAAGCCATAAAGAGCAAATTCTAAACCTTACCATTGAGCAGTGACTTCCTTATTATCACATATTTGCATCTCATTAAATAGCAATTGGCTTTATTTAAATGCCATTTGCTGTTCTTCACTGAGAAACTAGATATTACAAATTCCCGACATGTAAATCAGATCAGGTACCTGGTGGCTGTATACATCAAATCATTGCCCTGGCCATCACTCCACCGTTTCTTCAGAATAACAACCCTGCATGTCGCCTGACCAACTTCCTCCTCAACCCTTCATGCAAGTTGGCACTGGCAAACTACCAGCTTCAGCACATCCACATGCCGGTCCTTGAATCAGCACAAACCCTACTGAAACCCTTCAACACTCTACTCAGGGACAGCTACCACTTGGGAGGCATGGTATCTCAGTGGTTAGAACTACTACCTCACAGTGCCAAGGACCTGGATTCAATTCCACCCTTGGGCAACTGTCTTAGGAGTTTGCATGTTCTCCCTTTGTCCGTGTGGATTTCCTCTCACAGTCCAAAGATGTACAGGTTTGGTAGCTTGCCCATGTTAAATCATCCATATTGTTGAGTGATGTGTAGTCAACATGGATTTCCATGGGAAATGAAGAGTGATGGGGTTGGCCTGGGAAGGATGCTCTTTGGAAGGTCATTCTACATGTGATGAGCAGAATGGCTTGCTCCTACAGTGAGGGGATTCTAGGATTTGTTCTGCTACATCACTCTGCCCACAAGGACAAACATACACATCTTATGCATTTACACATGATGCATCATCAAACCTTTAGCTTGCTATTGTAGTGTTCACTCACTTTACTGCTTACTTATTGGCTACTATCCTCGATTTTCTTAACATTGCCTTCTGAGCGCAAACTCACTGACTTCCAATCTGAATCACAGATTCCCAGCCTCTGTGTGGCCTGCATTTGTTTCTTCATATGCAAGGTCTTTGCTGCTCAATTATAGACTGCCAAGCTTTGAAACTTGTAATGTTCTTTAGTGTAGAGGTAGAAGCAGGCAGCTGCCACTGTAAGGAACATAGTCTCATAGGTGCATGGGTATGTTGCTGTGTAGCACCCTGTTATGCTAACATTAGACTGGTGGCATGTGCCAGCAGTTTATGTGTTCAAACACTATGTGTGCTTCAAGGGGGAGTGATTCTTAGGAGGGTGAAAGTGGACTACATTCAATCAGGAGGAACAACTGCAGTAAGCCAAGTTCTCATCTGATTATATATCGGGGAACTTGTCCAATCAGGAACCTAGGCATACCAGAATCCAGGAATCTACAATATCATAGTCAATGATTGGCTGCAGTCAGTCTGCAGGTCAAGTGCAAAACCAGGGATTACGGGCAATATAGTCAGGGTGCTGTAGTCACATCAGGTGAGGGCATGAGCCAATTTTTCCTGTAAAGAGGCAAAAAGATGTGATTGCGCATAATGGCAGTGGACGCAAGATATATCAGAAGTAATGCATAAATGGGAGAGCTGGTGAAGTGAGTGAGTAAGAATTGCAGAGGGCAGGGAGGTTTAGTAGAATGGGAGAATGGGGTGGCTGATTTGTGTTAAATTAATATGATGCAATACTGAGAGTTGTCATCTATGAGCTTTGGTGAAGTGTATGTACTATTGTAGAGTTAGAGTGAGTGCTGGGCCCGTGTGTGTGAGGTACCAGGATAAAAGACTGATCTCCTCTCCGCTATCTTGTCCAACCACGCTTTTATATCCTTGTTGCAAATGGGGAGCGAGCTTTCCTTTCCTCTGGGCCTTTTGATCAGTAGTAACAGTTGAGTAGCACAGTAGGATAGGGAGTTCTGAGCTTGTAACATCTGAACTGGTTTTAAATATGGTATCAGAGTTGTCAAAACAGGAGGTCCTGGCAGAGGAGTAATTTCTACCTCTCTGACCATCTGGTTTCCAAAGAACAGTTCCCAAAAGCCTAGTTGAATGATGCAGAGGTGGAAGATTGGCTGAGAAAGGTTGCTACAAGCCACAGTGGACTGATGGACATGAACCTCACTTGGCAAATCACTTCAACTACAAATGGGAAAACCCTGCCTTTGGAGGATGAAGAGGCATTTAGGAGACGTTTCGAACAATTACAATGGAAATTTAATTATACAGACAGGAAATAAGATTTTATGATGGGTAATAGATATCCCAACATATTGTATATATAATATTCATATACATAATTGAATTAACTCATTAAAAATCATATAAAAGCCACATTAACTATTAAACAAACTTGATCTATATACATAATGACAACTACCGGCATTATTAGATGAGTCATGCACCACATTCTGTCTGTAGTTCAAAGCAGGATTGATTTTATTAACAAAGGCAATACAGCGCAAGAAGGAATTTCCTTATATCTAAGCCCTGTCACTGATTCTACTCACTTCAAGTTTTATTTTATATAATGAGAATCAGGACATTCAGACAAAATGCTTTTCTTACAACCTCCAAATGAGAAATTAGCAGTGGAAATTGCTTTTCATTGAAGGGATGCTTGCATGTGGGAAGAAAAAACAAATGATGGCTCACATGGTAATTACGCTGTCCTGTAGAAAGTTCTGTGTTATGAACATAAAAGAGGATTGCCACATCTGGTCTTTTTCTTCTTTCAGCCTTGTTCACAGATGACTGTTGTGGCATTTTTTTCTGGAAAATTAAATAGCACCGAATTGAATTTTGGCTGTTTTTAATGTTTGGTTCTTTTAAAACTGGATCGCATCCATAAAGACAATATAATTGTGATTCATTTCTTTATTTATGGGCAGCATCCACAAACCATGTTTGTTCAAAATGGCAAGAGGTTATTTTGTAGACTATCAGCAGAACTGAAGCGGAAAGCACATGGACAGAAAAATAAAGAGCAGAAGTGAACCATTTAGGTCCTTAAGCTTGCTCTACTATTCAATAAGGTCCATAAGCGCATAAGACATAGGAGTAAAAGTAAGGCCATTCGGCCTATCGAGTCGACTCCACCATTTAAATCATGGCTGATGGATATTTCAACTCCACTTCCCTGCACTCTCCCCGTAGCCCTTGATTCCTTGTGAGATCAAGAACTTATTGATCTCTGCCTTGAAGGCATCTAACGTCCCAGCCTCCACTGCACTCTGTGGCAATAAATTTCACAGGCCAACCACTCTCTGGCTGAAGAAATGTCTCTTCATTTCCATTTTAAATTTACCCCCTCTAATTCTAAGGCTGTGCTGATGGGTCCTAGTCTCCTCACCTAACAGAAACAACTTCCCAGCATCCACCCTTTCTAAACCATACATTATCTTGTAAGTTTCTATTAGATCTCCCCTCAACCTTCTAAACTCTAATGAATACAATAATGGCTGATCCGTTTGTGTTCCAAATTCCAGATTTCCATCTATCCTTGACAAACTTTTGTCCCTTTGCCTAACAAGAATCTACCTACATCTGCCTTTAAAAATATTCAATGACCTCATCTCCACTGTCTTCTGAGGCAGAGAAAACAATTTTCCACATCTGTCTTCAAAAAGAATGACCTGTAGTTTTTGAACAGATCCCCCTAGTTCTAGACTCTCTCACGAGAGGAAATACCCTCTTCATGTTCACTTTGTCAAGACTGATCGGGTCAAAGTAATATTACATAAAATCAGATACAAAAGTGGGACTAGTGTAGATTAAGCACTGTTTTGGTGCTACAGATGCCATGGGCCAAAAGACCTTTCCTGTACTCTATGATTCTATGATGCCATTGCCTAAGATGTAATTTTTAATGACTGGAAATATTTTCTTTGAAATGTATTGTTTCATTCTAGAGATCCTAAGCCAGGCAGCACATCTTGGGGAATTATATAATTACTGAAGAAAATTACACTCCAATTCACCATCGGCTTATTAAGTATTCAGCACACCATGGAAAATTAATCATTAAAAATGGTGAAATACCAAGTACAACCAAATCAATCAATCAGAACACAATTGTTTTTCTCCCAGTTACCTTTGATTGGCTTATAATTCCAGTATGAGGTTCCTTAGAGCCTCCAGAGAATGCCTCTCAGTTAATATTAAAAGATTAAACTCACTTTTATCATTTAGAACACCGACTGCCTGAAACAGGTCAAAAGATGCAGACAATTGAATTCCAGAGGCAATGAGATCTTGAGAAGTTTGAAGCTGGGGAATGCATTGGATCCAACAGTAGCAATGCCTCGGCTTACCTTCTAGAAACTGGAGTGATGCAACTTCCCCTTCCAGTTCCATGGAACAGACTTCTTAACCTACTTTAGAGGAATATCTATACTTTCCAGCCAGATTTTATAAAGCTGAAAGACCCAGATAAGGTGATGGTGGATGTGGTTGGAGCAGGAACTGTACGTAACCCTTTACACAGTCATGTTAACTTCTCCCCTGTCCTGTTCAAACTAAAAAAAAAGTTGAACTTCTCCCTATATCACCATTATAGAGACACTTTGTTTCTTGTGGGACAATGATATCAGTTTATAATGTATATATTTGGAATGAATGTAGTACCAATTAAGTTGTGTCACAGTTCATTTAAATATGATAACCTGTAGAATGGGAAGGGAACTCACAAGTTTGCTTCTGCTATTTGAATAACCATGGAATCATAGAATCCCTACAGTGTGGAAGGATGTCATTTAGAACATAGAACAGTACAGCACAGAACAGGCCCTTCAGCCCACGATGTTGTGCCGACCATTGATCCTCATGTATGCACCCTCAAATTTCTGTGACCATATGCATGTCCAGCAGTCTCTTAAATGTCCCCAGTGACCTTGCTTCCACAACTGCTGCTGGCAATGCATTCCATGCTCTCGCAACTCTCTGTGTAAAGAACCTGCCTCTGACATCCCCGCTATACTTTCATCCAACCAGCTTAAAACTATGACCCCTCATGTTAGCCATTTCTGCCCTGGAAAATAGTCTCTAGCTATCAACTCTATCTATGCCTCTCATTATCTTGTATACCTCAATTAGATCCCCTCTCCTCCTCTTTTTCTCCAATGAAAAAAGTCCGAGCTCAGTCAACCTCTCTTCATAAGATAAGCCCTCCAGTCCAGGCAGCATCCTGGTAAACCTCCTCTGAACCCTCTCCAATGTCTCCCCCTCTTTCCTATAATAGGGCGACCAGAACTGGACGCAGCATTCCAAGTGCGGTCTAACCAAAGTTTTATAGAGCTGCAACAAGATCTCACAACTCTTAACCTCAATCCCCCTGCTAATGAAAGCCAAAACACCATATGCTTTCTTAACAACCTTGTCCACTTGGGTGGCCATTTTAAGGGATCTATGTATCTGCACACCAAGATCCCTCTGTTCCTCCACACTGCCAAGAATCCTATCCTTAATCCTGTACTCAGCTTTCAAATTCGACCTTCCAAAATGCATCACCTCACATTTATCCAGGTTGAACTCCATCTGCCACCTCTCAGCCCATCTCTGCATCCTGTCAATGTCCCGCTGCAGTCTATAACAGCCCTCTATACTGTCAACGACACCTTCAACCTTCGTGTCGTCTGTAAACTTGCTGACCCATCCTTCAATCCCCTCATCCAAATCATTAATAAAAATTACAAACAGTAGAGGCCCAAGGACAGAGCCCTGTGGAACACCACTCACCACTGACTTCCAGGTAGAATATTTTTCTTCTACTACCACTTGCTGTCTTCAGTTGGCCAGCCAATTCTGTATCCAAACAGCTAAGTTCCCCTGTATCCCATTCCTCCTGACCTTCTGAATGAGCCTACCATGGGAAACCTTATCAAATGCCTTGCTGAAGCCCACATACACCACATCCACAGCTCGACCCTCATCAACTTTTCTAGTCACATCCTCAAAGAACTCGATAAGGTTTGTGACGCATGACCTGCCCCTCACAATGCCGTGTTGACTGCATTTAATCAAGCCATGCTCTTCCAGATGGTCATAAATCCTATCCCTCAGAATCCTTTCTAACACCTTGCAGACGACAAACGTGAGACTTACTGGTCTGTAATTGCCAGGGATTTCCCTATTTCCTTTCTTGAAGAGAGGAATTACATTTGCCTCTCTCCAGTCCTCAGGTATGAGCCCAGTGGAGAGCGAGGATGCAAAGATCCTCGCAAGTGGCGGAGCAATTGCATTTCTCGTTTCCCAAAGCAGCCGAGGACAAATCTGGTCCAGGCCTGGTGACTTGTCAATCTTAATGTTTGACAAAATTTTCAGCACACCAGCTTCCTCTATCTCTATCCATTCCAGCATGCACACCTGCTCTTCAAAGGTTTCATTCGCTACAAAGTTCATTTCTTTCGTAAAGACAGAAGCAAAAAACTCATTTAGGGCTTCCCCTACCTCCTCAGACTCCACACACAAGTTCCCTTTGCTATCCCTGATCGGCCCTACTCTTTCTTTGACCATTCTCTTATTCCTCACATAAGTGTAAAATGCCTTTGTGTTCTCCCTAATCTGTTCTGCCAAACCTTTCTCGTGCCCCCTCCTGGCTCTCCTCAGATCATTTTTGAGCTCCTTCCTTGCCTGCCTAAAATCCTCTAGCGCTGAGCTTGACCCTAGCTTCCTCCACCTTATGTAAGCTACCTTCTTCCTTTTGACGAGAAGCTCTACTGCTCTCGTCATCCAAGGTTCCTTTATCTTACCCTTCTTGCCTGCCTCAGAGGGGCATGTTTATTCATCACTCGCAATAACTGTTCCTTAAACAGTCTCCACATGTCTATAGTGCCTTTACCATGGAACAATTACTCCCAGTCCATGCTTCCTAACTAATGTCTAATCACGTCATAGTTTTTTCTTCCCCAATTAAATATCCTCCCATTTTGCCTAATCCTCTCCTTCTCCATAGCTATGTAGAATGTGAGGCAGTTATGGTCGCTATCACCAAAGTGCTCTCCCACCACATGGTCTGATACCTGCCCCGGCTCGTTTCCGAGCACCAAGTCTAGAATGGCCTCTCCCCTCGTCGGCCTGTCAACGTACTGAGTTAGGAAACCCTCCTGAACACACCTTACAAAAACAGCTCCATTCAAATCTTCTGCTCGAAAGAGGTTCCAATCAATATTGGGAAAGTTAAAGTCACCCATTACAACATCCCTACTACGTCCACACTTTTCCAAAATCTGCCGACCTATGCTTTCTTCAATCTCCCTGCTGCTATTGGGGGGCCTGTAGTAAACCCCTAACGAGGTGACTACTCCCTTGCTGTTCCTAATTTCCACCCACACTGACTCAGTAGGCAGATCTTCCTCGACAATGGAGGCTTCTGTAGCTGTGATACCCTCTCTGATTAGTAGTGCTACACCCCCTCCTCCTTTCCCCCCTCCCTATTCTTTTTAAATGCTCTAAACCCTGGAACATCCAGCAACCATTCCTGCCCATGAGAAACCCATGTCTCTGTTATGGCCACAACATCATAGCACCAGGTACTGATCCATGCTCTAAGTTCATCACTTTTATTCCTGATACTCCTTGCGTTAAAGCAAATACACTTTAACTGATCCCTTGGTTCCTTCCCAGGAAAATCCTTCCCACTAGCTGGTCTACCTCTTGCTGCTGCCTCACCTGCATCAACTCTCACCTCCGGTATACAGCTCAGGTTCCCACCCCCCTGCCATACTAGTTTAAGCCCTCTTGAATTACTCGAGCAAACCTTCCACCCAGGACATTGGTCCCCTTCCAGTTCAGATGCAACCCGTCCTTCTTGTACAGGTCCCACCTTCCCCAGAAGGCATCCCAATTATCTACATATCTGAAGCCCTCCCTCCTACACCAGCTGCGCAGCCACGTGTTAAGCTGCGCCCGCTCCCTGTTCCTCACCTCGCTATCTCGTGGCACCGGTAGTAAACTAGAGAACACTGCTCTGTTCGTCCTGCTTTGCAGCTTCCATCCTAACTCCCTGAAATCACTTTTTATATCCTCAATCCTTTTTCTGGCTATATCATTAGTGCCAATATGTAACACGATTTCTGGCTGTTCGCCCTCCCCTTTTAGAACCTTATGCACCCGATCGGAGACGTCCCGGACCCTGGCACCAGGGAGGCAACATCCCCTAACTATCGAGTCCCCTACCACGAGTACTTTTCTATTCTGCCCCCTTCCCTTCTTTGCCACAGTGTCAGGCTCAGTGCCAGAGAACTGACTACTATGGCTTTCCTCTGGTAGGTCATCCCCCCCAGCAGTATCCAAAACGGTATACTTATTGCTGAGGGGAATGGCCACAGTTGATCTCTGCACTGTCTGTCTGTCCCCTTTCCTCCCCCTAACTGTAACCCATCTATCCTCGTCCTGAGCCTTAGGAGTGACCAACTCCCGATAACTCCTCTCAATTACCCCCTCTGCCTCCCGAATGATCCGTCGTTCATCCAGCTCCACCTCCATTTCCCTAACACGGTTTTCAAGGAGCTGGAGATGGGTGCACTTCCCGCAGATATAGCCAGCGGAGATGTGTGCCATGTCTCCTACCTGCCACATTCTGCAGGAGGAGCAAGCAACTGCCCTAGCATCCATACCCCACTTATCTGAACACCCACTCAGTACTAAAGTAGGAAGCTTACTTCAAGTTGCTATAAAATTAATAACAAACTTATATTCAACAGAGAAAGTTTAGAATGAACCTTACCTTATTAACTAGGTTAGAGGAGGAGGGTGGGTGGGAGACACTACAGTTGTAGAGTCTCGGGTTTAGCCGCCTTGCTGATATATATGGTCACTGCTTTCCTTCCCGGCTGCCCCTCTGGTCCTCGTCACTTCCTCCGCTGCTCCCGCTCCTTTTGTGAAAGAGAAAACACCGCTGCCCGCTACCGGTAAGTAATTTAAAAAAACTGCCTTACCTTAGCTGCAGTCTCCCGGGTCCGTCTTGCCTCCGCTGCTGCTCGCACTCAAAATGGCTGTTGGCGTTGAAGGGTGAGTATTTATACTCACTGCTTTCCTTCCCGGCTGCCCCCCGGTCCTGTTATTGGGATAACATCCCATTGATTTCTATATTCTCTATAAATTAATGCTCTTTATCTGCTTACACAGAGGTATGCAGGCACTGCCTTAAAACTTCCTGCTTGACTAGAATTAGGTGTAGAACTTTGTAAATCCTTATCTTCCTACACATGGGTAGAAAGACACTGCCTTAAGCTTCCTGCCTGAATAGAATTAAGTATAAACTTTGTAAGTCTTTATCTTCCTGCACAGGGGAGTGTGGAAACTGTCTCAGATAAGATTAAGTGGGCAGCATTTGCAAAGGTAACAAAGTGTGGAGCTGGATGAACACAGCAGGCCAAGCAGCATCCCAGGAGCACAAAAGCTGATGTTTCGGGCCTAGACCCTTCATCAGAGAGGGGGATGAGGAGAGGGTTCTGAAATAAATAGGGAGGCGGACCAAAGATGGATAGAAGAGAAGATAGGGGGAGAGGAGTGTATAGGCGAGGAGGTGGGGAGGGGATAGGTCAGTCCGGGGAGGACCGACAGGTCAAGGGGGCAGGATGAGGTTATTAGGTAGGAAATGGAGGTGCGGCTTGAGGTGGGAGGAGGGGATAGGTGAGAGGAAGAACAGGTTGGGGAGGTGGGGACGAGCTGGGCTGGTTTTGGGATGCAGTAGGGTGTGAGACTTCTGAAATCCTGTAAAGAATGTAACTTCTGTTTCTGCTAAAGGGGCCAGGGCACTGAATTTTGTTCAAGCCCGACACTTCGGTGGCTTGAAATTACATTCTGTCACTTTGGCAACTTGAAATCGCCTCCTGCTGTTAGCAGTCACTTCGCGAACGATCGATACTATATCCTACTCTCTTTATGTTTTCGATGTGATAACTGTTTGTGTATCATGTCATTGTCCAATGTAGTGATTATTTCATGTATCATGCCATTGTGAGATGTAAAATTGCTTTATGTATTATGCACTTGATAAGGTATAAAAAACAGGGACTGTCCACTGCTCGGGGAGAATCGCTAACGAGACTCTGCATTCTGTGCCGGGTTGGGTACAGTGATTCTCCACAGCTTGTACTTGCTTTTAGTAAAGGATTTGTGTTTTTCTAAACAAGTCAGTGTCTTGTTATTGCATCAAGTCCATGGGGGTCTCCGAAAACGAACCTAGCATGAAGACCACCCATCCAGACCAGCCCCCGACTGTGTTTCTGTACCCCTATAACCTTACTCATCTTTTCAGAAATCACCACTCATGCAATACCACAAGAACTTAATTCAAATCAGATTTCACTTTCATCTGCACTATATTAAATTTATGACAAAACATTTTCACATTATATTTGAAAAATATAACCAAATCTAATGAAGCAGGAAAAGTGACACAGCCCTAATGTACCTACTGTTTAGCCTCTTTTTTTACCTCTTTTTAAAAAATTCTCCTTGATTTCAGTTAAAATCTTTTATTATGTAAAGATTGAATTTAGTTGCAAGTATGAATGTATTATTGTTCATAAATGTTACATTATCTACAAATACAAATTGCACAAAATAATATGCCCACATGCAGTGGGCTATAATGAATTGGTCACCAATTTAAATGTTCATGTGAAAGATAATTGAGAACAATTTCACTTTCACCACCAAACAGGAACAGAATGTAAAGCTCAGCAGGCCTGGCAGCATCTCTGAAAGAAAAAACAGAGTTAACGTTTCAGGTCTGGTGACCCTTCCTCAGAAAGGTATTCTGAAGAAGGGTCACTGGGCCCGAAACATTACCTGTTTTTTTTTTCTTCACAGATGCTGCCAGACCTGCTGAGCTTTTCCAGCAACTTTGTTTTTGTTCCTGATTTACAGCATCCACAGTTCTTTTGTTTTTTTTATTACAGGATGTAATGCATTGAGAATCCTGTTATGCCTGCACCATATTTTAATTTCTATTGATGTCAGTCAAACAAATCTCTCAATCAACATGTAGTTTTTGTGCACCTGTACAAGTAAAAATTCATCTCCGCTGGGAACCACGTTTACACTTTTAAACTACTTTTTATTCATCATCAGTTACAATTTACACGGCAATATTTCTTCAAATAAATTAGATTAAAACATCAAAATGATTATATGTAATCTCTGTCTGGCAATGTTTTAATTCAATGAACAAGAACTGTACTTAAATTACCGGCCACTTTTTTGGTGCCCTTTTGGAAGTTTGGTTTGGTGTATATTTTGAAAATCCATTACAGTATAAACCTAAGTTTGAGGAAGGCATATATTGATACAGGTATTCTGTCAATCACGAGATGGAACCATACTTTGTTCAGTTTTGATGAAAGAAAGAAAATGGAAAAATAAATGAATAAATAAACTGAGTTGGAAGAGTCTATTGCCATGAACTCACAGAGGTGAAGCGGCTTGACCTAATATCACTAATCAGCAACATGATTTGGCCGCACACTTGACAGGTAAAAAATCTGCAATTAAAGTTTGCCAGTTCCATCATATCATCTGCCATTTGAATTTTTACACTGGGAATAATTTTTACAAGTAACCAATCTGTTATTGCTTGCTTTACCCTATTATCAAAAGTTAAACTGAACTAAGTTGGAATCATACTTCTAGAGGACAACTGGATCCAAAATTCTAAGGATGGTTTAAGTAATAAATTACACTGTGAACAATAAAGAGCTCACTGTCTCTACTGCTGTAGCATAATGCCACATCAGGCTTTCAATCAGCATTTTATATCGCTGAGTATTTTCAAGGGCAAATCAATAATTATTCTCAAGGCTTATTTTTCTGTTCAATATCTTCAATCAATGCATTTTTCTGTCACAGACTTAAATGATATAGCTAGGCATTCTCCAAATTAAATGGTATCTTTCAGTATTCAGCCCATTTGGTGGACATCCCAAGATCCTTTGAATCATGTCTGGTTCTTCTACATGTGATAGCTTCATCAGAAACAGTGTGCCATCTGCAATAGCATTCCCAACCATTGTATCTCTTAATCAATAGTGGAGAAGGATATGATGTCAAGAAATGGTGCTCTTCATTGCTGAATGCCTTTTATCTATGTTCTTCATTAAGACTGTGTCTGTTCACACAGTTAACCTTCTTATGCTTTTGTCATGTCAACTTTTTTATTAGCCAAGGTCACAAGTCTTTACTTGAGCTAAAATATAATGAGCATTGTTGAAAGACTGTCTACTTCACAACCGAGTGACATCCTCTAAGTAAGATAAATTATCAGGTAAAAGATTTTGTTCCTAAAACCATGCTGACTTTCGTGATAGCATTTTTACTTAATGATCATTGATGCTGTTATATTGTATTTCAAAACTATTTTTCTCATGAGTGAAATTAACCTTGTTAGAATACAGAGCAAACATCCATCTGATTTATCTTTGTTCTATACCTCAGTAATCACCTAGTCATTTGTAAGTAAAAGATTTTTTTTATAATAATTCTTTGGTATACTGTGCTCTGTTGGGCCCTGGTTGCACCTGAAATTTCAATTTGTTGATTTTTCCCACAATTTTTATTTTATCAATCTTTTACTGGCTAACGATTATTGATCGCTTTGTTGCTTTGACCATTTGTTTGCCAATATTGGATATCAAAAGTAAATGGAAAGAGAACATCAAACCAATTCTGTTCATTAAGTCTGTTTTCTTTCAACAACTGCTGTATGAAATATTATACCATGTATTGACTTTGACTTTTTTAATTCCCTGAAGATTTAACAAAGCTTTTCACTCACGCCTTCTAAGCAACTTCCTGAATTTTTAACCAAACTTAAGTTATTTGTCCTTATCAATCTGATTTCTTTAGAACTGAAAGGCATTTTGATTATCCTTGAAGCTCATAGCCTTTTCCACAATTTTCCCTTTTTATTGCTAATTTTATTGCTTTGATGTGCTTTTCCTGAGCAGAAGTTGAAAAGTAGCACTGCTATTTCAGAGGCACCTTGAGAACCAGAGTAGGACAGAGATAAACCTTTGATATATACTCTCAATTCTGTAAGTATACTTTGATAATAGAAACTCCACATCCTAAGGGGAGCCTCAAAATATTGTCTCTTATGCTTCCCTGGTCAATTTCTTAGCTTGTTAAAGTTTCACTTGCAATTTGCACAGTTTCTCTATTCAGTCAACTGGACAATCTTTTGTAACTCAGAAGTGCGTTAATGCTTTCTGTCCTAAAATGCAACCTTTAGAAATGCCACTTTGCTCTCCTATTCATCATGCTTCCAAATTATCCTCCCCTGTTCATTATTCGTTGATTTGGATTCTGCTCTCCTGAAGTTCAGGACTTTGGCTTACTATTTTTAGTATTTGCCTTTGTCATAATGTCATGTAGAATAACTGTGTGGTTGCTGCAGGCTTGATAATTGTCTCAATGCCATGTCATTTATTACAGGCCCCTTACACACACCATTAATCATAATGGTGTCATTTTAATATTGGAACTATAGTCTTGAGAATACCATTTCATGATAATTATAAAATAAAACAGCAGTATGTTTAGATCATGCTGCGTTCTTTTTGTTCTGATTGTGATTCCTGTTTTGATTCATGATGCCATGTGGCCACAACTTTATTCTTGAATGTAGAGTTGAGCTATTTACTTCTATGCCTTAATTTGTTGAGCAGTCAACAACTATGCATTTTTTAAAATTTCTATTAACCCCAAGATAAAAGCAATCTGCATAGCCTTCTAGGCTTAATGGGATATAAAATAAACCTAACCGTCGTAAATGCCTTTTTTCAAGCTTGACCTGGCTCCGATTTATGTTCTGCCAGGTTATTTGATATTGTTGGTTCGTTGCCAAGTGCTGGATTTAGTGTATTATTAGCTACAACAAATGGATAAACACATTGGGTTCAGCAGCAGTCTGTCTGATTACCTTTTTGAATTAAATTTAAGCTACCCTCCCATCCCTATGCTGCTCATTCCCATGGGGAAGCCATTGTTCTGCTGTTCCATTGCTGGTTAATTGAAATTACTGGCGATTATATAGCCTTGAATTTCTTGGCAGCATTATTTACTTGCTCTGGCAGCTTGCTTGGGTATCGAGCAAAGATGGTCTTCCTTTGCTCCACCTGGATTGATGTGTTCAATTTATTTATTTGAGTTATCAGTAACTAAGCAATGCATTTCTCCATGCAACTGTATTCAATTTTGAACATTTTTCTGGGATTCTTGAGTTTTCTAAAGTTCCTAGGGATTTCCAAATTCATTAGACTTTGTCAGCCTGGGGCAGAATGCCACAAGATCTGTGCGTGAAAAATTCAACATCATTGCACCTGGTTGGGAATATAAAATGAGCATGAGCTGGATGGGGAACAAAATTTTCATCATGAACTCTGAAAATACAACATACAGACCGACATTTAAAACTGCATTGTTGTTTTGCATCTTGTGCTGCAACCTGAAAACTGGAGGACTATTGTGAAAATATTAAAAAATGAATCCTTCACTTTTTTAGAATCAACTTCTTATATTGTCTTTAAAACACTGGTGTTCCCTTTCATTATTGCATTTTAATTTCCCTTGCCGTTGACACTATTCCCATTTATGGGACTATTGCTTACAGGTTTGAGATATTTTCTAACATGTACCTCTAAACAGACCAATTGATAAAAAAAATATATTTCCTCTGATATTCTACAATTCCAAGAATAAGAGGGTGAAATATGTCACAATCATGTCTGTTGTTTGGATGCATTGAGTGGCCCAAAGTTGCTAAAATGGCATCTATCAAGCATCAGCACACTTCTAATATAGAGTCAGACAGAATGACAGCAGATCCTGTGGCCTAACTCACGACGAGGTTTCCTAAGCTGAACTAGTTCCATTTGCTGCATTTGGCCTTATGGTTCAAACCGTGCCTATCCGTGTGCCTGCCTAGATGTCTTTTAAATGTTGTGATTGCACACACTTCTACTGGCAGCTCGTTTCATATATGCACCACCCTCTGTGAGAAATTGTCCCTCAGGTCCCTTTTAAATCTTTGCCTTCTCATAGTAATCCCATGCCCTCCAGTTTTGGACTCTACTACTCCAGGGAAAAGCCTTTGATTATTCACCCTATTTATGCTGCTCATGATTTTATAAACCACAATAATGTCATCTATCAACCTCCTACTCCCCAGTGAAAAAAAGTCCCAGCCTATCCAGCCACTCCTTATAACTCACACCATCCAGTCTCGAATATGTTCTTGTAAATCTTATTTGTACACTTTCCACTTTAATAGCATCTCTCCCATTGTAAGGCAACCAGAATTGTATGCAGTAGTTCAAATGTGGTCTTTACCAATGTCTAGTACTACCGCAACATGACATCCCAACTTCTGTACTCAATGCTTTGACTGATGAAGACACCACCCTGTCTACCTGTCTTGCCACTTTCAAGGAACTGTGTACCTGCACACTTCAGCATCTCTGTTTGATTACACTCCCCACGGCTCCATCATTAACTACTTAAGTCTTGTCCTGGCTTGTCTCACCAAAACACAACACGTCACGTTTGTCTAAATTAAACGCCATCTGCCCTTCTTCGGCCCACTGGATCACAATCCCATTGTGCTCAAAGATAATGGCATGTGGCTCATCGCAGGTCTCCAGTCTGAATAGCAACCCTCTGTATCCTACTGTCAAGCCAATTTTGCATAGAATTGGCTAGCTTTCCCTGGATCCTATTTGATCTAATCTTACTAAGCAGTCTAGCATGCAGAACCTTGTCAAAAACCTTGCTCAAGTCCTTGTAGGCTACATCTACCACTCTGAATCACAGTAACCCAACAGTGTGGAAACTGCACATTTGGCCCAACAAGTTCACACCGCCCCTCCGAAGAGCATCCCAAACAGACCCATTCCCCTACCCCTGCATTTCCCATGTCTAACTCACCTAGCCCAAACACCCCTGGAAACAATAGGCAATTTAGCATGGTCAATCCACCGTCCCTGCACATCTTTGGACTGCTCGAGGAAACTGGAGCACCTGGAGGAAACCCACGTGGACATAGGGAAAATGTGAAAACTCCACATAGACAGGTGCCCAAGGGTGGAATTGAATTTGGGTCCCTGGAGCCGTGAAGCAGCAGTGCTAGCCACTGAGCCACCCTTCGCCTTTGTCTATCTTTTTTGTCACCTCTTCAAAACACATAATCAAGTTTGTGAGGCAGGATTTCCCATGCACAAATCCATGCTGACTATCCCTGATTAGTCCTTACCGTTCCAAATGCATGTAGATCCTGTCTGTTAGAATCCCCTATAACAACTTACCCACCACTGACATCAGGCTCACTGATATATAGTTCTCTGGCTTTCCCTTGCCTTTCTTAAATAATTGCACCACATTACCACCCTGCAGTCTTCCGGCGCCTCACTTGTGGCTGTCGATGATATAAATATCTCAGCACGGGGCCCCACAATTTCATCTTTAGCATCCCACAATATCCTGGAATACACTTGATCAGGTCTTGGGGATTTATCTACCTTTACGCATTTTAAGACCTCCAGCATCTCCTCTTCTATAATGTGGACTCTTTTCAGGACATCATTATTTATTTCATTGAGATCCCTAGCTTTGAGGTCTTTCTCCACATTAACCACTGATGAGAAACATTCAATTAGGATCTCACCCTTCTCCTGTGGTTTCGCACATAGACATTTACTTTTAACGGTTCCGTGTTCATTCCTTAGTTACTCTTTTGTCCTTAATATACTTGTAGAGTCTCTTTGGATTCTCCTTAACCTTATCTGCCAAAGTTATCTCATGTCTCCCTTTGTCCCTCTTGACTTCTAACTTGAGTGTACTCTACACCCCATATACTCCTGAAGGGATTCACTTGGTCCCAGCTAGCCTATACCTGGCATATGCCTCCTTCTTTTTGTTGACCAGAGCCTCAATATCTGTAGTCATCTAAGGTTGCCTACTCCTGCCAGCCTCGATCTTCACTATAATAGGAACATGCTGTCCCTGAACTCTCATTATCTTGCTTATGAAAGCCTTCCGCTTGCCGGAAGTTCTTTAGCTGACCATGTCATACTCCAAATTGTAAAGAGCTTACTGAGGGACTAATTCACATCCACTAAAAGTGTGCAGACTGATCATGATATCAGTCAGTGAGCATCATTGTTTTAAAACCATGCAGCTATTTTGCAGTTCTATGCCATCAGAAGATCTGAGCTGAAAGTTCAGTCAGCAACAGCAAAGCTACCCATATCCTGTCCAATAGTCCTGTTTAAGGGGCTGATCAATTCCTCACAGGTTAATTGCTGGTTGTTTATCTCTGGCAGTAACTATAGTTCTGCACTTTATTTATTTGTACAAAAGATGTTGTCATCATTGATGAGCGATTCCTAATTGTCATTGAGAAAGAGTGGGTGAGTCATCTCAGCCCATGTGGGATAGGTCCAACCACAGTGCTCTTATGGAATCGCAGGATTTTGAAGCAACAGTAGTGAAAGGATTAGCGATAGTTCCAAGTCAAAATGATGTGTGGCTTAGAAGGTCATTTATGGATTGTGTGCACATGTTTTCACCCATCATTAGCCTGCTCTGATCCTTCAACGTAGCATAGGTCATGTGCTTGGAAGGTGTGGTCAAAGCAGCTTTGGTGAGTTGTTATAGCAGATCTTAGTAGGTGGTACATTCGAGAGAGCTGGTAATAAATCATGCTATATTCTAGGCTTTAGTGCTAGACCGTAAAGTACAATTGCATTTTGAAAGGTTAAAGCTAAGAAAGGAGTGCTTACTTTTGCAAAAAATGTCACTGATACAGACAGTGCACACCAAGAGGCATGGCCATCGTAACAAAGTCACAGATCATAAGTTTAGTTTACATTGTGTTTTCACAGCTTTGGGAATGTTTTGGGACAGATTTAATGTGAGAAAGAAGACTCCAACAAAAGATTATAGTTAGAAGATTTTAAAGACTACTATAAGAATTAGAGCTCAATAAAATAATGTGATTTCGGTGAGAAGTTTTGTTATGTCAGCAGTCATAAAGTTTTATTGGTAAAGTGAGAGTGAGAATGGGGGCTGGGGACATATCATGCAGAAGGTCGGAGAATTTCATTTGACCCATGAAAACATTTGAAATGTTCATCTTGGTTGAAAACTGTTGAAAAAAAAACACTTTATTTTACCTGTAGAAGTAGGTAAAGCAACATTTTGAAGGAGAAAAGAAAGAAACCCCAGTAAACAGAACAGAGATACAATATTGCTATTTAGCAGATAATTAAGCTTTTTTAGAAAAAAACAAAATAACCTTGTTAAGATACACAAATTGAGAGTTTTAAACAAAGTAATATCAATCATAGATAACAAAGTGTGAAGCTGGATGAACACGGCAGGCCAAGCAGCATCTCAGGAGCACAAAAGCTGACTTTTCGGGCCTAGACTCTTCATCAGAGCTCTCTCGGCCTGAAACGTCAGCTTTTGTGCTCCTGAGATGCTGCTTGGCCTGCTGTGTTTATCCAGATTCACACTTTGTTATCTTGGATTCTCCAGCATCTGCAGTTCCCATTATCTCTTATTTCTAAAATCAATCATAATTCCAATTTGAAGAAGTTGAATTTGCCCTATGAAATAGATTAGAAAACATTGACATTTTGCAAAATTAAAAGCTTGGAAGCCATAACAATAAAGGTGCTAAATACAGCAGCATTTAGATACTGATTAATTTAAAACTGCTTTGAAAGAAGTTTTAATCATATTATGAAGACATGGCATGAGAAATAATGCTGTCATAGTTATTTAATATATTAAAAGTAAGCCAAGTAGAATAGAGGATTAAATATTTTGAAGACAATCGTACTCAAGATACAGAATTGTTTCAAAATTAAATGTTATACCTCACCCTGAATAAGTAAATACACTACTTAACAGGAGCTACAGCTGTCGATGCAATTTATCATCAGATCTTTAAGAAAGCACTGATACTCTTCAAACTTTTAACAATTACTTTTATCAGACAATAAATAGAATTCTTGAAACAGTAAAATTAAACTCAGGCATTCTGCATTCCTAAATAATTTTATTAATGATCTGTATAAATTTGTGTTAAAATCATGACTATGAGGCAGAAATTTGAAAATAGATAGAAAATAGATTAGAAAATAGAATTGCTGTTGGAATTATCAATGGATCTTTTTCACATTTATTACAGTCCAAAACAGACTTAACTTTGGAGAATGTTTTTCAAATTGTGATGGATGCAGAATGAAGTCCTGAGAGGAAAAAGCCCACCTTAATCACAGGACAACAATAGAATTAATACATTTTATAAAGTCCGAAAGCTGTAAAGACACATGACAAAGAGTACGCCAAACAGTTGATTGTAACAGCCAGTGTCAGCACTGTTGGGCAGAAGAGTCTCACAGGCCCAAGCAGTGACCAGCAAGGCAAAAGTATTCTATATCTGCAAACTATATGTTACTTCCACAAGATATATAAAAGTAGGTTGCAGTTTGGAACAGTTAAAAGCTAAGTGCTTATTTATACAAAGATCCTAAACTAATAAAACCACCACTATTAGAAAACATACTTGGTGCAAGAGGAAAATGGTGGCTCGACCAACAGGAGTTTGATAGATAATAAAATGTGAGGCTGGATGAACACAGCAGGCCAAGCAGCATCTCAGGAGCACAAAAGCTGACGTTTCGGGCCTAGACCCTTCATCAGAGAGGGGGATGGGGAGAGGGAACTGGAATAACTAGGGATAGAGGGGGAGGCGGACCGAAGATGGAGAGTAAAGAAGATAGGTGGAGAGAGTATAGGTGGGGAGGTAGGGAGGGGATAGGTCAGTCCAGGGAAGACGGACAGGTCAAGGAGGTGCGGCTTGGGGTGGGAGGAAGGGATGGGTGAGAGGAAGAACCGGTTAGGGAGGCAAAGACAGGTTGGACTGGTTTTGGGATGCAGTGAGTGGGGGGGGGGGGAGCTGGGCTGGTTGTGTGGTGCAGTGGGGGGAGGGGACGAACTGGGCTGGTTTAGGGATGCAGTAGGGGAAGGGGAGATTTTGAAACTGGTGAAGTCCACATTGATACCATTAGGCTGCAGGGTTCCCAGGCGGAATATGAGTTGCTGTTCTTGCAACCTTCGGGTGGCATCATTGTGGCAGTGCAGGAGGCCCATGATGGACATGTCATCCAGAGAATGGGAGGGGGAGTGGAAATGGTTTGCGACTGGGAGGTGCAGTTGTTTGTTGCGAACTGAGCGGAGGTGTTCTGCAAAGCAGTCTCCAAGCCTCCGCTTGGCTTCCCCAATGTCTCCAAGCGGAGGCTTGGAGACCGCTTTGCAGAACACCTCCGCTCAGTTCGCAACAAACAACTGCACCTCCCAGTCGCAAACCATTTCCACTCCCCCCTCCCATTCTCTGGATGACATGTCCATCATGGGCCTCCTGCACTGCCACAATGATGCCACCCGAAGGTTGCAGGAACAGCAACTCATATTCCGCCTGGGAACCCTGCAGCCATATGGTATCAATGTGGACTTCACCAGTTTCAAAATCTCCCCTTCCCCTACTGCATCCCTAAACCAGCCCAGTTCGTTCCCTCCCCCCACTGCACCACACAACCAGCCCAGCTCTTCCCCTCCACCCACTGCATCCCAAAACCAGTCCAACCTGTCTCTGCCTCCCTAACCGGTTCTTCCTCTCACCCATCCCTTCCTCCCACCCCAAGCCACACCCCCATCTACCTACTAACCTCATCCCACCTCCTTGACCTGTCCGTCTTCCCTGGACTGACCTATCCCCTCCCTACCTCCCCACCTATACTCTCTCCACCTATCTTCTTTACTCTCCATCTTCGGTCCGCCTCCCCCTCTCTCCCTATTTATTCCAGTTCCCTCTCCCCATCCCCCTCTCTGATGAAGGGTCTAGGCCCGAAACGTCAGCTTTTGTGCTCCTGAGATGCTGCTTGGCCTGCTGTGTTCATCCAGCCTCACATTTTATTATCTTGGAATTCTCCAGCATCTGCAGTTCCCATTATCTCTGGAGTTTGATAGAACCAGTTTGTGTGAATAAGCATTTCATTAATTTGAAGATTGTTAGAGGGGAGAGTCTCAGATCAAATATCATGGCAGTAGAAACAGAAGTTACAGTCTACAGACTTGAAGATATATTGTCCAGGTAGAATATCCTTCAATATTAATGATATTCTGCAAATAATATTACAACACAGATATCAGATGGTACAGAATGCTTGGATACTCTATAGACAGGAAACCTCGGTCTTAAGCAAAAAGATATATTTTGCCACTTATATGACTAAGATAAATAAGTTTTAAAAATTCAGGAATAAAGCTCCTTTGAGAAAGGTAAGGCTAAAAGCTATGAAACCTAGGATGGTGCAATGAATTTGGCACTTAGTCAAAATGTTTACAGAACTGGTGCTGGTGCTGGTGCATAGCCTCTTTCAGGGCTGTAACAATTCTGTGATTCTCCAGGCCATCTGCATTTGTAAAGTGAGAGACTTCAGTGGAAATGAGGTAATGATAAATGAATATGCATTTTTTACCTGATTTAGGGTGGGACGGTTTGAGCTATAGGGAGAGGCTGAACAGGCTGGGGATATTTTCCCTGGAGTGTCAGAGGCTGAGCGGTGACCTTATAGAGGTTTATTAAATAAGGAGGTGCATGGACAGGGTAAATAGGCAGGCCTTTTCCCTCTGGTGGAGTACTTCAGAACTACGGGGCATAGGTTTAAGGTGAGAGGGGAAAGATTTAAAGGGAGCCTAAGGGGCAACTTTTTCATGCAGAGGGTGGTATGTATATGGAATGAGCTGCCAGTCGAAGTGGTGGAGGTTGGTGCCTCATTTGAAAGGCATCTGGATGGGTATATGAATGGGAAGGGTTTAGAGGGATGAGGGCCAAATGCTCGCAAATGGGACTAGATTTATATAAGGTATCTGGTCCTCATGGACAAGTTGGACTGAAGGGTCTGTTTCAGTGATGTATAACTTTATGACTCTATAAATGTTAAGTATGGGGAGAAGAAGTGTAGGTGATGATGGTGGTCCTGGTAACATCACTGGATAGGTGATCCAGAGGCTCAGGATAAAGAAATGAAGTTCCAATTCCATCATGGCAATGGATGGAAATTAGATTAAATTCATTACAACCGGTGTTGGAAAGCAGTCTCAATAAGAGTGTTCATGAAGTTGTCATCAATTGCTGTAAAAAATATAGCACATCTGGTTCCATAATGCTGTTTAGGGGAGTAAGACTGTTGTCTTTATTTGGTCTGGCCTGCATATATCTCTAGTCCCGCAGGAAACACGATTGATTCTCAACTGCCCTCTGAAACGATCTCCCATTTCACTCAGTTCAAGGCTAATTAGAGATAGGCAACAAATGTCGACATTGCCAGAGATGTCCTTATTCTATGGAAAAAACACAAAAAGGTATTGATTTTGAAAAGGTTAATGATGCAGATTGCATTAAGTTCCACACAATCAAATGACGTATTATAGATTTCCCGATTAGGGGATGTTTAAATTGTTTAGTTCAAAGAATAGAAAGAAGATTATCTTCAGATATTACAGCTATTTGACTGGGGAGACAATGGCTTAGTAATATTATCACTAGGCTTTAATTTGGAAGCCTAAGTAATGTTCTGGAACTGGGTTCAAATCCCACAGAGCAGATATTGGATACTTGAATTCAGTGACAATGTGGAACTAAGAATGTAATGAATCTAAACATGTTCTTCTATGCCCCTTACCAGCATGGACTGCTTTCAGTGCAACCAACACATTTTCAGCTCGTCATGGTGTCTCTAAGCAGCTTTTCTTTCTGGATGGTTAACTAGCCCTTTGTCTGCCTAATTATCTTTCTTTCTCTTGGACTCCATCTCCACTTATCCATTCACTAACCACCCATCACCATCTCACCCCCCGGCTTCAGCATATATGCCCAAATAAAAACCTAAAGGATATATGCCACCTTTTCCTAACTACAATCGGTTCTGAAGAGGAATCGCTGGGCCTGAAACATTAACTCTGCTTTCTATCTACAGATGTCACCAGACCTGCTGAGTTTTTCCAGCAATTTCTATTGTTATCTATAATTACTATAGACTCACGGGAGCTATGCAGAATACACCTGGTCTGAATGGGTACTCATGTCAAACTCAATCACTCCACTCAAAAACTTTTTGACGTCATTAGTTTGGGTAGAGTTCAATGGAGCATGAACATTACGTCCTTCATAACCATTACCTTAAAAAAATCCTCCTTTGCGCCAGTGAAGCCCAGTGCAGTACGGCAAAATGTTGATGGAATCAGCCACAGTCCTAAATTGCATTAAACTATTTCAAATTATATTAATTTGCCACAGTGCACCCTCTTTTGAAGCAATGCAAGCTCTCTTTAAGTAACACAAGTAAGTCATGACATATAGAGCCCCACTGGAGTGTGCATTCCAACAACAGCCCTGTTAGCGCTGGCTGCACACTACAGTAACGATAATGAGCAGGCATCATGTAAATTCTGGAAACCTTTTCAGCGACTACCTCGCAGGTTTCAAATGCATTATAATGTGCTAAGTACAAAATGGTGGAGCAGTAACCCTCTATCTGCATGAAACAGGCAGGAGGTTGTTAACCACAGAACAATTGATGGAGGATTCTTTTTGATGGTGGCAAGAAACATGTTTAAAATGGTAATGAATGTAGCATTTGTCAGATGGATATGGGATTTGAAATGCCAGTAAGGAAATGCTGCTGTTAAAGCCCATTGTCTACCATGTAGAGAGAACTACTCAAATCTCTTTGCTTCAGCACTTCTAAGAAATGCCTTTACATCAAAGAGGTTTCACAAGATAACTATTCCAGTCTCGCTTGCTTAATCCTGGTGAGAACACAACGAGCTTCATTTTTGAAGTTCACATATTCAATGAACGATGCCTCATCTTATCAGCACACTTTGATGCTGGAGTGTCCATATTAAAGAGTAGGGGAAAACTCAATTGATTTATCGAAAGAAACTTCCTTCCTAAAGTAAATCCAACATGAGTTTGTTAAGGAACATTAACTCTTGGATGACTGATTCCGATTCTGTTGTTTGAAATCTTACATACAGTTTTGCTTTCAGAATTCTTTTAGGGGCTTGCAAGTTGACCTTTCATAAGTAATTCTCTGTGGTTCTAATCCAACCAAACCAAAACGTGTTGTATTTTAACAGACCATGGGGTTGTAGACTTGCTTGCCGAGCTGGTGGGTTTGGTTGCAAATGTTTCATCACCCTGCTAGGTAACATGTCAGTGCGCTTCTGGTGAAGCATTGATGTTCTGTCCCTCTTGTTATTTATATGCCTTGGTTCGCTAGGGTTGTTGATATTACTTCTGGTTTTGTTTCTCAGTGGTTTGTACACGGGGGCTAATTCAATTTGTTTGTTGATGGATTAGACCCTGCGTACAAGCCACTGAGAAACAAAACTGGAAGCAATACCAACCACCCCAACAAACAGAGACATATAAATAATAAGCAGGACAACACACTAACACTTCACGGAGGGCGCACTGACGACATTACCTAGCAGGGTGACAAAACTTCTGCAATCAAACACACCGGCTCAGTGAACAAGTCTACAATCTCATCCACAAACCGAGCCACAAATCTTCTCGAAAACTAAATAACAGGCGATATTTTTAGCAGAGAAAAGAACAAACAAGTATTGGCAGGTATAAATGCAAGATAGCCACTTATAATTATTTAAATTCGAAATTAAGATCGAAGCTTGTGTTAGTTTGGAAGATTATTTCACTAAGGAAATCCCCTGTGGCACATGATGTAGAGAAACTGCTGACATTAATATTTGAATTGCAATGATTTTTGAGTGTGAATGAATGCTTTGTACGAGGATTTCTAAGATACATCTGCAATTTATATTTCTCTTTTTTTTAATAAGTTCTGATGTTTCATCCTCGAGGTTCTGTCAAATTTGTGTGTGGGCATATGGAAATGAGGTGCTAATGATACAATCATTTTGAATTATTTCCATGTTACTTGTGCTCTATGGTAGTCATGGTTGTTTTATATTGGCATCTGGGGTTTAAAAAAAGAGTTAGAAATTGATTTACTGAATCCAAACGCTGATATTTGAACACAGGCTTTGTGCATGTTCTTATTGTTGCATGGAACGGGAACTATTTCCAGGGTCCCATTTAGAATGGGCATTTAGAATTCTGCCCCACGTCCCAAACATTACATGCCCACACCCACCACCCTGCGCCCCCCTCCCCCAACCGGCCTCCACGCCCGGTCTTCAGTAAAAAAAATGACCTTCTCATAGCTGCTATCAGTCCTGAAAAAGGGTCAATAAACTTGAAAGTTTAACTCTGCTTTCTCTCCACAGATGCTGCAAAACGTGCGGAGTTTCTCCAGCAATTTCTGTTCTTGTGTGTTTTAACTCTCCAGATTGGCAGTTCTTGTTTTCTGTTAAATCACTAGACTTAGTTGGAATCATCAAGGACTTCTGAACCCTTCCAGACTAGTAAGCATGATCAGACTAATGATCTGGGTTTGAATCTCACCACTGGCAAATGGTGAAATTTGAATTCCAAAAAATCTGGAATAACAAAGATAACCTAATTCTAATTCCATAACCACTGCTCATTACTTTAAAAATGCATCTGATTCACCAACACCCTTTAGGGAAGGAAATCCGCCATCCATACATAGATTGGCCTTGTGACTCCAGACCCAAAGCAATGCGGTTGACATCCCATTGGCATCTGGGTAGTTAAGGATGTGCATTAATGTTACCCAATGATGCCCACATCTCATGAACAAATGAAAGAAAACGCAGTGTTGAATGTGGTTGAGTTAATCCCAGAACACAAAATGTTGAAGTTGACTTCTAGATGCAATAACATTTTGCTCAATTTAACCTTTTACCTACACCTGAACTCATACATTCCTCCCGTCAAAGGGTCTGCCATGCACTAGAGGCAGCAACATCAAGAATACTTTTAAATAGAAAATCTTGTGCATCTGGAACATTGAGAATAACTTGGACCAAACAGAGATATTTGCATTTTATAGCCCAAAAGTACATCTCAAAGAAAGAAGTTGACATTTGGTGAGCCTGACATCAGTGGAGGGGAAGCAGTTGGTAATGAAACTGAGAGACAGGATCTATTCACATATGGAAGAGAATGGATTTACTAGTGATAGGCAGCATTTGGTTTGTGTGGGATAAATTATGTCGCCCAAACTCAATTAAGCTTTTTGAGGAGGTGAACAGTATGACTGATGAGGGAAGGACAGTAGATGTTGTTTAATGGATTTTAGTAAGGTCTTTGATAAGGTACTTCATGTCAGGTTGGTGCAGAAGGTGCAATCTCATGGGAACTGGGCTGAGCTGGCTAGATGGGTACAAAACTGGCTTGGTCATAAAAAACAAAGAGTAGCAGTGGAAGGGTACTTTTCAGAATGGAGATCAATAACTAGTGGTGTTCTGCAGGGATCAGTGCTGACACCTTTGTAGTTTGTAATATATATAAATAATCTGAAGGGAAATGGAGATGGTCTGATTAGTAAATTTGTGGATGATACAGGAATTGGCACAGTTGCAGATAGTGAGGAGAATTATCAAAAGATACTACAAGATACAGATAGATTGCAGGTTTGGGCAGAGAAATGGCAGATGGAGTTTAATCTGGACAAATGCGAGGTGATGCATTTTCAAAGATCAAAGTTAAGTGTGAATTATATCATAAATGGCAAAACCCATAGTGGCAATTACATATAGGAATCTGCGATCTGGGTGTACAGGTCGACTGATTCCTGAAAGTGGCAACACAGATGGATAAGGTGGTTTAGAAGGCATGCAGCACGCTTGCCTTCATCAGTTGGAGCATCGAATATAAAAGTTGGCAGCTTATGTTACAGCTATACAAAACTTTGGTTAGGCCACATTTGGAATATTGCATGCAGCTCTGGTTACCATACTACCAGAAGGATATGGATGATTTGGAGAGGATGTAGACGAAGTTTACTAAGATGTTGCCTGGCCTATAGGGTTTTAGTTAAGGGGAGAGATTGAAAAAACTTGGATTGTTTTCACTGGAAAGACAAGGCTGAGGGGGCAACCTGATAGAGGTCTACAAAATTATGAGGGGCACAGATAGGGTGGATAATTAGAAGCTTTTTCTCAGGGTAGAAAGGTCAACTACAAGAGGGCACAGGTTCAAGGTGAGGGGGTGATGCTTTTGGGGAAAATTTTTCACACAGAGTTTTGTGGGTGCCTAGTATGCATTGCCAATGGAGGTGGTGGAAGCAAGCATGCTATTTTGATAGACACATTAATGGGAGGCAGAGGGATCGAAACTGCACATTGGTAACAAGTAGCAGGTTTAAATCAGGACAAGGAGTCAGCGCAAGCATGGTGTGGCCAAACAGCCTGTTTCTGTACTGTGTTGTATTGTATAACTCATTTTACTAAGTCAGTTTATTGTGACTGTAGAAGCTGCCATCACACAACTGAACTAGAGCTCTGTGACAATAATGTTTTCTGCTTTCAACTGAGCAAAGAGTACATCAAGCAACCAATTTCCAGGTGAATCTATTGTTGCTAGGATGAAATTGAATTTCACATTATTATGATCCATCATCACACCAGTATTAAAATAATAGCTACAATCCTCTTCCTCTAACCTATTTCTAGATAATGGTGAGTGGCTGTAATTATCCAGATTTATATTTTACCAATAAGATGCAAAATAGAAGGACCCCAGGTTGTGAAAGGGTTCTATTTCCAAGTAAATTCATAAGGTGATTTGTATGCACATTTGAACATAATATAACACAGTATAAAACATCATTTTGCCAGTATGAATGAAGGTTCACATGTTATTCCTTAAAATTAACAGCAATAAAGGATCTCATTTGTAAGTATGAACATTCGTAAGTCAAATGTTTATAAATTGAGGGCCTCTTGCGATTTTAAACAATCTTGTGTCACAGGGTACAGCTTGCAGAATTAGGTTAGCTTCAGGGACATTTTCCATTCTGGTTTAATCAGAACAGGTTTGAAATGACTCTGTTTTTGTTAAGTGCATTACTGCAAATAGAGGAAATGCTGCCTCATAACACATCTGCATGAATGGATTCAGAAGGCAGTAGCAATGCTGATGTTCACATTTGCCTTAATCACTTTTTATAACCAAGTCTGGCACAGCGCACTGTCATCTGGTCCCACTACATCACATGTCACACCACAAAACAAACTACTTTTCCTAGTTACCAAAATGGCCGACTAAACACCATATCTTTGAATGATGTTAAATTTTGAAAAATCTATGAACCAGTTTCCTCTTTGCAACAAACTGGGGGTCATTGTTTAAAACTGAGGGTTTAACCAGTTAAGACAGATTTGAAGAAGCTTTTTTTTCAGTTTCATCAGGTGGTGAGGTTATGGAATTTCCTTCCTTAAAAGACAGTGGATGCAGAGTCATTAAATATTATTTAAGGCAAAAGTAGATAGATTCTTGAGAGCTGAGGGGATGAAAGATTATCAGGGCATGCAGGAATGCAGAATTGAGGCAAAAATTAGGTCAGCCATGATCTTTGTGAATGGGCGAATCAGGCTCAAAGGGCTAAATGGCTTACTCTTGATCTCATTTGCATGTATGTTTGTTGGTTTCTGAACAAACAAAAATTTTTGTTTATTATGCAAACAACACATTCAAAGCCAATGCAACAATTGGTTAAGATACCCAATCAGAAAATATGCATATAAACACACATATTCTCTTCAGGAAAGCAAAACAATAAAACTGATTTCTCTGCAGAGATTAGATGTTGAAACAAAAAAAAAGGCATATTGGCCACTGAGGTCTTCTTGAAGGGAAAGGATAGTGCATAAAATTTTCTAAAATCTGTTGTTCTAATATTTTGGCTGGTGTGATCAAGTCACCAAAAACACCTGGTTTTGTTTGGAGTCAATTGACACAGCTTGCTGAGAAAGTAAAATATTAAGAAGTTCCTCCAATCACTCTTTCAGAAGAAGAAGTACTTTTTAGGATTGAACTCAACAAGAGGCTTCTCTTTTCAGAAATTGGAGAGATCAGCTGGACAACCCTTTCCCACAGTCTTCTTGTACCTCAGTTAATTCCAGACACCAAAGCACTCTCCATCTGGCCATTGTCCAAAAAAATCCCAGCAGCATGTGATTCCTAAGAAACCTTCTTTTTAAAAAAATATCCAATTTTCAACAGTACCTTTCAATGACCTCTTTTAAGGAAATCACTCCAGCTATTTCCAAAAAAAATGTGAAATAAAACCATTTTTCCACAATGCTTCAGAAACTGAAGGCCTCTATTAAATATGAAGTGTCTTTGTAACACACTGAACAAAATCTTTGACAAGAGCGTAATAGACTACAGACCAGAATGAGAGTGACTAATACAAAGATGTGTAGAAAAATTGTAATTGAGGAAAGTGAAGGAACCACAGAGTGAGACTGACTGAGTGATTGCATTAAATAAGGAATTTGACATTACATTTGCAGTGTAGCACTGAGGAGGTGTGAAACAAGACACCTTTAATTATCTGTTCCTAGTTCAAAGAGATGTGTAGAAAAAGAAAGAGATTTATGTTAGAACATGAATGCAGGTAAAAGTATGAACTAAATAACCACTTGATGGTACAGACCTCAAGTGTTGCTGAGAAGGAAAAACGCTGTTCAAGCATTTTAACTTGCTTTGACAGTAAATTATGAAATTTCAAATGGAACAGCAATTTATGCTTAAATGGACAGTGACCTTACTTAACGAACCAGAAATTGAAAAAGGCAAAATATAGTGTCTAATGATAGTTGTGATTGTGTGATACACTTATTAAACAATTCTGAATTTACAATTATCAACAAGTTTGCACTGTGTCCCTACCAGATGCTAATACTGGACACAGGTCACAGAATCTTCAAGGAGTGTGAGAAAAAGGGATTAAAAGGGCAATCTGGGGCAGCAGCTGCCTCTATGTTTGCACCTTCCTCAACAGCATCTCCAGAGAGCGTCTTTGACTGGCAGCTGAGCTGCACGGCATCTCCAGCTCCTTGTACTGTATTGTGAGTGTCGTCAGACTGAACAGACTCAGAGACACCACCAAGATGAGACAACCCAAAGACCAGAACCAGCCCTAGACGAGAAGGGAAGTCCAAATGGACAACACGCAAATCCTGAAACATGAGTCAAGTTTCAAAGACGGCAGAATAGCCTGTCAGATTCTTACTGAATGAGTCCTTTCGGGCAAACAGTTCAAATACAATGTTGTATGTGCCTGGGATTGGGTATATTGAATCCTCCGAAGCACATCTCAGAAGTAGATAGCTAGTGTAGATTTGATACTGTTTACTTAGAGATCTAAGACTGCTTACTGAAGAGTCCTGTGAAGATATTGATAGAGTTTTATTGAGTTTAAATAAAATACAATGGTAGAATCTGATAAATATTGTTTTTCCTTGATAAAGTATTCAATAAAGTTGTGTTGGATCTTCCTATGACTCTTGTTCTCATTGTCTCTCTCACAGCATAATGCACCTGACTTAGGAAGGAATACTGCAAACTGGTCAAGACTAGTCAGGGCACATTAATCCATTCTTTCACTTTGCAACAACTATAGGAATGATGTGATTGCACTGATGGTGGTGCAATGGAGAGTCACCAGGATGTTGCCTGGGATGGATCAGATTAGCTATGAAGAAAGGTTAGATCAGCTTAGGTTGTTTTCTTCCAAGCAGAGAATGCTGAAAGGGGGCCTGATTGTGGTGTATAAGATTATGAAGGGCTTGCACAGGGTGGGATGGAAGTAAGTGTTCACTTTTGTTGAGTGGTCAATAACGATGGGTTTTATTTTAAAGTGAAAGCCGGAGGTTTTGAGGGGACTTGAGGAAACGTTGTTTCACTGAGACAGTGTAAGGAATCTAAAACACACCACCTGGGAGGGCAGTAATGGTGGGAAACCTCACCAGGTTTAAAAAGTAGTTGGATGAGCCATAACATTGAAGTTTATTGGCCAATTGGTGGACAGTGGATCCAGTATAGCTTTGGAGTGGTTTTTAATTGGTGCAGACTTGGCTGAAGGGCCCCTTCAGTACTGTAAGCTTCACATCTCTTTCTTCAATAATAAGCCACATACTAATTTCAAGACAATCTGAGGGGCTATTGTCAGTGATGTGGAATGTTAAATGACAGTCTGCAAAAGTAATACTTGTTGGGGTAGATTCCAACTTTATCAATGATGGCGAACTGCAGTGAAGGGTCATTGTCTACGATAAATACTGTCTAATTTAAATTTGTATTGACTTTATTTTGAAAAGTGAACAAAGTAGGGACTATGGACAATCAACCTGTTACCACCAGCTTCCTGCCACAACTGAAAGCGAAAGTAAAAGTCTACCACACCCTTACTGGCTCAATTTTTAAGTATTAATTATTTAAAAAACATTTCTCCTCTCCATTGTGATACCTTGCATCTAGTATTGTTTCCAGGTCAGGAGGGGTTGTAATGTGAATTATGGTGCTCTTAATCATATAAACAGAACAAAGGAATATGTATACAACATATTTTTAAGGGAAGTGCTGTCTACTCCAAACCTCCCCCACCTTGAGATGGAGGGAGTATTGCAGTCAGCTCGGAATATTAACATTTTCATCTTATATGTACTTCATATGAATTTTGAACAAACTTGTGGGCTGCAATCTGGAATGAAGTCTTTTCATTTTAGTGTGGTAACAATACATAAGGGAGGAAGATTGTACAATGTGGGATTTCTACAGCACAGCTTATCATGATAGCAAAAGATATCATCAGATTTGAATTGAAATCACCAAAGTCACTTCATGACCTTCATGATTTTCCTTCCATTAATTTTAAGAGAGTGTTTGCTGCAATACAAAAACTGTCACATTGGGCAGTTTGCAAATGTCTGATCCTCATACATTTTTACACATTATCAGATAGAGTAATCAATTCATTCTGAGAAAGGATATTTGAAAACATGCAAACTGATCCAATCTTTGGAATGGGTATTTATAAAACCAATAGGCTGAGTTTTTACATTTTGACTTAAAATGCTTTGTGGAATGAGGTACATGGGGTCTGGTCCATCTTGGCTCAGGAAGACTTTTAAGACCTGGTCCTTCTCTCCTTACCTTATGAATTTTGGGCCCTTCTCATGTGGAGTCACATGACAGGAGATGTCATGAAGCTTGTGACTGCTGGGATCTTCCAGCATTCATTCTGCTGGTTACATATTTAAAACCAAGCTGCACAACATTTCAGTTGTTCTCAGCCAGGAACAGCTCCTCAAATTGTGCTGATGAGCTGTTACACAAAGGACATGGTACTGAAAAGGAAGTTGGTGTGCTGCTTTGCTGACTGGGGCCTGGAGGTACGAGTGGATGGTTGGTGGGGAAGACATTAATGGTCTTCCTGTGGATTGCCAAAGCAGGCCACACCACCAGACATCATATTCACATTTCAAACAATGCCACTAGCACTCTAGTCATGTTGATACTTACGTCAAATACTTGAGCAGGTAATCTTTGGGGAATGTCAGAAAGCAGGCCATTTCACTCAGGGTGCTCCTGAGGCATCACATCAACCACAATGAACTCTCACATTACATCCTGACACACAGTGCTGTCGAGGCCTTGTGTTATCAATGTCATGCTTCTACAAGGAACATTGAGGCATGTACATTGCAGAATCAGAGCATCCACACTTTGTTGGGAAGAAGATTTATGGCAGCAAACCATTGAGGGAGCCTGCCCCTGCAAAAAAAAAAGTATTGCACATCAAAAGCATTGTTACAGTTCCGTGTGTGAACGTGGCAGCTCCAAAGTGTTTTTTTTTCCCCCACTGATGACGTGGCAAGTGTTTCAGAAATGCCAATCTCAGGTGATGTTTTTATGTCAATATCTGATTAGATTTGTTTAGCAGACATGACAACAGGGCAGTCAGTATGAACAATGACATGAGGTCATAATTTGTAATCTGTGTTCTTGGACAATAAATGAACAGCCAATGAGCTTATTGTTGATACCAAATGTGAATCGATGCTGAATCAATGAATGCATGATTAATATAATTGCCAATTGCAGGGTTCACATTCAAATAACTCTACTTTGCACTTGAAGATAAAAAGAGTAACTTAATCCTCACACTCTGCATAGGTGGCAGCCATTTTGGACTGTTACTGTAGAGTTGACTTTGGGTCAAAGTTGGCAAGATTTTAACTTTGTGCCCTGGCTTGTGAGTTGCGGCCTTTGCGTAAGAAGTAGACTAACCATCCTATCTTCATATTCCCATTTGTATGGTTATTCCAGTGTCTCCTGTAAATTTTCAGCCTCCTCCTGATTCCATTAAGTCCCTTCATATGACCATTAGCGTCCTCAGTTTTCCCCCAGAGCCCATCACTTTATGAATTAGATTAGATTAGATTTCCTACAATGAGGAAACTGGCCCTTCGGCCCAACAAGTCCACACCGCCGCTTGAAGCATCCCACCCAAACCCATCCCCCTATAACCCACACATCCCTGAACACTGTGAGCAATTTAGCATGGCCAATCCACCTAGCCTGCACATCATTGAACTGTGGGAGGAACCGGAGCACTCGGAGGAAGCCCACGCAGACACGGGGAGAATGTGCAAACTCCACACAGGCAATCGCCCGAGGTGGGAATTGAACCCGGGTCCTTGGTGCTGTGAGGCTGCAGTGCTAACCACTCAGCCACCGTGCTGCCCTTGCCAGCAAATAATCTCTCCACGTAGAGGCTAGAGCGATAATGACCTATGAAATTCATACCAGCTCCCCACCCCTCCCTGCACAGCTCTGTCTCTCTTCCTATGCTCTATGGCATTCACCTTTCTATGTCCTTTTTCCCCTTTCACTGTTATCAGCCCCCTCACCTCCCGTGAAGCTCATTCCCAGACTTCAGTTGCCTGCTTTCCACAGGGCTCCAGGGACTGTTCCCTTGTAAGGTACCAGACCATTATTGAGCAACTTTGAGGACTGGCTATGGATCATGCCTGGACTGAGTTGGTAGGAAAGCTTGAGTTAAGCATGGCCTATCCCCAGACCACAGCACTCATTTGATGTACACATAATCCTCAGACTATTTGTACTTGACCTGCAGGACTGCATGGTCAAATCTCTGGACTGCCAGGACAAAGATGCTCCAACTCTTAAAGGACCAAGAGTCTGACTCACTGTGATCAACACCTGTATTGAAATTGAAGAAACCCCTTTATTGACTGGGAATGGTACTTTCTATAATCCTTCTTGATCCATTGTTGGATGTATATATCCAAGTAAGCTTTGCCAAATAAGCTGCTGAAGTGTATCTGGCCAACCCTTAGACAGTTCAGTGTCCCCAACCATGGAAAGTTGCCACCTGATCATCTGTGCTCAACAATATAAGACACAGAGGCTGATAGCATCTGAGTAATCACAATGTAGGTTACCAGTAAGAAATGAAGCTTATAGCCACAGGAGTCATCTTGCTTGGATGCGAGTAATGCATTTGTGTTCATGCATTTAAAGTAAACCAACAGATCTACGAAAATCATAGGTGTTCATTAGCTCTACAGTCAAGTCTGAAAGAGCTGAAGGGATGTGAGAGTTGGACACGGAGTGGCACGTTAACGAGGAAATAATTGCCCAGGCTGTATTGTGTGAGTGAAATGTGTAAGAGGACGGCATCTACAGAACATTATGGTGAAAGCATGGGTGAAGGCCGAGCATAACTGCCAATGAGTTGCCCACTCTGACAAGTCAGGGATTTGAAAAAATGTGAAGAGCAAGAGGTTGAGGATTACAATAGCACCAACAATATAGACAGAAAGAGGAATAAAGTCTAGACAGCAGAATTTATCGAGTTAGACAAAGATTGAAAAGCAGGACCACTGTAGCATTTATGGCAAGGTTACTCTCAGTATCAAGAGTTTGTGAGTATTTGAAGCAGGAAAATTATGCAAAGGAGCACGTGACTTGAAATAATGTGCAGGAAGGAGACATTTAGATTTTTGGGGCATTGGGACTATTTCTGCAGGCAGAACCTGTACAAGATGGACAGGTTACAGTTTACAGAACTGGGACAATGATCCTCATGGAGATATTTGCCAGCACTGTTGAGGAGGTTTTTAATTAGCTTATTAGGAAAACTGAGAAAGAATAAACGCAATCGTGGCTTCCATGATTTTTGCCATATGAATGCTCAAATATGTTTCCAGTAAATTTATTGCAACAAATGCCTGAAGTGTCTAACACCTGTTGATTGCAGATTCCCCTGAGCTCTGTTGGAACCCTGTCTCTTGATTACAGTAAAGTTCTCTAACCTGTCAATTGATAATGCCCCTTTAAGCACACTACCTCTATTTAGATCTGATTGCACCTCAACTCAATAATTTTAGTTTTGAAAGAATGAAAAGACGCATTGCTTCCATCACTTTATTCTAGCTTCCTAAGGCACACCGGGAAGTGAGTCTCAAAGTTATGTCACTTTGCTTGGCTTCTTCTTGGTTTCTCTTTCTTTTTGACAGCCATCAATGCTAGATTTTAGGAAAGAAATAAGCAGAAGACTGACTACGCTTGAACCAAATTGATCCCTCCCCACCATATCAAAATGTTTGAAGGATGCCGGTCACATTATGATAGTGATGTTTGTACCACTGTGTTTTTCATTTTCTTCATAATGCTCAGTTCATAATTTGCATGATATTTGTATGTTTATTTTTAACTATAACTGCAAAATCATGAATATCCAAGACAATAGACTGAATTTTCAAAGGGTCAAGATCTGATACAAAACTGAATTCAAAACCATGAGTCTACACTCGGATATCATCTTAAAATTCTAATAGTTCCAAGACAATTTTGAATGTTGAGCAGGTTAATGTGGAGGAGGTTGGGAAGAGGAGTGGGAAACACTGTCAGGATCTGGAATGCACCTGGCTTACTTTCAACACATGCAAAGCTCCAGCTCTGGCCAATTAGCTCGATGTTGATTCTAAGCACCTACAAGCCATTTTCTTTCAGTAACTGGCATGTAGCATCCTGGGTTATCCTTGAACACTGCCAACCAGCTACTTGTTTTGACAATGGTTGGTGTGCATTGAGGAGAGGGTGAAAATTGAGTGACAAAAGAAAAGAGAAACAACAGAAAATGACAGCACATCACTTCAAGTTGAAGTGACACAGTTTTGCTAATGATTCTTATCAATTAACCTATGATTCAATGACATGGAGGTCACCTGAGGTTTGATCCTCTCATTGAAGTTGACAAATTTTATGCTGTAGAAAAAGAATGAAGTGTGTGGAAAATAGACTAACATTGCATCCCGAGAGTTCTTTCGATCCGAATATCCCGAGCGTAAACTGAATTCCAAAACAGTCTTGAACGGGTTCTGATTCATTCTGACAAATTTCAAATCCCCATGAGAGCCAGAAAGACTCTAATTTTCTCTCCCCATAACCTTAGTCTACTTCTTTTCCTATAATTGCTAATTTACTACAGCCAGAGCTTCAGCAGTATCATTATATCTGAGGTAGAAAACAACTGCAGGTTAGCTATTCTCATAAGTAAATTACAATTGTACTGTGTTGATAGTTAATTGATATGATTCATTGTTTAAACAAAGCAATGTTTTGGTTGCTTAAGTAGGTTGAAATTTTTTTCAAGAATTCTCCAAAAACAATGACTCTGAGTCCTTTACATGAAGGATCAGGCCGTCAGCAACTTGGCTATGCCAAAAGCAACATGAAAGTGCTGAACATATCTTTTTTTTTGCAATGCATCTACCATTCCTTCTGGTGAAAACAGAGAATGGGCTTGAATTAAGAGTAGAACTGCCAGAATTCCAGGAAGCTGCTTCATTTTGAAGACCTCCACAAAATCAATGCTCTGGTTAGTTCAAAGTTCCAGTGGTACTGTAACCATGATAATCTTTGAAGGTAATGTGTGCATTGTTTTACTCAGCTTGTGCCACCTAATGTAATACCAGGACTTTAGGGCAACTGAATATTTTAGAAGAATGTAGAGCTAAATGAGAAGAATTAGAAAGAAAATAAACACACAAGTCAACCAGGAAAGATTCAGGAGCTTGAGGTAGGACCGATGTTTCCATAATATGGTGAACCTTTCGAGAGAGAAATGTGAGAATGGGTGCTGCTCACTAGGTTTGCTGGCACCATTCATTTACCTGGGTCAATTTCCCACATGTAGGATTGGGATGAGAGAGCCTTCCTAGTTCACAAGCAGCAGGTAGCCAGAAAAGGAAGCTTAAATGTCAAATAGAATTCAAAGTTATCAAAATAGAGGTGACCCTTCTTTAAAGCTTCTGCCTGAAACCACAGGCTGTGGCTACTTTCAGATCCTCCTTTTGGCCCTCCAGCTTTAAAAGCCTGTCCACCATCTTCAATTGGATGGGAAGACAATACAGTGGTGAGGTTATCATTCCCATTTAACTAAAATGCCAAGGTCCCTATCTAAACCAAAAATCTAGGCCCAACCATTGGTTTCTGCCACAGACGTCACAAAACTACTTTATGGATTGCATTGCAAATTCTGGGACAGGTTGAGTCATTTTCACTTTTGAAGTTGGTGTAAAACAAGTGATATTGATCTGACTACTGGTTATGCACCTTAGCTTGAACCATTGCCCCCGCTCCATGCAGGCAGGGTCTTATAAAATAGAATGCCATGACCTATCTCCTGCCTTCCTGCCTTTCCCTTTATACTGGAGGGTGGGGGTTTGGTGGGGAATGCAGTGCAGTGGAGATATCATCCTCACTCTTGGATCTATTGAGGCAATTATGTGGTCAATTAGTAGCCACTCAAATGCCATATGTTACCTCATTCGATATTTTAACAGAGGCAGGAGCAAGCCATTCTTAGCAGGTGAGCTGTTGATAGTTAAGAAGTGGGAGGGCCTGTTCTTATTAGAGGCATTTCCCACATCAATGTCATACCCCATTCTATAACCAATTCACAAATGATGTTCAGTCAAGGAATAACCATCTTAATTGGAACTTGTGGGCTTGGTTTGTTTGAGAATTTTTTTCTCCTGTCATGTTAATTCATGGTCTTGCATCATGATGCTTGAAATTAATACATTGGAAAATGGAGAAGTTGGGTTCATAGTCAGCAGCCTATCAGCCCATTGTGGCTTGGAGCTGAAGCTATTCTATAGCTGTGTAGAGTGGTAGTTGAGGAGAATTTTTTTTTAAGTCTTTCTTAGGAGTTCTTATGTACTCTTCTCTTGGCTTTGGGAAAAATCTAAATGAGACTGCAAAGGATTGGAAACACATGAAAGAATAAAACAAATATCCTTAGATACTTTAAAGTGAGATGGTGCTCTGATGCTCATCACTAAGTAGTCAATATTGCAATTGTATCACTGAAAGCATCCAGGATGACAGTATATTCCTGCCTTTTGCATCTTCTCAGCCCCCACTTCATCCTAATCCTGCTAATATGAAGGATGAAGCTGCACATGGTATGATCATGTAACGCTGTGTTCTATCCAACCTCTTGTAAATCAGTAGAAATATACAAAGATATCTGTTAAGGCACCAACTATTTCTTCTCTCACTTCCCTCAAGAACCTGGGATAGATCCCGTCCGGACCTGGGGACTTGCCCACCTTAATGCCTTTCAGGGTACCCAACACTTCCTCCCCCCTTATGCCAACTTGACCTGGAGTAATCAAACATCTACCCCTAACCTCAACATCCGTCATGTCCCTCTCCTTGGTGTATACCGATGCAAAGTACTCGTTAGCTATGAAGAAAGGTTGAGTAGTCTAGAATTATTTTCTTTAGAAAGACGGAGATTGAGGAGGAACCTGACTGAGGTCTACAAAATCATGAGGGGTATAGACAAGGTGGATGGCAAGAAATTTTTTTCCCAGAGTGGGGGACTCAATTACTAGGGGTCATGAGTTCAAAGTGAGAAGAGGAAAATGTAAGGGAGATATGCGTGGAAAGTTCTTTACGCAGAGGGTGGCGGATGCCTGGAAGGTGTTGCCAGCGGAGGTGGTAGATGCAGTCACGATAGTGTCTTTTAAGATGTATCTGGACAGGTACATGGATGGGCAGGGAGCAGAGGGATATGGACCCTTAGAAAATAGATGACAGATTTAGACAGAAGATCTCCATCAGCATAGGCTTGGAGGTCCGAAGGACCTGTCCCATGCTGTAATTTTCTTTGTTCTATGTTCTTTGTTCTTTGTTCTTTGAGTGCAGAAATGTGGAAATAAATCACTAACAATAACAACTTTAAGCTGAAAGGGAAACTTTTTTTTCTAAGAGGTCTGTGAAATGTATTCTTCTCACAACCCAGTTGTGTTTTTGATTCTACACCACAAAATGTTAGCCTCTGGTAGAGGAAAAGTAATTGAAAACCTGTTAAGTTCGTTATACTTTGTCAACTGACCAATGTCCCTGTCTCATCCATGTTTACTGACCTAACTCAGCAATATATGTCCCAATTAATTAAAGGCAGTCTACACAACGCTGGCATTTCAGAAATTGCTGATGCACAAGATAAGTTCTTAGTGATTATGGACATAGGCTGCATGTAAAAAAAAAGCAATGCTTTGCATTGACTAGATTGAGCAATGAATGGTTATGTACTTGCTTTAAAATGGTGAAATGGCATGTTAAACCTCAAATGAAACCATTGCAACTATCACATTAATTATTATTTGAATCTAGGGAATGCAAATTCAAGATGACATTGTAGCAAGATTTTTAAGAATTAAAATATTAAAAACTGATTTGCTTTAAAATGGACAATGGTAAATGCATGATTACTATGTTGGAACTCATCTATCCCATGCATGTGTGGATGAATTGCATGGATTTCAATGGCAATTGCTACCAATACACACTCGCACCATGCACAGATATGGACTCAGAAATCAACAAGATGCCTCAAGTTTAATTTGACATGCATCTGGCGGTCAGCTCAGTTCAGTGATTGTACTGCTTGCTTGATAATGGAAGGCAAATTAAAATTGAATCGTTGAATGATTACCAATAAGCAGGAAGTGATTTGGCCCATCCTGTCTGTATTGATGAGGAACAATAATAGGAAAGATGTGACCTAAAACCAATATTGCTTGGGAAGCCCAGCAGGTCTGGCAGCATAAGCTGGGGGGAAGTGGGGGGACGTGGGGCAGCGGAAACAGTGCTAGTGTTTTGGGCCCAATAATCCTTCTTCAGAACTGAAAAATGTGACCTGATGGTTGTGCAAGTGATAGGAAGAATAAACATGAAGAGATGTGAAGGAAGTGGTAATGGCAGAACATAAAGTCAAAGTGGACAATACGCTGTTACAGAATGTAATAATTGCAGATTTTTTTTAACAAGGCCAATTCTCTGTTCCATGATTTAGTTAGAACCCTCTCTACTTGCCTCATTTTGCAGTTATTGAGAATACCTTCTCCAAAACCAAGGATGAATAAGAAAGTGCATGTTGTTCAGTTTTTGGGGATTGTGTTCTGAGTTAGGTATCAAAAAAGAAAACTTAACGTACTGCATCTGTGAAACCAAGAAGAAAAAATGATTCATCCCCCAATCTTAGGAAAGTTGTGCCTTCTGCTTCAATGAAACATTTACCTCTTTCGTTATTTTTCAGAACAAATAACACAGGACATTTTGGGTTTTTTTTGTTGAGAAGAAACAGTATTAACTACAAATGTATTGGACAGGGAACGCGCCATGACAGAGCGGATCTTCCTCTGCACGGCACCAACAATACCCCTTGGTATCAATCTCAAAGTACACCCTGTCAAATGCATTTTATCATTGCACATTTTCAATGGCTCTTATCAAATATCTTCACAGTCTCAAAGTGAGGTTAGCTATTTGATGCTCAAGTACCATGCCTGGACCAAATCTAAGTGGCAAACATGGAACATGTACAACAGCTCCAGTAATACAGAGCCACTACATTGAATTTACGTGACAGAGCAGTGAGAAATGTATTTCATAGAGTGAGTGAATTGTTCTTTATTTTAACATATGAATTATGATGGATCCACAATTAAAATTAAATTTTCTTTCTTCCACCAGGAGTCGCCAGTTTGACTAGAATTTATTGACTATGGTTAGTGATTATTTTGAGAGCTTGTTTAAGTATTTTTATGCCCATCATTTTAGAATAGTTTCAGACTTTTGGCAGAATGGTTCTTCATCAATCTACAACTATAAGTCATTTGGCTGAATCAGCATGCGCGAATGCAGTTGACATTGGACTTACTGTATATGTTACTAATAAGAGATCAGCACTGATGGGCCTGTTGTGAATTTACCTTGTATGATATCTTTCATTTGCCAGATGTGGAGAATATAAAGTGTTATAAATCCCAGATCAAATTCCCGCAAAATATTTTAGGAAGATAGTTTAGGCCCTAACATATTTTTAATTTTGAAGTTAAGTATAAGGCATCCAGAGACCTCCAACAGAGCTAGCTGTCAGAGTGTGAGTATTCCTGATAATCCTGTTTAAATCTTAAATCAGCCAGGTCTCCCTGGTTGGACCAGATTGACAGCTTCAATCAGGGAAATCATATTGTATGATGTGCAGCTGAATGATCTTGTTACAATCAGTGCAATAATTAAGGCTGACAATTTTTCCGAACATGCAGTTATTCCTGACCAACAGAGCTATGGTCATTCAAAATTATCTTTTCTTAAAAGGAAAAAGTACAACAGAAAGTTGGAGACAAATAGCTATATTGGGAAGATTATCACCTAGAGACCAATAAAATTAGATAGCCATTTAATCATTGGGTTAATTGTGCCTTTTAAGTGGAATATTGATGACTTCTTGCTGTCACAATTGTCACAACTTTATCTGCTAAAGGTTGAGACCCGCTTCAGACTCGAATTGGACAGGAAGCAGGGGACCTCTTTAAAGAGTCGCTCATGTCAATTACAGACATCTCTTAGGTCATACCTTCCCTTACCCAGCCCCTTAAACCTGTTGTCTCGCCAACTGGCTCCAGGTTGGTTTGCATTAGATCATATTCATTGGGGGCAGACTGTAGTCCCTATAATGGCCACCACCTAAAGGTGGGACTGCTGACACTGAAGAGAGAGAGGTGGAGTTCTCACAATAATTTAGTGAATGTCCTTCCCAAGCATAAGATGTCTGCACAGCAACTCACCTTTTGGTCAATGGCTTCTGACCAGCATTTTAGTTTTGTACAGTGGAAATAAATAAAGGTTTTACAGAGAAGTTGGTACTCAGTAAAATACAGCTCCACATGTCAATATGTGCTTTGATTGCAGGCTTAAACATTTAATAAACTCACCGTAGAACCAAAGGCCACTCTCACATGTAGATAGGTGATTCGTGATGAGTTTAACATGACTGGCATCACGCCTGAGGCAAGTGGACAGGATGAGAAGGCAGGATCTTCACATAACCTCAGCCAGTGCAGGAATTAAAACAATAATATTGGCATCACTCTGCGTCACAAACCAGCCATCCAGCCAACTGAACTAACAAATACCCACTTGAGCATATAAAGCAGAAATAAGAAATAATATGGGTTGCAGCACATTACAGAATGAGGGCTGACAATGAAAATTTTGAATATGACCAGGAGACAGAGGTTAAAGGTCATAGAATCATGGAAATCCTATCAGTGTAGATAGAGGATATTCAGCCAACTGAGGCTACACTGACCCTCCCAGGAGCATCTCATTCAGTCCTGAACCCCGTGCCAAGAAATTCCACATTTCCCAATCCTCTAACCTGTACACATTTAGACTTGGAGAGGAATCTTGGAGATGCAGGGAGGTTATGCCAACTCCAAGCAGACAGTCACCTAATGCTGGAACTGAATTTGGGTCTCTGGCACTGTGAGGCAACGGTGCTAACCACTGAGCCACCATTCCACCCCTTGTTAACATGCTGTCCCTAATCTAAATTATAACGTTATGACTGCAAATATAGGACTACTGTAGATAGAATGAGCTAAGTGGCTCCACAATCAGCCCATCTGATCTCAACACTGCTATCCTGCCGCATCTCATTGTAAATGGTGATGGACAATTAAACAACTCACTGGAGGACGAGGCTCCACAAATATCCCCATCCTCAATGATGGGAGACCCCAACTCATCAGTGCTGTAGATAAGGCTGAAGCATTTGTAACAACCTGCAGCCAGAAGTGCTGAGTGGATATCAATCTCAGACTGCTCCATAGGTCATTAACATTGCACATACCAGTCTCAGTCAAGTCAATCCATTCCACGCGATATAAAGAAATGGCCGGTAGACACTGGTCACTGCAATGACTATGGCCTCTGACAATATTGCATCAATAGTATGAAAGCTATGTGCTCCAGAATTTGCTGTGTCTGATACAAGCTGCTCCAGTACAGCTACATCTAACCAACAGCATGGTAACTTGTGCAGCTATGTCCTATACACGGAAAACACAATGAATTCAACGCAAAAAATTACTACCCCATCAGTCTCCTTTTGATCATGTGTAAAGTCATCAAAGTTGTCTACCAAAGTGTTGCCAAGCAGCACTTGTTCAGCAATTACTTGTTCACTAAAACTCAGTTTGGGTTCCACCAGGGCCACTCAGCTCCTAGCCACATTGCAGCCTGAGTTCAAACACAGGGGGAGAAAAAAATGCTGAATTCAAGAGGTGAGATGAGAGTGACAGCCTTTGACATCCAGGCCACATGAACAGTATGACATCAAGAAGCCCCAGTAAAACTGGTATCAATGGATGTTAGGGGAAAACTTTTCACTGTCTGGGGAAAACACTCATCGGTCATCTCAACTCCAGGACATCTCTGCAGGAGTTCCTCAGTATAGTCTCCTAGGCCCAACTATTTTCAGCTGCTTCATCAATGAACTTTCCTCCATCAAAATATCAGGAGTGGTGATGCTCAGCATCATTTGTGACTCTTCAGATACTAAAGCAATCCATGTCAAAATGCTACAAGATTTAGATAATATCTAGGCTTGGACTCACAAATGTCGAGTAGCATTTGTTCTTCACAAGTGTCAGGCAATGACCACATCCAACAAGGCATAATCTAATCATTGCTTCTTAATGTTCAATGACATTTCCATAACTCAACCCCTGACTATCAACGTCTTGTGCAGGGGTGGGAGGAGTGCTAAACATTGACCGAAAACTAATCCAGACTTGTTACATAAGCAACAAGAGCAGGTCAGAATCTTGGGATATTGTAGCAAATAACTCACTTCCTGACTCCTCAAAATCTGTTTCTCAACTATAAGTTGGGCATGTGATGGAATAGTTGCCATTTTTCTGGATGGGTGCAGTTCCAACTCAAAAACCTTGACACCATCCAGGACAAAGCAGCCTGATTGATTTGCACCGCATCCACAAACATTCAAGTCCACCACCAATAATACTTGATAGCAGCAGTGTGCACCATCTGCAAGATGCACTGCAGAAATTGGCCTACGCTCTTTACACAGCCCCTTCCAAACCCACAAACACTACCATTTGAACGACAAGGACAGCAGACAAAGGGAACACCACCTGCTACAAGTTCCTCTCCAAGCCATTCACCTTGGAATTTTATCACCATTCCTTCTGTGTTATTAGGTCAAGATCTGCCTTTAAAGCAGTCTCTTCAAAATACTGAAAGGTGGAGGGACATGTTGTTATGTTTGACGGTGGTTCAAAGATACTGTGCTCCCTGTATCATAATCATAGGATGCAGGATCATCACTCAATCTTTTTTGTATGCTAATGAGTTATCCTCACTCAGATCTTTTCCCTGCTACGTGAGGCTTTGCATATTATATGATGACACAAAGTTAAATGCAACTTCATATAAAGAGAATCTAATTGGATGGGAACCACACGAATTACTTGAGTTAACCAGAATCTTGACTGATGAGCTCTTTGTCTATTGAGCTAATGAAATCAGTATACTTGCATTATTTTATCTTTACTAAAGCTTTACACCTTGTTACTTATAATTGCTGTACCAACAAGTTAGTCTTTTAATTGTAAAATATTAATTTAATTCTGTGTTGTTCTCTTTTTGAAGATTCTCTCAGTCTATGCAAACATTTCATAAAAAGATATTTTACCCAAACTTATTTTTCAGGATTTAGTGATTGGACTTGCACCCAAATCATAATTGCAGCTCCTTGGAACTCAGAAAGCAGTTTGAAACCATAATTAATTTCTCTCCTTAAAGATATGTTTACTTCATAATAAAATATCCTGTGTGCTGTAATAGTCATTTTCAGACTAAAATTTTTGCAGCTACTGCTTTAGAATTGCTGCATACCAGGAATAATGTAATGCTTTACAATTTAAGTATTATACCCACTATTTAGCAAACAAAAACTAAATTCTAAGACTGCTAAATTTTAATCACAAATCAATCTCAATATTTCATTAGCATTCTTCAAATCTGTCTGATTAATTCTTTCCTTATGCTGGCATCAGAAATTGTCTCATTCCATATTTGTATTGGGGTGTTTACTGCAAGATGTTTATGCCACAGCAATATATGAGCCACATTAAGATTAAGAAGGTTCTTATTTATTTGAGACATTGTGTGAAAGGTGATTACATCTTAAGTCATTCCTGTTTAAACGTTATGTCCCCAGTGACCCAAGGCTGAAAGATAATTTGCAATCTTTCAAATTCAACTCAGTTCAGAACTGTTTAAGAATGAGGGAAGAAGTTTGGTTCACTTGTAGAGAGCAACACCATCCAGTCAATATCAAGAGCAACAGGTGTTGCTAAAAAGAATATTTTATCAGACAATTTTATCCTCTATTTTAAAGGAACAGAAGAGTGAAGTTGTTCAGCAGAAGTGCATTTTGGAGCTGCTGCTCTATTTTACAGATAACTAACTCATTAAGCCTAATATGTAAGTAACTATCTTTATTAACTGCCTAATGCTAAATATTTCTCTAAGGAACTTATTAGTTTTCACTTCCAAAATGTTGTACAACTGGCACATAGTGAATTTAAAGTTGTAGTCTTGGATATTTGGTAAATTTTAATGCCTTGAATGGGATTTGCAGATATTTTCTCATGTCATTTCGAGAAAGGTCAATGCAGGAAAAATCTGACAGAAACATTAAAAATGGACGTAGAGTCGTACTTTTGCTTGTGCTATATACTTTTGCGTATCTGAGAGAAGGAAATATATCTTCTCATTTGTGTACTCTATTTTGTACATTAATTGCTATACAGTGGAAATTGTCATTAATCATATGCCTATGTAATGAACCACATTGAAGTACTTGAGGGAGTTCACATTTAGGCTCCCAATTAATTTAGCAGAACCTCAATAATTCCTACAAAAGGATGTTTTTTAAAAATTATTCTGTGAAGCAACACTGCACTGATTTCTCAGTGATTATAAAATAGATACACATAGGAAAGTAGAAAATGTTAAAAATGTAGGTTCCCTTTCAGATTAGGAAAAGTCACAACAAGCCTAATGCTTTTTACTTGCTCTGAACAACACCCAATTTCAGTCTTACTTAATCTAAACTTTCTTCAGAGTCATATTGAATTGCCTACAGAACCTAACCACACTATTGCTTTCACAGTCCTCATTAAGACCTTAGAAGTATACGTGACACACTTTTTAATTTTACAATTAAAACATTCTGTGTCTATGCTTTTTCATTGCTCTGTAGGCACTCCAAATGTTGCTTTCCATTTTTCTCCACTGTAGTGAAGAAACTAATGCTAGTAAATGAATGCTTTCATTTTGCCAGCAGCTTATTATCTTGGCCTGATGAGTCAAGACTTAGAGTTGACTTCCTCGTGGATATTCTTGCCAGCCTCTGTCATTGAATTATACTCTGATCCCCACAAATATCCACTTAACGCTTCTACCAAACCTTAGAAACAGAAGAAATTTATAATGCCTAACTGGTGCTTTGTCTGAAATCAGTAAATTCAGCACTTCATCCCTGCAGTTCAGTTTTGCACAGAGTGAAGGTCTTACCTGTTATGCACCAAGGGTAGGCTTTTATCAACTTACAATGCGCCTTTTTTGAAAGCCGTATCCACATGAACTGAAGATACGTTTCACAAAACATGCTGATATTTTTATCCTCATGCTCTGCAATTTCAAAACTTTGCTGCCACAATTCCTCGGGCCCATGTGATCATGTTTGCTTTACTTTCCATTGCTGATGTCCCTCTTCATGCAATTACTGTGACCCGTTATCTGCAATTTTTCTTGATAAAAACAAGGATGGAAATATTGCTAGAGGGGCAGAAAAAATGCATCGATCATTCACATCAGTGGTTTACCCACTAATGAAAGTTTCCATTGCCTGTAGCTCTAAGGGTCTGGAGGAAAATTAATTTGGGCAGTCTCAATTTAATTCAAATGAGGTGCAGGCATGCAAGGCAAGGTAAATTTTTAAAAATGACCCAATATGATGATCAATATTAATTTGACAAATTCACTGGGAGAAATAGCAAGTAATGGCTGATTTAGGACTGGAACAGTATCACATTGCTATAGTTAAGATTGTTCTCTTAAGGTTCAAGTGAGGGAAAATGGAGGTTTCTTTGCACATGTTTTATCCAACCTCTGATTTTTATTTTTGGTTGATGTTGACATTGTAAGTGTTCAGTCAATAACACACAGCTTTCACAAAACGATGGGCAGGAGAGAGAAGCCAGAAAACATTAGCTGCAGTAAATTAGTCTTCTGTTTTTTTTCCAAAAATCTTGCATGAACATTGCAATCCAGATTTTGCAGGGTCCATCACTGCCATTGTCCACTGAAGGTGACAGCAATGCTGGGAGGCCCCACAAGTGTAGAATAATGTAGGGAATCAGAAATTGCTGTCAGTGTTGTTCTGTTTCTCCAGTGTGTATAGTGTTGACATTCCCCCAAGACTACAATCACTGGGAAACCGTGGATTAGCAAGAACTTCCACTCTTACTCTGTTAGTTTTGCTGTAAAATATCGGGAAGAAGCTGTATCTTATTGGGTGAGGTGCAATCTGGTTTCTGATTTCAACACTCTCACAAACAATTAAAACCTAATGTTACACTTGTGGAACATTCCATTTCTCCATTATGAAAAACAGTTTGTTTATATTAATGAGACAACAAGGTGTAATTTCTGAAGAAGGGTCTAGGCCCGAAACGTTCGCCTTCCTGCTCCTCTGATGCTGCTTGGCCTGCTGTGTTCATCCAGCTCTACACCTTGTTATCTCAGATTCTCCAGCATCTACAGTTCCTGCTATCTCTGTTTATATTAAGGATTTAGTTTCTAACAAGTTCAATCATGATCATTTATTTTAATAAGTGAAAACATAGATAACACCTGAAAGTCAACTTTTTAACTTTATAGTTTTCTGTCCATGAGACAACTCCACTTTACCAGTCTCTTATCCCATTGGCAGCCATCTCTGCTGTTCAACAGCTGGAGATTCCCTGGTCGTGGTACCATATTTCATAGTGCCTGTAAAGCTGGCACGTCTGGGCCACAAAGATCACCAGATCCTTGTGGTGGATGTCATATCATGGAGATCTGCTATTCTTCACAACACAACCCCAGTGGAACCATGTCATATTTTCAGATCCCCTTTGTGGAATTCTGGCTTGGATGGTTCACTGTCACCAATCCTCATTTCACTATGCTGAATCTGGAGCCTATCTAATTATCACTCAGGACTCTGGTCAATTTTAATAAAAGAGACACTTGACTTGCATAACAAGGTCATTTATTACATGACAGCAGTAGGTACTGTTCACATGAACTTGCAATGAATAAATATTAAAAACTCTCAGGGGTTGAACAAAATATCTGCTCCCTTCAGATTCTTGAATTGGCCTCAAGTATCTCTACCAAAGATTGTGTGACATAATCTGATTGGGTGGAGTACAATGTAGCAAAAACATTTAATTCCTTGAGAACCATTATGTTATACAACCGGAGTCAACAGCAGGCACTGTTGCTTCACTGCTGACTGCCCAATCTGGCCTTCTATCTTAGAATATAAACCCAGAAATGCACATTTGTACAGAAAGAAGTACTAGCCAATAAAATAGTTAGCAATTACCGTGGGATACAATAAGCCAAGTGTTTGATTTTGTACTTTATTCCTCCAGTTACTGTTTCATGCTCATGGAAGAAATATAGTGAACTATGTAATATTTCATCTTGGTAAGGCTTTCTAAAAGTTAATACTTCTGTTTGAAGAATAATATATGTTGGCGGGGGAGGGGTTTGTCTTCGAATATCATGGCAGCAACTTTCAAGTCTATATGGCACTTGTAAAAACAGTTGTTCAGATTTAAACAGAAACAGAAATCTTTCCTAGCTTACTGGGAAATGAGAATAGTTGACAGAGTGCACAGGTTTACTTATATTTTAGGTAAAGGAAACACACAGAGCAGGAGCACAATTTTACTACTGATTTTTATTGCATGGCAGAGACTGGAACTATCAAGGGAGTAACATTTTACGTCATAAATACAATGCAAGTAGGCCACAGCCTTGAAATTATCTATTGATTAAATAGAAACCTATAGAAGATTTAGTGCTTGTAGTGTTTCATCATTATCACAAAGACAGCAATACAGGGTGCTATAAACTTCTTTCAATTTTTTAGAAGAAATTTAGTTTGCCTTCTTTACAATGACTTTCAATTATGGTTTCTCCAGGCCTAATGATCCTCACCAACTTCAATGTTGTACCAGGGCATTACCATTGCAAAGGGTATGAAATATGACAGAGATCTACCCCCCTCTAGAAAACTATCTTAGGGAGATGTTGTGGAATAATTTTCAGAAAATGACTGGCTTCTCTTGGTTTCTGAATAAAGTAAACATAATGACACAGAAAAAGCAGCAGCAGTCAGAAACATTACAGAATTATAGCAGCTACGATAAATTCATCATCCGTCAATGCATCCACCACATTTAAACAAATATGAAGAATGAGAAGCTGTCTTTTGCATGAGAAGTATTTCATATCCTGCCCCTGCTTTATGATTCCCTGCAGTACCTGTCACACCAAGGATAAAACAGTCTGCTTGTTTGACTCACTCCACCAACAATGTTCAAAGCAGCAGTGTGTACCATCTACAAGATGCACTGCAGAAATTCACTTCAGTTTCTTTAACAACACCTCCCGAACTCATAGCCCCTCCCGCCTAGAAGGACCAAGGCCTTACATGCGTGAGAACACCACCACCTGATTTGCAAATGGATGATGTCAGCGTTGTTGGAGCTGCATTCATCCAAACAAATGGAAAGTATTCAACAACACTCCTGACTCATACCATAGTGATGGTGGACAGGTACCGGGGAGATAAGAAATTTATTTCTCGCTGCAGCATTCCAAACCTCAGACCAACTCGTGTCGATACAATATGTGCATGGATGGTTCAGTTGAGTTTCTGGTAAATGATAACAACCGCCGCCTCCCCCCCCACCAAGGATGTTGACAGTGGAGGATGCAGTGATGGTATTGCCATTGAACATCAAAGGACAGTGGGTAAATTGTCTATTGGAGATGGTCATTGTAAGATGCAAATGTTACTTGCCACTTATCAGCTCCAGTCACGACATTGCCCAGGTCTGCATACAGACATGAGTTGCTTCATTATCTGAAGAATCATGAATGGTGCTGGATGTTGTACAATTATCAGCAAACATCCAAGCTTTTGAGCTTATGATGTTTGGAAGCTCATTAATAAAGCTGCTGAAAATATTTAGATTTGGACAATATTCTGAGGAATTCTTGCAGTGATGTCCTAGGGATGAGATGATCCACCTCCAATAACCACACCATCCTTCTTTGTGCTGGGAATGACTGCAACCAGGGAAGAGTTACCCTTCCTTCCTCAATTCCCTTTCAGTCCAGTCTAGTCAGAGCTCTTTGATATCACTCCATTAAATGCAGCCTAGATGTCAAAGCTGATCACTGAAATCTTCCCTCTATATTTAACTTCTTTTCTCCATGTTATAACTAAGGGGGTAAGGAAAGTCAGGACCTCAGTGACCTTGGCTGAAATAAAACTGAGCTTCATGAGGTATACCCCTCTGTCAGCCTTTCCATCGTTATGCGGGTATTTTGGGAACCTGTGTCTTGATCAAACCCATGCAATTTGATCAAGAAATGAAAGCACTTATTCACTCCTCTGAGGCAACAATACCTGGAACATTATACATTAGGAGCTTCTCTTGAGAGAGGCTATGTTTGCTTCAGAGGCTAGCCCATGTAAGCATTGGACCTCAGTTCAATGGCTGTGATTATCTGATACAATGAGGAAGACTATTGATTTGAATTGAACCAAGGCCATGCTAAAGCATTCCCATGGAAAAGAGGAGACTAGAAGTTATTATTTCTGTTCCTATCTGTTGACAAAACATTTGTTACAATTGGAGGCCGTGTCTTCCATTGATTGCATTACATCTGGCCATCATATTGAGTGCTGTTCACTGGTCCAGCATTAGGTAATGCCAGCTCTCCCTCATTAATTTTGTGGAAATCTTCTAGACAGAGGGTTCAAGCCTCTCATCGTAGATCAGGAGATCATTAATGATACTAAGGTGTATATGCTGCTCAAAATTTTAATCAAAAATTAGTTTTTTGAGCTATATGCTCACTATCTACGCTAAAAGTATGTGTGGATCGGCATACATTCCTCATCCACTACCCAGCGTATCTGATTTATCGTAGATTTCTCATCGTCACAGATAAACATTCAGCATTAGGGCAGCATAATCTATCCACTTCCTAAACAAATTTCATGCCTTTCTGTCATGGATTGTCAATGTGTCTGCTCAATAGCGTGTCAGTAGCTGAATCAAATTCACCTGAATCTGAATTGTTGGATCCTAACTGGCTTCTTAGCCAAATCCTTTATATTTAACAAGGTGGTTTATGATTGGTTTCAATCTTCAACTGTAATCCAAGAGAAATCATGCCTGACAAAAACATTAGATTATTTGAGGAAGCATCAAGCAGCTTAGATAAAGGTGACTCAATAGATGCCATTTATTAGGATTTCCACAAGCTGTTTAAAAATCTACCACATGTAAAACTACTTAATTAATGTGAAGCCATGATGTTGAGGGTAGTACATTAACACTAGTAAGGGATTGGTTACCTATTTGTTTTCACCCACAGGCATTGCTGGTTAGATCAGCATTCCCTAGTCTCATTGTATCAGATAATCACAGCCATTGAACTGAGGTCTGTGCTTACGTGGGCTAGCCTCTGAAGCAAACATACCTCCCCTAGTTGGCCTTGAGACTATGGTGATGCACCACCCTCATGAACTGCTGCAGCCCATGGTAGGTTGGCTGACAATGTGATTAGGGATTGTTGATCCAACAGTACTGAATGAGTGATGATATATTTCCAAGTCAGAATGGTGAGTGGCTTAGACAGAAATTTCAGGTGGTGATGTTCAATGTATCTGCTGCCCTTCTAGGTGGTAGTCATCATGGGTTTGGATGGTGCTGCCTAAGGATCTTTGAAGGATTTCTGCAATGCATCTTTTCAATGGGACAAACTGCTGCTACTGAGTATCAGTGTTGGAGGGATTAAAGGTTTGTGGATATGGTGTCAATCAAGCAGACTGTGTTGTCCTGGATGGTGTCTAGCTATGTGAGTGTTGTTGGAACTCCATTCATCCAGGCAAGTGGGAGTATTTTATCACACTCCGGACTTGTGCCTGGCAGGCAGGCTTTGGGGAATCAGCAAATGAGCCACTCACTCCAAAACCTCTAGCCTATAACTTGTATTTGTAGCCATTTTATTTATATGGATGGTCCAGTTCAGTTTTTGGTCAATGGCAACACCCCTCTGGATGTTCATAGTGAAGGACAATGTTCTAAGGAAGGGTCACCGGACCCAAAACGTTAACTCTGATTTCTCTTCACAGATGCTGCCAGATCTGCTGAGCTTTTCCAGCAATGGCAAAAGCAATATGAGCCTGGTATCTCTGGCAGAGGGGACAAATGCATTAGGCAAGGCAATACAAGGCAGGAGTGCTGTAAGCATGCATGTGGGCTCAGGGTGAGTGAGCATTACTACAGCAAGTGAAGAGACCACAGATATACGCCAGTCTAGTCCATGAGCTGGGTACACTTTCCTCAGTGTATTGTGTCCTTGCTCAACATTACAATGAGCTTTGCTGATACTGCCTGAAATGTAGGATTGAAGTGCAAAAGCATCTTGTAGAAATGTTCACTAAGGGTTCTTGGAATAGCAGATGCCAATATCCATGAAAATGATAATGGAGATTACACTAAGACTTTGGTACCCTGTATCCAACATGAAGGTCATTCAGAACAAGCAACAAGCTATTTCACCAGATATTGTCTGAGTTTTCTTGCCAAATTTTCTAAATGTCTAGCTTGTTTGGTGAATGTAATAAAATAGGGTCAGGAATGGATGTTGCAGGTTCCAGGGTTTAGATCTTTCATTAAGGTCAGGGAAGGTGGTAAAAGAGGGGGAGGTGTGACTTTGTTGGTCAAGGACAGTATTACGGTGGCTGAAAGAACCTTTGATGAAGACTCGTCTACTGAGGTCGTACGGGCTGAGGTCGCCGAGGAAGGTTTGTCAACTGAGTCAGTATGGGTGGAAGTTAGGAACAGCAAGGGAGCAGTCACCTCACTGGGGGCTTTCTACAGACCCCCAAGTAGCAGTAGGGAGATCGAAGAACTCATTGGCCGGCAGATTGTTGAAAAGTGCAAACGTAGCAGGGTTGTTGTTATGGGTGACTTCAACTTTCCCAATATTGATTGGAACCTCCTTAGTGCAGATGGTTTGGATGGAGCCGTTTTTGTCAGGTGTGTTCAGGAGGGTTTCCTTACTCAGTATGTGGACAGGCCGACGAGGGGGGAGGCCATTTTGGATTTGGTGCTCGGCAATGAGCTAGGACGGGTGTCAGATCTCGTGGTGGGAGAACGCTTTGGCGACAGTGACCACAACAGCCTCACATTTACCATAGCCATGGAAAGGGAAAGGAGCAGTTACCAGGGGAAGATATTTAACTGGGGTAAAGGAAATTATGACACTATCAGACAGGAGTTGGCAAGTACAGATTGGGAGCAATTGTTCCACAGAAATGGCACAGCAGACATGTGGAGGCTGTTTAAGGAGCAGTTGTTGCGAGTGATGTATAAATTTGTTCCTCTGAGACAGGTAAGAAGGGGTAAGATTAAGGAGCCTTGGATGAAGGGTACAGAGGTGCTTCTTGTCAAAAAGCAAAAGGCAGCGTACGTAAGGTGGAAGCAAGGGTCTAGCACAGCTTTAGAGGATTACAGGCTTGCTTGGAAGGAGCTCAAAAGTGGACTGAAGAGGGCCAGGAGAGGGCACGAAAAAGGCCTGGCAGGAAGGATTAGGGAGAACCCGAAGGCATTTTACTCATACGTGAGGAATAAGAGAATGATCAGGGAGAAGGTAGGGCCGATCAGGGATAGCGTAGGGAATTTGTGTGTGGAGTCTGAGCAGATAGGGGAAGCCCTAAATGAATTTTTTGCTTTGGTTTTCACTGAGGAAAGGCACCTTGTTATGAATGAGAACTTTGAGGAGCAGGAAAACAGGCTTGAACAGATCAAGATTGAGGAAGTTGATGTGCTGGAAATCTTGGCAAACATTAAGATTGATAAATCCCCAGGGCCAGACCAGATTTATCCTAGGTTGCTCCGGGAAGTGAGAAAGGAGGTTGCTAAGCCACTGGTGAAGATCTTTACTTCCTCACTTCCACGGGAGTCGTACTGGAAGATTGGAGGGAGGCAAATGTTGTTCCTCTTTTCAAGAAAGGGAATAGGGAAATCCCTGGAAATTACAGACCAGTCAGTCTTACGTCTGTGGTCAACAAGGTTTTGGAAAGAATTCTGAGGGACAGGATTTATGACGATTTGGAAAAGCATAGTGTGATTAAAGGGAGTCAGCATGGCTTTGTGAGGGGCAGGCTATGCCTTACAAATCTTATTGAGTTCTTTGAGGAAGTCACGAGATAGGTTGACGGGGGTCCAGCAGTGGATGTGGTGTACACGGACTTCAGCAAGGCAATTGATAAGGTTCCCCATGGCAGACTCATTCATAAAGTCAGGAGGTGTGGGATACAGGGTGATTTGGCTGTCTGGATTCAGAATTGGTTGGCTGACAGGAGGCAGAGAGTGGTTGTAGATGGTAAGTATTCTGCCTGGAGGTCAGTGCTGAGTGGTGTCCCGCAGGGCTCTGTTCTTGGGCCTCTGCTCTTTGTAGTTTTTATAAATGACTTGGATGAGGAGGTTGAGGGGTGGGTTAGTATGTTTGCTGATGACACAAAGGTTGGAGGTGCCGTTGATAGTATCGAGGGCTATTGCAGGCTTCAGCGAGACATTGACAGAATGCAGAGCTGGGCTGAGAAATGGCAGATGGAGTTCAACCTGGATAAATGCAAAGTGATGCATTTTGGAAGGTCAAACTTAAATGCTGAATATAGGATTAAAGGCAGGATTCTCGGCAGTGTGGAGGAACAGCGGGATCTTGGTGTTCAAGTGCATAGCTCCCTCAAAGTTGCCACGCAGGTGGATAAGGTTGTTAAGAAAGCATATGGTGTTTTGGCTTTCATAAATAGGGCGATCGAGTTTAAGATCCCCGAGGTTATGCTGCAGCTCTACAAAACCCTGGTGAGACCACACTTGGAATATTGTGTCCAGTTCTGGTTGCCCTATTATAGGAAAGATGTGGAGGCTTTGGAGAAGGTGCAAAGGAGGTTTACCAGAATGCTGCCTGGACTGGAGGGCTTGTCTTATGAGGAGAGGTTGACTGAGCTCGACTTTTCTCTCTGGAGAGAAGGAGGAAGAGAGGTGACCTGATCGAGGTGTACAAGGTAATGAGAGGCATGGATAGAGTCGATAGCCAGAGACTTTTCCCCAGGGCAGGATTGACTGCCAAGAGGGGTCATAGTTTTAGGGTGTTAGGAGGAAGGTATAGAGGAGACGTCAGAGGGAGGTTCTTCACCCATAGAGTTGTGAGCACATGGAATAGTTTACCAGTGGTAGTCGTGGAAGCGGAGTCATTAGTGACATTTAAGCGACTGCTGGACATGCACATGGACGGCAGTGAATTGAGGGGAATGTAGGTTAGGATATTTTATTTTTGGATTAGGAATATTCCACGGCACAACATCGTGGGCCGAAGGGCCTATACTGTGCTGTACTTTTCTATGTTCTATGTTCTATGGTGATTAATAAGGCAAGTTGTACAATTAATAAAGTGTTTAAAAAGTGATAATCCCCTTCACTGGTAATCTGTTGCTGCCTAATGAGAAACTTGGTACATCACTTGTGAAAAGCAAAAAAAAATGCCATGTGTCTCTCCTAATTTCTCTACCGAATCTGCCACATATCTTGCCACAGCCCATATCACTCAGACTCCGATAAGATTCCACTCTGCAGTTCTGATCAAGAGGAATTGAAAACAAACTGGAAAACTCAGGCTGCAGACATTTAAAAACAAAGCATTTGCAAGAAAATATTTTTCACACCTAGTACATATTGAGTTACCTCTGCACATCTCTGAAGCACAAAACGTGATCATTTGGCTTGGTGCTTGTTTGATTGCTGGTTTTACCTATCAGATGCTGCTTCAGTTGTTTATCATTCATTTATTCATGTAATACAGCCTCATCAGGTTGACATCTCTTTTTTTTTATTGCTAGTGTTGCTGTCAGAATGATGCCCTGAACTCCTCATTGAACCAGAGTAATGTCCCTGGCATATTCACTCCACAGGCAAAACCATGACATATTGAGTTTTTTTTACCTGAAGTACAAGTTCCTTTTGATTGTAACTCTCCAATCATTTGCTTTACAAAGTTGAGAACCTACAGATTTGGAAGTAATGGTTTCTAATGTGGGTAAATGAAATGTTCCTCAGCAGAGTGCAGCACTGATGCAACAAAGTCATGACTTCACACTTTGCATGTCTTCACTTTGAATGGAACTGTTATGTGATTTTTAATGGTATGGATTTTCGACAAACAGACCAAATGTTGTCACTGACACTAGCTGAGGTTTTTTTGGTGGTGATGACTGTATAATATCAGCAGAAAATGGCTCCATGCTTAGGACTAGAAAAGGAAACATGCCTTTTTGCAGGCAACATGTCTTTGCTGCTTACTTTAACAACAGACTTTATTTTAAAATAAATAGTTGTGAAAACATTAGACAAAAGAATGTCATCTCAATTACTCAGCACATTCATTATTAATATTGCATAGTGAGGTTTCAAACTATATCAATACATAAAAATATTGAAAAGTCTGGGTGATTCACATCATTACTCCCGACATTAACTTTTTGTGAAATTATTTGCATACCTCATTTTTATTTTGGACATTTTTGTAAACATTCAAATTTATTTGAGTGTTTCACATTTGATAGTGATGGATATTGACTGTAATCAAATTTTATTCTCAGTCAGGAGTTGCACAACAAAAGCTCTAATGATAATGAAGCTTTGAAAAAAAAAACTATTCCAATTTATACATCAGTATGCAGTCAATTCCCAGGCTAGAGCATTGTTTGATTCTAAGCACAGTAGGTGAAGCCACAACTATTTTGTTTTGAAAACATGTACCTCATTCAGATTATAAAAGTTCCTTTGTGTTTATATTTCCCTTTCATTTTGTAAAGCAAGCACACTTCTATTATTGAGAAAGTGGAGATCATATGAAATCTGTGCCTTCCATACATAAAAACCAAAAAAAAATTAGGAATCAGAGAATCTGTAGTTATAGGTGCTAAAGTGGCATCAGTGTCATGTGTGATTACTTTCAACTTGGCCAATACTGAATGGCATCTTGAGAAGTTATTAACGTGAAGGAGTGTAGAAGTTGGAAGTTTGTGGAGCAACATAGATTGCATGGGCCAATCAGAAGTATGTAATGAAGGACTTGCAGGCTACATACAAATGGAAGTCACTTTAGGATGTATTTATGTCCAGCTGTGTGGAAATTGTTAAGGAACTGCACACTACCAGAATGAGTTGGGCACAGAAAGGGAAAATCAGAGGCAAATTGGTGGAGACTAAACAAACCATCATTTCAGTCAGCATTGGAATACTGATTTGACTTCAGCAGTGCCCCTTTTGACTTTAATGCTCTAGCTAATAGCTTGTCTTAACCTTGCATGGATGAACATCCATCCAGCAGCAAGAGCAACTACTCAAGGCAGTTTAAAGAGTTCATTAATAACTCCCAGGTTAATTGCTGATTACTTTTTCCCGACTCTGCTTGAGCTTGTGAATAGGTTTAATGTTTTAAGGAGTTGTTTTCTGTAGGTGAAGTGTGGAGGGAGTAGAGAGCAGGTGTTGACAGTCAAATATGTTTCTGGGCAAGCCATTCCCTGCCAGTAATTCATGCCAGTGTTGCATTTTTTGTGAGTTACAGAGAGTGAGAGAGAGATGAAGCAGGCATCAAATGAGTACACAAACTACTCCCAAAGGAAGGAGAGGGGGAAAGGGCTCTCATCACAAGGTCTTGCTTTGGGCTTTCTGAGATAACATTTCTAGTATCTATTAAAGCCGGGAGCAGTTAATCTCTACAGAATCCCTACAGCGTGGAAACAAGCCCCTTCGGCCCAACAAGTCCACACCAAGCCTCAGAGCATGCCACCTAGATCCACCCCCCTAATCACTGTGGGCAATTTAGCATGGCCAATCCACCTACACTGCACATCTTTGGACTGTGGGAGGAAACCGGAGCACCCAGAGGAAACCCACGCAGGCACAGGGAGAATATGTAAACTCCACACAGACAGTCACCTGAGACTAGAATCAAACCCGGACCCCTGTTACTGTGAGGCAGCAGTGCTAACCATTGTGCCACCATGCCGCCCAGTGCGTGAATCATCTGCATTTTAAGAAGGAGGTGCTCACAGAGCTCTGCCCATCACTTGCAATGAAACCTGCAACCACACAGCATTGCGAGGATGGCACTGCCAGTGATGAGGAAGGTGGTTGAGGCCCTGAAGTTCCTCAAATTTGTATTTCAAAACATGGAGCCACCAAGGTATCAAATGTCTCCCATGTGCTGTATTATTTTACATCAGAGAGATGACAGAAGATCCTTAAGCCAGGAGAGGAAGGCATCACTGCCTGTAGTCTGCATGCACATAGTTTTTTGCAGGGCAGTGAAATTCCCTGCAGTGTAGGGCATCTTTGTCTGCACACATATGGTTTCTAAAAGATGAAATTGGTCAAAACTCCTTACTGCTCACTGAATGTGTAGTTGATGAGTGAGACTCATCACATCATGATGTTTTTATACGCATCAAGTCTCCCTATTCCTTCAATCTTTGAGCAAGCATTTAAAATCAGCGAATGGCCACTGGGCAACGAGAAATATTTGCTCACATCTAATGCATAATCCACTCAATAAACTCAGCACATGTGCCCCCAAGCTCATAATGGGAATGCTGTTCTTCAAGAAATGCCATTGTGCATAGAACTGGGATGCTGTAGCAATCTCTCGCCTGCCTCAAAACTGTTTAGCAGCCCTTCAGCACAAATGCCCTGATTTGTGATTGTCATCTGCATACTCTTCAACCTTGCAAGGACATAACCCTTGTCACTAACAATTTGGCGAATACATCTGGAGGAAGTGCAAGGGAAGAGGCAGTGAAACATAAACAGTCTGGATGAGTTGTCCATGAGTGCTCCTTTCAACTCGACCTCTTGTGAGCACAGCTAATGAATATAACGGTGTTGAGTTTGGGGAATGAATTATGACTGATGTGAACTGTTGGCATGTGGCTTGATGGGTGATTGTGAATTGAGCAAACTGGTTCACTTGGAAGCAACAAATGTGAAGCTGTAAAAGCACAGCAGATGAGACAGCATCTGAGAAGCAGGAAAGCCAACATTTCAGCTCGAAACATTGACTTTTCTGCTCCTCAGGTGCTGTCTGACCTGCTATGCTTTTCTGCCTTCACATCTATTGACTCTGGCTTCCAGTATCTTCAGTCCTTACAGCCTCCAAGTGACTTGGAAGCATGTGAAATTATAAGATGATTTGAATGCTGCATCAGAAAATCTGGGAACTGACTCTGTGCCAAGCTGAACAGCTTTACTAAACATTCAGGTAATCCACTCCAATGGCTTTGAGCATCTTCAGCAGCCTGCATGTACTAGCCATTTATGGGATGCAGACTGCCTTAAATGGTGCCGGGCACACATAACCATGAATTTCCTGCTCAGGCATAGAATTGTCCAACAGCATGTTTATCATTGGGCTGTGAACTGTTGTCATTTGAATGAGCAGCTGCCACAATATTTGCATGGTGCCTGCATAAGGATGTAAGAATAAAAACGTAGAAACAGGAATAGACCACACAGCCCTATGATCTTATTCAACCTATTTGTAGCAGTACTGCAGTTCAACTCCACTTCCCTGCGCACTCCCTCGATCCCCCATTCAACCAAGAATAACTCTATTCTCACCTTAAATATGTTCAACCACCAAGCATTAACAGTTTTCTGGGGCTGCAAATTTCAAAGACTCACAAGCCTTTAAGAGAATAAAGGTTCTCCTGATCTCAGTTTTAAATGATCTTCCCCTTTTCCAGATGCTATGCCCTTTGTTCTAGTTCTCCTGATTGAGAAAAAAAGATGCACTCAGTTTAGATTCCCTACAGTATGGAAACAGGCCCTATGGCCCAACAGGTCCACACTGCCCCTTGATATATCCCACTCAGACCCATCCCCCTGAATACTATGGACAATTTAGCATGCCAATCCACCTAGCCTGCACATTTGTGGACTGTGGGAGGAAACCAGAGAACCTGGAGGAAACCCATGCAGACACAGGGAGAATGTGCAAACTCTGCACAGACAGTTGCCTGAGGCTGGAGTTGAACCTGGGTCCCTGGTGCTATGAGGCTGCAGTGCTAGCCACTGAGCCACCATGCCACCCCACTTTCTACTCTGGAAACACCCTTCTGGATGTTGCATGTGAATTTGAATGGATAGAAGTGATTTTTGGATTCTAATCCCCACAGCCAAATTTCAAGTGCTTTCAACCAATATGCATTTTACAAGGTTGCAACAGTGGAGTACTATCCAGGGTCTGAGCCTGGGGCTCATTCACACTCTTCTACTTCTTTTCTTCGTTTCTTTATTATTTGCTTCCATTTTTCATTTTGGTTCTTTTTTACTTAGCTTCTGGAAAGAGCTCAGTCATGAAGGGCAATGGCTTTGGGGTCCAGAGCTCGCTTTGGTGCTCAGCAATGAGGCAGCTGGTGAGATGGGTGGAATTCCAGGGGTCTGTGACGTTGCCACATCATTGAGGTCCAGAGTGAATGACAGCTTGATGGCTGGTAAACCTGGGTGGGACTTTGGCCATCAGTGGCTGGACGGCAGCGTGGAGGAGTTCAGGCCCAGTCCAAACTCTCCTTATAAGATAATCAATTCATTCCAGGTAAAAACATTGCAAACCATCTCTGAAGCATCTCAAATGCAATTACTGCCTCCCTTCAGTGAGAAGATGACCAAATGGTGCACCTACAGCTGTTTGCCCAGTCTAATACCATTTCCCAGCTCTTGTGTGGAAGCCCAGCATGGACTGTCTGTCAGCCCAAAGCTAAACAAGTACTGGAATACTGAAATTTTAATTTCATTTCTTTATTTTTCTACTTTACCCTACTTAGCATAACGTTGAACCTAAGGTTTTGTAGAGAGGATACCTTTGTATCAAGACGGTGCAGAGAATAAATTTGTACATTTTCATTGTATCCTCCTACTTGAGGGATAATAAAACCTAACTCAAATTTTAATATCACCACAATATGACCTCAGACCCTGTAAAGCAGCAAATAACGTTACACGTAATTTAAGAATAAGCACTGTTTGAAAATTATAAAACAAGGCTTCCTTATTTCACTGGAAAGCAATTTTTATTATTGCTAATGGAAAAGTATAATTTTTTAAAATTATTTTTGTTTGTTCATGGGATAAGGGTGGTGCTGACTGGGTCTTCTCTAATTGTTCTGGTAAAGGTGATAGTTTTGCACCTTTGCAGTCTTTGGAGCGCAAACTGAACTGGACATGCCTAATAAATATGGCAAAATGAGCATTTCAGAGGCTCAGAATCCTGTTGAGAGTAACTCACATCCTGATACCCCAAAACATATCCACTATCAACTAGGAACAGTCAGGGGTTGGATGGATTATGTTCCATTCAGCTGGATGGGATGAGGTTCAGAATTGCTCGAGAAGCTTGACACCATCCAGGTCAAAGTAATCCACTGGATAGGCATCACATCCACAAGCATCCACACTCTTGACCACTGACATTCAGTGGCAGCAATGAACCACCTATAAGATGCATTGTAGAAATTTACTAAGGTTATTGGCTCTAATGTCTCTCCCACACCGAAAGATGATGAATATTTAAGCCAAAGATTCTGGAAATAATGTAAAACCAGTTGGATGCTCTGAGAACTTAAGGTGTGTTCATTGGAATAATGAATTATTGAGCTAACAAAGCTGTAAACCTAACTTAAGAGATAGCAAGGTGTGGAGCTGGATGAACACAGCAGGCCAAGCAGCAGAGGAGCAGGAAAGCTGATGTTTCAGGCTTAGACCCTTCTTCAGAAATGGGGGAGGGGAAGGGGGTTCTGAAATGAATAGGGAGAGAGGGGGAGGCGGGTAGAAGATGGAAGGAGGAGAAGGTGGGTGGAGAGGAGACAGACAGGTCAAAGAGGCGGGGTTAGAGCCAGTAAAGGTGAGTGTAGGTGGGGAGGTAGGGAGAAGATAGGTCAGTCCAGGGAGGACGGACAGATAAGGGGTCGGGATGAGGTTAGTAGGGAGGAGATGGGTTGGGGCTTGAGGTGGGAAGAGGGGACAGGTGGGAGGAAGGACAGGTTAGGGAGGTGGAGACAAGCTGGGCTGGTTTTGGGATGCCGTAGGGGGAGGGGAGATTTTGACGATTGTGAAGTCCACAATGATACCATTGGGCTGCAGGGTTCCCAAGTGGAATATGAGTTGCTGTTCCTGCAACCTTCGATTGGCATTGTTGTGGCACTGCAGGAGGCCCAGGATGGACATGTCGTCTGAGGAGTGGGAGGGGGAGTTGAAATGGTTCACCACTGGAAGGTCCAGTTGTTTAGTGTGAACCGAGAGCAGGTGTTCTGCAAAGCGATCCCCAAGCCTCCGCTTGGTTTCCCTGATTAGAGGAGGCCACAACAGGAAATGTGGATGCAGTATACCACGTTAGCAGATGTGCAGGTGAACATCTGCTTCATGTGGAAAGTCTTCTTGGGGCCTGGCATGGGGGTGATGGGGAGAAGTAGAGCAGGTGTAGCATTTCCTGTGGTTGCTGGGAAAAGTGTTTCGTGTGGTAGGGCTGGAGGGGAATGTGGAGCAGACAAGGGAGTCACGGAGAGAGTAGTCCTTCGGGAAAGCAGATAGGGATGGGGAGGGAAAATGTCTTTGGTGGCGGGGTCGGATTGCAGGTGGCGGAAGTGTCAGAGGATGAAGCATTGGATCCGAAGGTTGGTGGGGTGGTGCTTGAGGATGAGGGAGATTCTGTTTTAGTTGTTATTGCAGAGAAGGGGAGTGAGGGATGAGTTGCAGGAAATGCGGGAGACATGGTCAAGGGTGTTCTCGATCACTGAGGGGGGAAGTGGCGGTCCTTGAAAAACGGGGACATCTGAGATGTATGGGAATGGAATGCTTCATCCTGGGAGCAGATGAGGTGGAGGCAAATGAATTGGGAATAGGGGATGGAATTTTTGCAGGATGGTGGGTGAGAAGAGGAATATGTCAGGTAGCTGTGCGTGTCTGTGGGCTTAAAATGGAAATCAGTTTCTAGTTAGTAGCCAGAGATGGAAACAGAGAGGTCCAGAAAAGATAGAGAGGTATTAAAGATGGTCCAGGTGAACTTAAGGTTGGGGTGGAAGTCATTGGTGAAGTGGATGAACTGTTTGAACTCCTTGTGGGAGCACGAGGTGGCGCCGATATAATCATCAATGTAATGGAGGAAGAGGTGGTGTTTAGGGCCAGTGTAGCTATGGAAGAGGGATTGTTCCACGTAACCTACAAAGAGGCAGGCATAGCTTGGGACAATGCAGGTACCTATGGCCACCCATTTTGTCTGTAGGAAGTGGGAGGACTTGAAAGAGAAGTGGTTGAGGTTGAAGACAAGTTGTGCTAATTGGATGAGGGTGTTAATGGAGGGGGACTGGTCAGGCCTGCGGGACAGGAAGAAGTAGAGGGCGTTTTGGCCATCTGCATGTGGAATTCAGGTGTATAGGGACTGGACATCCTTGGTAAAGGAGAGGTGTTGGAGACTAGGGATTTGGAAGTTCTGGAGGAGGTGGAGGGCATGGGAGGAGTCATGGACGTAGGTAAGGAATTCCTGGACGAAGGGGGAGAAAATGGAGTCCAGATAGGTGGAGATGAGCTCGGTGGGGCAGGAGCAGGCGGAAACAATGGGTCAACCAGGGCAGGAGGGTTTGTGGATTTTGGGAAGGAGATAGAAGTGAGTGGTATAGGTTTGGGGAACGATGAGGTTGGAGGCTGTGGGTGGTAGGTCACCTGAAGTGATGAGGTTGTGGATGGTTTGGGAGATGATGGTTTGGAGATCAGGGGTGAGGCCATGTTCAAGGGGGCGGTAGAAGGAGGTGTCAGAGAGTTGGCGTCTGGCTTCAGCAATGTAGAGGTCAGTGCACCATACTACAACTGCGCCTCCCTTGTCCACGGGTTTTATGATGAAGTTAGGATTGGAGCAGAGGGAGTGGAGGGCTGCATGTTTTGCAGGGGAGGGGGAGGTTGGAGTGGGTGAGAGGGGTGCAGCAGTTGAGGCAATTGGACCTCTCCGTTTCCATCTCTGGCAACCACCTAGAAACCGATATCCAATTCAGGCCCACGGACTCCCCTCCTCCCACCCACCTTCCTGCAGAAATGCCATCCCCTATTCCTTTGCCTCCGCTGCATCTGCTCCCAGGGTGAGGCATTCCGCTCTTACATATCTCAGATGTCCTTGTTTTTCAAGGACAGCAACATCCCCCACCTCAGCAGTCAAGAACACCCTTGACCTTGTCTCCTGCATTTCCTGCAACTCATCCCTCACAGCCCATCCCCGCAATAACAACCAAAAAGAATCCCCCTCGTCCTTACATACCACACCACCAACTTCTGGATCCCACACATCATTCACCGACAATTCCGCCATCTGTAATCTGACTCACCACCAAAGACATTTTTCCCTTCCCACCCTTATCCACTTTCTGGATGGACCACTCTCTCCGTGACTTGCTTGTCTGCTCATCCCTCCCCTCCAGCCCCACCACATCCAGCGCTTTTCCCTGCAACGGCAGGAAGTGCTACACCTGCCCCCACACCTTCCTCCTCACCCCCATCCCAGGCCCCAAGAAGACTTTCCACATCAAGCAGATGTTCACCTGCATATCTGCTAATGTGGTATACTGCATCCGCTTTTCCTGTTGTGGCTTCCTCTATACCAGGGAAACCAAGCAGAGGCTTGGGGACCGCTTTGCCGAACACCTACGTTCGGTTCACACTAAACAACTCCACCTCCCAGTCGTAAACCACTTCATCGCCCCCTCCTATTCTTTAGATGACACGTCCATCCTGGGCCTCCTGCAGTGCCACAACGATGCCACCTAAAAGTTGCAGGAACAGCAACTCATATACCGCTCGGGAACCCTGCAGCCCAATGGTATCAATGTGGACTTTACAATCTTCAAAATCTCCCCTCTCCCTACCTCATTCCAAAACCAACCCAGCTGGTCCCCGCCTCCTTAACCCATCCTTCATCCCACATATCCCCTCCTCCCACCTCAAGCCCAATCTCCTCCCTACTAACCTCATCCCACCCCCTTGACCTGTCCATCTTCCCTGGATTGATATATCTGCTCCCTACCTCCCCACCCACATTCACCTTTACTGGCTCCATGTCCACCTCTTTGAGTTGTCTGTCTCCTCTCCACTTATCTTCTTCTCTATCCATCTTCTTTGTGCCTCCCCTTCTCTCCCTATTTATTTCAGAACCCCCTTTCCCTCCCCCATTTCTGAAGAAGGGTCTAGGCCCGAACCGGCAGCCTTCCTGCTCCTCTGATGCTGCTTGGCCTGCTGTCTTCATCCAGCTTTACACCTTGTTATCTCAGATTCTCCAGCATCTGCAGTTCCTACTATCTCTGTAAGGCTAACTTAATGCCTGGGTTAAAATATTAGCCAAAGGGGCGTCAAAGTGATTTTTAAAAAATAATTCATAATAATCTATTGAAATTAGATTAATTTTTAATCTGCACTGTAAGTTACAGAGGGAAAGACAAGATAATAATCAATAATATTAATCTGAACTCAAGGACTGGGAAGAACATGTGGAGGTAGTTAAACAGACCACAAAACAATTAAATCATTAAGGAAACAGAACAATATTTGCATTTGGCAGGAAAGAAAGTTCATTCAATTTTTTCCCATTTTAGAGTTAAATTAATTGAATTATACTTCTTGATGTACACTAAGTTGCTCTTATTATGTATCACTCTTAGATATAACAAATCCAAACCATTATGGACCCTATTCAATGTCTGATTTACTATTCATGGCTGTTTGCATCAAAACATCATGCGCATTGGCCTACTGCGTTCCTCCAGCTCTACACTGTGTTATCTCTGATACCAGCGTCAGCATTTCTTACTGTCTCTGCACAATTGTTTTCCCTTTTGTCTCTTTTTTGAATCACAGCTGAAGAGTGTTCAGGATGATCTGTCAGCCAACATGATGGAGACTTATTTGCTGAAGATTACATTAACGGACAGAAAGGAAATGTCACACAAGTCAGGATTTTCCACTCTGAATTTCAAGAACGAACAGAATGTTAAGAGATCATCACTTCTGCCATGACCCTGGATGAGCTATCATGTGCTTTTCTCCTAGTTCGACATGCAACTGAGATGTCACATGATTTAAACAGTTAATTATGTGGGTTGAGAAGGCAGAATGTCCTCTCTTCTGGCGAGACCTTCTGCCGTTGTAGGTTCTGGTGTCATAAGTAAAAACCAGCAGGACACCACTCATTAATCCACCCAGATCGAAACACAGCCTCATTTTCAGCAGACCTATTATCCCTTCGGCATAGTCCTATTCGGAGAATGGGCTACATTTGTTCTATGCTTGGCCTCAGTCAGGCGTTGTACAATGGAGTGAGTAACCAAGGTTGCAGTTGTCCCCTGAAGAGCTGCCCATCACTCAGAAGTGCAGTCTATATGCTCAGATAGAAACTAAATCTTTACTCTGCCCACTCTGTGGCTCATAGGCATCTCTTATTCCTGTTGCCCATTTAGAATTCACACAAGAATGAAAGGCAACATGGGCCACATTCAGCACAATGAGTGACAGGCTCAGCCTAGTAATTAAAAGTCCCCATTCCCCAAACTCCATGTTCCTTTGTTCATTGACATAGGTTCCCACACATCCCTTTAAACAATGACTTTGTCTTCCAACATTAACCCCTGAGCTCTAGCGCTACGTCTAATCACACCAACCATTCAGCAGTGCTGACCCCTTGCTGAAGCCTGAGACTGTGTCACTATTGAAGCCCCACCTCTTCTTCTAATGCAGAATCCCATGTTGTCTAATGCATTCAGTTCTCCTCCTCCCACTCTTGGGTTGACCTTTCCCGCTTCAGTTATTCTCCCCTCTCCATTCCAGTATGCTGCCTCCAATCCTCACAAATGATTTCTCCAACTTCCCTTTAACATCCATGGCCTCTGATAACCTTTTGACTTTCATTAAGCCGACCATCAGGACTGACTTTCCTTGATAGGCGTGAAGAGACAGTTGTGGCTCATGACTGACTCGACCCCTGACTGTTATCTGTATAGATCCCAGTTGTAGTGGGAATGAAAATAAACAGCATTTGTTAAAGGTAGTAGTAGACAACCTAGTCCTGTCAGGCATGTTACAAAAACCATGAACTTTGAACACCCTATGGGTCTATATCAATAGAAATGACTAGAGAGGTACCTTGTACAGGTGTACAGGTATAAGATTGTCATAGCACAGGGCTGCACAGCAACCTCTTCATGTCTTCCCTGATGGTTGTTGACAAGCTGTCTTTTTGACTGCAGAAAGGCAAGGCAAAAGTTCTGTGACTCTATAAGCTGCGGTTGAGAAAGCAAGACAATACGAGACAGAGGTGCTGTGATCATCTGAGTAAGCCCAAAGTAAGAGAGTGTGGAGGGAGTAAGCAAGGAGCCCTGAAGTGCCCCTTCATCCTCTCCATGAGATAGGTGCCTGTTCCTGTGCAAAGTGTCCTGGCAGCTGCATTACAATGAAAGGTGGCAATATGTTTCAAAGTGAAGCTTTGAAGTGCGGAACTGTGTTGTACATGGATCAGAGATGTGCCTTCAGAGTGCAAAGAGGCTGTTGCAAGTCTGATTCCAGACATCATGGGAGAGAGTTGTGGGTACTCGATCATTTTCAGAGACTTTAGTCAAAACAGAATGGCGTCATGCAAACTGGGAAAGAGAACCTCAGCAGAAGATTCAATGTGGCTGAAACGTTTAAAAATCCCTCACTATTAAAAGCAACAAAAGTACAAGCAGCTCTTCAGAAACAGATGAATCTGTCCACAAAAAAGTATTGAGCTGACTAGTCTGTTTCCATTTTTATGTTATCTAGCAATGTTGACAGCCATTTTGATGATCATGGCATATACTGCTTATGACCAAAGAGTATTATTCTTTTTAAAATGGATAACTGTTTTTTTGAATAGTTTTTTTAAATTTCAGAAAAGAACTAACTTTGAAAGATCAGGGTGGAAATGACAAGAGGTCTGAAGTACGGGTTCCTAACTAATTTACAACATTTATTTGGGTATGGAATAGATAGCTCAGCCTCAAATGTTTCAACATGGCAACAATTGTGGTTCATTGTTTTCTTTGGCTTTGATTTGATTTCCAGATGTTTTAGTGGAACATGTTAAAAAGTGTTGTGTGTATGGAGAGGTGGAGGTAAAACAGAAGATAATGTAGTTATTTGGAATATTGCAGTGTGCTGCTGCTATTCAATGAGGAAGCGAAAGAGATTAGGCCGCAATCAACTATGACTGCTGCTTAATAGGCTGATCTCTGTGGAAAACTGTGATTCCTAGTATCCACTTCCCCAGAAATGGTTAGTTGGTGCTGGGGAGAACTCACCCAAGGGGAAATCTGTCATCACACAGGGATTTGGTTGAAGGCAACATTTCCGCCCCTCAGCGGCAGAAGGTCCTGCCTCAGAGAGTCATTCAGAGACTGCCAGTTCTAAGGTGCTGGGATACCAGTGACATGCTGGTACTGCACTCAGGCAATGAGGAGGTGAATGGATGCAATAGATAACAACTTTGCAAGGAATTGGGGGTCAGTGACAAAGGTGGGGGCAGTTGGTGAATGAGACAGTGAACACGGTGGTTTTGAAAATCTATAGGTAAAGAGTCAGCTGCAGGGTTAACACCTTGTAAGGCTCTTCAATGGGCCCAGAGGACACAGAGAAACCAACCATTTTGGCTTATTTGTGTGAGCCTCAGTATTGCTGGGAAATATCAGCTGCAGTAGGATGGAGTTTTTATGCCTCAATTGAACCTTGAGAGGGCAGATTATACCCTGCCATCCCTACTTCTAGTATAACTGTGACGGGGCCAGAGATGAACCGATAAGGGGTGGACAGACCAGTCACTGCATTTAACATATTCCCCTGGCTGCAAATCTGTCAGCAGGGCAGCATTAAATCCAACCCATTTGTTTCTGTACTGTTGCTAAAATAGAGCAAAATAACAACTCATGTCTGACCTCATATGACTCAAATGCTTTCAGTCTGCCTACTGAACACTGTTGAAAATAGCACTGCAAAGAATGGCACTAATGCAGAACTGGGTATTTAAGTAATTACATTTTCATAGGCATGGTTTGAGTCTGGTATGGAAGGTAGTCTCTAAAGTAGACAAATTGAAAGTCTTGAAGTTGAGGAGTAGCAAACTACACAAAAGAAATGGAAACATTCGGTGACATTTTAAGAGTGAACACATTTCATCTGTGGCACAATGTGCAGCAGTGATCCAAAAATTAAAACAGGATTTTGAGGATTGTATTTTTCGAGCGACTTGTCTGAGCAGCTGGTATATTGTTTACTCAAGGCATTGATCCATGCGATCGACCTCCTGTATTAGGTACAGTTCTGGACACTGTGGCAAAATGAGACATTCTGGCCTCAGAGTGAGTGAATGATGTCTAAGTTGATAAACAGAATAAGATACCTGCATTACAGATGGAAAACCAATGAGTATTGGTGTCTAATAACTTAAAGTACACTTTAATGAAATCTTTAAAGAAAGTAATTGGATCTCAGAGAAATTTTCCGTGTTAATATAAGCTCTAACTGAAGTTAACATGGCATCAAGCTTACAATCTAATGTGAATATGTGATTCAAAAAGAAAGGGACAGATTCCATTGTAACACTCTGAGTACATGCAAGAGGCTTATAGAGTGCCTGAAATTTTTACTCACAGCCCATGATTTTCTACCCATTAATTTTTAGGGATTTAAGATCTAGGTAGGGAATTTGAAAATTCCAAGCATCTATATTGAGTTCTGAAGCAGAAAATGTCTACACAACATTTGTATTCAGATCATCGAGACAATGAAATGTTTGTTTGAAGCAGCAATGGGAATAGCAGATGCAATAAATTTCAAGAACTGACAAGTGATAGTCTGGCAGATGAGGTGAAGGAAAGATAAAACGGATGAAATGGGATGTGTATTAATTAACATCTGAGGCAGGTGCAGTGTGTGGAACTGGGGTCATTCCCAACTCTCTTCAATCTGAAGTTCTGAAAGGTCCATTATCAGAATATAGAGAGGAGATGGTTAATTATGTGTGGTATCTTGGATCACAGTGGCAAGTTCATGGATTCTGTTTGCAAAATGAGCAGTGTTATAAGGACACATTAGTTCACCACACTGTGTGAGCTGTGACGTGTGATGGAAGTTCCTGTTACGATCCTGTTTCAGTGGAGGAGACCATGAAGGGCCTGCTTGGTTTGTTGTGAATGAGGAAAACCACTTCATAACCTGGCTAGAAGGGATTCTGACTAGAATGTCTTGAAGGTTAACAAAATATAGTTTATTGCATGTTAGCAATGAGTTTGCAGGACACACTAACAAATCAGATGTTATTCCTGTGACTTTGAGGATAACCAGATGCTATATCTCCCTCCTTTGGGATCCCAAATGTTCTGCTTCCAAACCTATATAGCACCATCATAGTGGGAGATGCTTAAGACACTCCTTAATATTTACCCTTTCAGGGTCTTTCCAAACTATTTGCCAATCTTTTTATCTCATTATTACTATTGTTATGACTCACTGGAATACTGTGCTGGATATTAGATTAGATTCCCTACAGTGTGGAAACAGGCCCTTCGTCCCAACAAGTCCACACCGCCCCTTGAAGCATCCCACCCAGACCCATACCCCTATAACCCATACACCCCTGAATACTACGGGCAATTTAACATGGCCAATCCACCTAGCCTGCACATCTTTGGACTGTGGGAGGAAACTAGAGCACTCGGAGGAAACTCACGCAAACTCAGGGAGAATGTGCAAACTCCACACAGACAGTCGCCCGAGGTGGGAATTGAACCCAGGTCCCTGGCGCTGTGAGGCTGCAGTGCTAACCACTGAGCCACCATGCCACCCCAGATATGAAGCCTCATTATTACCAGATTCTTCATGAAAGTTGAAAATATTACTAAAGTACACAAAATTCCCAATTTATCTGTCAGATAGATCCAGGATGACAGAAAACAAGGATCAGATTCCTGGACTCAACGAGAATCACTATTCATTTCAAATAAATAAATCTTAATCACAAGTAAACAGCTGTGAATTATCAACACATGGCTGTACTGGTTAAAACTATAACCCCTTCTAAAACCCCTACAGAAACAAATACACAGACAGCCACAGGCACCAGCTACTTCGTCAGCTACCCAGCAACCAGTCAGAGAGCTGCTATCAGGCTTAAGACCTTTGACATCCACAAATGGTCACAATTCTACAAACCAATCAGTAACCTGTTGCCAGCTGCATCTCACTTTATAGATACATCCTCTCACACCTTCGCCAACTGTTTGCAAAGCAGGAGTGTAAATATGGCCCACAAAGCATAATAGTAGCTTTTTAAAGGCACAGCAAAACCTTCAAGTTTTTGTGCAATACAATACCTTTTCCACTATTAAATCTGGAATTAATTATCAAATTCAATAAAAAGATACAGCCTTTACTCTATTTTATGTGTGTTTGTATCACTAGATTTACCATAAACTCGTTGACCCAAAACTTATTGAATTTCCAAGTAACATATAAAGAGGGTTGATGATTTTCCTTGTCTGAATTCCTGGGACAAGTGTCAGGAATCGAGCAGGACAGCCCTGCACTGAGAGTGCCTTCCAGGAAACACAATGGGTCTTTAACAATAGGGTGGTCACAAGGGATGTCGGTGAATTCCAGCACATCTGCTGAGTGGCAAATTATTTAGGAATGGCACACGGTAACATGGAACCAGAATGGGATTTGATGGACACCATAAGAGCTGTGGAGGTAGTTAATGACGTGAGATTGGCAAGGTATGGTAGGCTTCTCAGCAGAAATTCATCCAAAAAAACCCAACGTAACTTGAACTTAGTTGTAAAAAATTAAGGACCAATCCTCTGACTTTATAAATTCGGGTGATCAAGAGGTTTCACTGTTCTCCTGGAACCTGTTCTCATCAGACATGGAACACTGGTGGCTTGCTGGGTGGAAAACTATTTCTTAGAAATTCTTCCTGATGATCTGGAGTTTGAATGCTTCTTTAGAGTGGAGGACATCACTCTTTGGATTTTTTTTTGTGGAGGATGTCTTCTCTACTGGAGCAAACTCTTCATTATTAGAATTGTTGCGAATTGCTTGTCCATTTTCAGTTGTGGCCTTCATGAGATTGTGCACAATACATCCTCAATCTATGTAAACAGATATTTATCCACAATCCACTGTAGATTTTCTTGAAGCATGGAAATCATTTACTTCAAGTTGTTGATTGGTTTGGAATCTCTCATTGCCCACACTGATTGTATTATTGGCGAAACCAACATGTTCACTTTCTCCATTCTGCTGTTGAGGATTGGTGTTAACTCAATCACTGACACTGAGGATTCTTCCTGAGAAGATAAAGAAGTGAAAGTTTGAACTTATTGCTTCCAAGGCACTTCATCATCCAACATCAGACTTGAATCTATCATAGTATTTGTGCATAAAGTTATGCTGCACTCTCAGCCATTTCAGATACAGATTTGCCAATTAGTTCAAGTGAACATGCTGTTCAATGGCTATCTCATTGCTTGTTTTCCTTCAAAAACGTTTGTAGTTTAATCAGTCTTCAGGGTTGACAACAGTGGAAAGTATTTGTGCTAATCCAGTACATTCACAGGTTTGCATCACATTGATTGTATGAAACAAATTCCTTACACGAATTTAACTATCTTGAATGGATTCTGACTTTGTTTATGTTCTGCCATGTGTCCAGGAAGCCTTGTGAAATCTTTTACTGGGTGTCATTTGACCATTTGTTCTTCAATCAGCTCTTCCTTGACTTCAGAAATTTTGACTCTATTCAAAACCTGTGCCAAGATTGATCTTCTCCTCTTAGGATTGATCTGCACTACTTCCAAAATTATGCTTCACTCACCATCTGAACGGATTTCTCTATAGTCAAGGCTTCTTTGGATAGGAATAAATCTGGCTAAATCGATTCCATTGATTGCTGAACTTTTCTAATAAATCTTTCTTTTTTGAGAATTCCATTAGTTCAGAGCATGCAATGGTGGTCAAAGGCTTTCGTATATATTCAAGAGTATCCATTGCTTCATTCAACCCATGTTCAGCTACCCCATCATTGTCTATAATCCCAACTGTGTATACAAATATATTTACTTGTTCAGATTATGATTTGGTATCAAATTTAGAAGCTACCGTCCATCTCAGAAACTGTTGTGACCAAGATCTCCAATGCTCTACTCAATTTCACCCATCTTTGAAATGAAGTCCTCCTGACAATGTTATTTCTCATGCCACATTCTTCTACCATAGTTATAAAATTTGTTTGCTTAAAATACTTTTTATTTTCCAAGCATAGCATTTCTCCTGCTCTTTGCTTCTTGCTGGGGAATTTTCCCATATTTTAGAGCTCATGTGCTGGATTCCTGCCTAAAAAAAGTGAAATCCCGGGTAAAATGGAGGATTCCTCTTTTGCGACTTCACTTCAATGAATTGTTCTGATTGTGGTTTTAGGAAGCCATCCCAACTCCTTTATCTATTTTACTAGATAATTCCCTCTGCCTGAAGCTTTAAAAAACAATTCCCACTCTAATCACAGATAATGGGAACTGCAGATGCTGTTGAATCCGCGATAACAAAGTGTGGAGCTGGATGAACACAGCAGGCCAAGCAGCATCTTAGGAGCACGAAAGCTTAGTGCTCCTCAGATGCTGCTTGGCCTGTTGTGTTCAACCAACTCCACACTCTGTTATCTCCCACTTTAATCACTTTAGTCTTATGGAATACCTCTTACTACCCATGAATTTAAGAAATGAATGCCACTTCCTTTATTGTTTTTAACTGGATGGTGTTTATGGATTTAATAATGATTCCTGTTTCTTCCATTGCTTTAAGTCAATGATTCCTGCTCCACACAGCCTAATTAAAAGATTTCTAACTGCTTTGGCTTTTATGAAGCCTTTTCTGCAGATTAAGACCAAGCTTTCTACCGCTCGTTAAACAAGGGCTGGTTTGGGCTTTAATTTTCCAAATAGTATCATTTTAATAACTCACTTTGTGATCTCCCAGAGCCTTTGACCTTGGAATAATAGTTCCTTTGTTGGCCTTTACTTACCTTTCTGTAACCATGCCTCCTTGTGCTCGTTTGCTGTGGCAGTGACACTAAATCTGAGCTGAAAGTCATTTTTCAACTTTTGGCTTTTGCATTCTGAGTTACTGAATGATTTTAAAGATTTCCCTTGCCCACTCAGCAATTAAACTCTTGGCTTGGAACAAATTACATAGCCCACTGTCTAATGAGGTAGCCTGCAGCTTCTTTGGAATTATTAATTCTGCTTCTCCAGAGAGTAGCTAACTCTCCTGTTGCAGTACGTCCTCTTACCCAGTCTGAAATGCTTTTATCATTCAGTGGAGTATTCATCCTGCCATGAGGGCTTCCCCAATAGGATTCTTAAATCTTGAGTTCCTCCTGCTGCTGACTGTATGCTGTATGACTTAAAACTCATTTCACATTATCGCTTACTGTGTGTTATCTGAAGAGTTAAATCTGCACTGCTGCTCGCTATGTTGTAAGGATGTGCCAGCTCGCTACACTGTTTGAGCTACTACTTATGGTGAATATTTCTGAAACCATCCCCTTTAAGAGTAGGAAAATGCAGGGCCAGCTCTGTCTCATGTGGTAGAGGATATCAGAAGTGTCTCTTCTGGCTGACAAGATATAGTTTGTTGCATGTTAGCAACTACTTAGAGATTACATTGATATAATTGACATTGTTACAGAGACTTTGAACAGGACCAGGTGTGAGACCACTCCTAATAAATTCTCACCTGTTCTGCCCCAAGCCTGCATGACATTATTATAATGGGTGGTGCTTTTAGGACTACTCACTATTAACCATTTTAGTACCTTGTAAAACGAGCAGGAACTTCCTAGCAGATTTTGCTGAATTCAGCTGCAAGTTTTAATCTGTTTGTTGTCATCTCTCCTAGGATTAGCACTTGTGGAGACTGGGAAGGGTGGTCTTATTAGCCTTTCCTCACATTGCTTTTTTTATGCTTATGAATGTCAGTTTGAATTTTAAAAGACAGCCGTGGACTTTTGGGATTAAAACATTTTTTTTCCTCATGAACATAGTTCAGCATTTTCAAACATTTGAAAATGTCCAAATGCACCTCTGTTGCCAAAGTCAAAGGGGAGTTCTGCTTCACTCATTTTTTAAAAATTTCTCCTTTTCTTTGTATCCATTGCTTTCACCAATGATGTTCTCGAAATAGCTACAGGGAAGATTCCAAAAGCAGCACAGGCAAATTTTCACTCCATCCCCCAGGGAACCCGTGTCAACTCCACTTGTCACATTCCAAGATGAGGTTGGAAACCTATTGCCTGGAGAATTTCTGGAGACAGTTCGCATTCATGCATCCATTCCATTAGTCTATCGATGCCTCAGTTACTGACTGCAAACGTGTTTGACTTTGCTAAGTGAGCATTGTTGCTATGGCAACAGCTTACCCTCTTTTAAGCAAACCATCACCGAGCGGGCCCTGTCCACAAGATAACATCATTGTTCTATGAATCACCTCAATGTTCTTTCTGTCACTGCTTCATGAACAATCATGGACACTGGTAAACATCAACAGTGCTAGCTCCTCACTGTTGGAGAGCTCATTCCATTCTGTAGGGGTTGGAGATCACCTCTTAGAAGAGATGGGAATCATACATCTCAAATCAGCCCTAGAGTATTCTCCTGAACTGGTTTTTGATCACTTTAGGGACAGAAAAAGAATTTACAGATACTTTCCTTAAATACTACAAACAGGTTTATGGCTGTTAAAATAGCATGACATAGTAATTTGGTATTAGCATCTTAGCTGAGTTATCCCCAGTAGCACAGTATCATGTTCCTTAGAAGTAGTGCTGAAAAGGATTGCATTGTTTGTCCTCCATACATTTGCTTCAAGGACACAGTTCAGAAGCCATAAGGCTTATTTTAAAATATGACTGGAAATTCCATGTAAACTTCTAAACAGTATACCTACTGGAATTAAGTGCATAATCTAAAAATATCCCTTTTAATAAACAGCCTTCAATCATAGACACCCTTAACTGGTCGACAGATACTGATTTTCCACATAGTGGAATCTGAATAACTGTGAAATTACCCTGTGTGACAGGCTTATAAATCCTCCAGTCGCTGCTATTTATGGTGGTGTACAAAGAACTGCTGGTGTTTGTTAGTGCTGTGGATGTCTTAACACATGATGAAAGGTATGATATGATGCTTTGGCAGCATATATTAACTGTTCAGTGTATGTGGATGCATTTATTGTTATAGAATGAACAGGAATTCTACATATGATCAGCAAATTGGAAGAATGAAAACTGGGGTTAGTGAACTAGTATCTAAATGTTTCAAAGTAAAATAAAACCCAAATTTGTAATTGTTTTAAGTAGCATGTTGTCCTGTATGATTTATATGCATGGCATTTGTTGTCAATGTCTGTCTAAAGATGTGGTAATGTAATCAATTGCGGTATTAGTGAGCAGTTTGGTTGCCTGATCTGAACTTTAGTGGCCCTAAAGGTTGGATAGGAGCATTGGCAGTTCCAACTATCTCTAGAATACATCACTGCCCATTTTGTGAAACTGCACAAGGAGCTTTTCTACTTCATGTCTCACTTTGAGTTATCTGGTCTCAGCATGGACAACGCAGGAGTGATAAAAAGAAATGTTCGTCATTCTGAACCCTTACTGCAATCCAATGACCTCAGCTGGAAATTTCATGTGTATGGACATCAGGATCTCGAAATTATACTGTGAGAAATTCATGTTTGAACACTCTATGCATTGAATTTCCTTTCACCTTTATGTTGTTTAATGGGGGAGTAGCGTGGTCATTGTTGACTTGCTTAAAATAAATGGGTCAATGCCTTCGCAAAAACAACCATAGAAATAATTTCAAATGAGCATGTTTACCACCAAAGTGTTCATATCTCAAAGGGTGACTTTTGCAATTTGACAGGGACAGAATATGATAACCCCCATGATGAATTCATCTGCCAAAGGTGCTTGTCTGCACTTAGGACATGACAAATGGCAAGGGAGAGAGAGCTATTATTACCCATGGAAGCATAGCCCAACATTGTCAGAGAAATGAAAGGTCAAACAAGCAAATTGGTGAGGCAAAATTACAATGAATAACCGGCCAAAATTGAACAGAAAGGATCTTCAACAAAAAATGTTAGACCTATCCTTGATTTGAGATCAAAAACAGAAGTTTACCCAAAATGTTAACTCTGATTTTTTTCTTCACAGATACTGCCAGACCTGCTGACCTTTTCCAGCAACTTCTGTTTTTGTTCATGATTTACAGCATCCGCAGTTTTTTCTGTCTTGATTTGAGATCGCTTGCTGACATGATTGACGCAAATATACAGTTAATTCACATAACTCAAACACATTTAATTCATTCACAGTCAAATCCAAAGCTTAAATAGGTGCATTATTGAAATCAACTTTGATTTTAGATTACTTGCATTCAAATTAAAATTTCATTGTCACTTTGCCCTACACATTTATTGCTGTGATTTAAAAATATGTTGTGTGTCGCCTTATTATCTTATTCAGAGCTGCTAAATTGATTTTTGCTCCACTGTTACTGTTATTCTATACAGCTGAACCAGTAATCTGATTTTGCCGCTGTGTGTCAATCGAAGCTCATACAGTTGCTTCTAATCTAATCGGTAGCAAAGTAGAAAACCCTGACAGCAGTGAACAGTGCATATTTTCAAGTCTTTTTTGCAACATTGCACAGATAAAAATTTTTTTTCTCCTCATTCATAGGATGAGAGTATGGTTGGCTGAGTCAGCAAATATTCCCTATCCCAGAGTGCAGTTAAGAGTCAACCACATTGCTGTGGGTCTGGAGTCACATGTAGTCCAGACTAGGCAGTTTCCTCCCCTAAAGGACATCAGTGAACCAGGCGGGTTTTTCGGCCAATCAACAATGGATTCCTGGTCCTCATTAAGGCTGACTCAGATTTTTTATTATTGAATTCAAGTTCTACTGTCTGCAATGGTGGGATTTGAGCCCAGGTCCCCAAAATATTATCTGGGCCTCTGGATTAACAGTCTAGTGATAATAAGCAGCACCCACTAAAAAGCAGATTTGCCCTGGAAAGTCCCAAAATATTCACATGTGACCTGGACTGCATGGGAGTAATTTTAAACCATTTTGCATTTCTTACAGGTTGGGGTAGCAGGAATATTTTCCCCAGATCACTAAGCTTACCATTTAGACACCCTGCAATTGACTGAGCAACTCTTCCTCCCCAGTTCATGAGGTCAAATTGAAATGACATTACTGCCAGCTGCTCTCTAAGCCAACAGGAAGCCAGCCTATCAATCTACCTAGCTGCTCGGTGGAAAATCTCTTTGAAAAGAGGATCAAAGAATCAGAGAAACATACAGCACGGAAACAGAAACTTCGGTCCATCCCGTCCATGCCGACCATAATCTCAAACTAAAATAGTCCCACTTGCCTATTCCTGGCCTATATCCCCCTAAACGTCTCCTATTCATGTACTTATCCAAATGTCTTTTAAATGTTGAAATTGTGTCCACATCCACAACTTCCTCAAGAAGTTCATTCCACATGAGAACCACCCATACGAAAACTTTGCCCTTCAGGTTTTTTTTTAAATCTCTCTCCTCTCACCTTAAAATTGTGCCCCCTGGTCTTGAAATACCCCATCCTAGGGAAAAGACACTTACCATTAACCCTATTTATACCCCTTATGATTTTATAAATTTCAATAAAGCCACCTCACAACCTCCTAAGCTCCATTGAAAAAAGTCCCAGCCTATCCAGCCATTCTGTATAACTCAAACCTTCCAGATCAGGCAACATCCTGGTCAATCTCTTCTGAACCCTCTCCAGCTGAATAATATCCTTCCTATAGCTGGGCGACCAGAACCGGACACCCAAATGTTAAATTCAACAGATGTGCAGGGAAACTGATACCTCTGTGTTTCCAGTCTCTTGGAGACAGTGAGGACTGCAGATGCTGGATACCATCACGCCCAACATCCCCCCAACACCAGAGAGCTGAAAGGCCCTCAGTATAATGTATCCAAGAGAGGAAACCTCTAACAGTCCAGCTGCTGAACTGCTGAGAGAATATTTGCATTAATTTATATTTAAGTGTTGCAGCGTGACTTAGGAGAGCAAGAATTCAATCACACCTGGCACTACAGATCAACCTCTACAAATGGGTGATTCTAATTTTGAAGAGCTGAATAAAATATATGGGACAGCACTGTAAATAAATAGCTGTCTTCATGATAAATAGTGGACAATCTGTATAAATTCCATTGTCATTCAGGTTACAGATCAAAAGGTAGAAGTATGATGGTGGCAGTGAACATCTCTATTTCTGTTGTTATTTTAGCCTGGACAAGGCATTCAAAGTTGCAGGATTGAATAATAAAGCATACTGGGAAATTAAGCCAAGCATTGGCCAAAATATGACACTGAAATAAACAAGCTGCAGACCCAGACAGGCAGGCTGCAGACAGCACAATACACAATTGACTAAGCCTAGTTACCAGGACAATAGGAAACATTGAGCTGTTTCTGGAACACAGGAACACCTCACACTGTTATCTGGGAAGCCTACCTCACACTTTCAGAAACGGAGGGCCAAAGACCACCCACCATCAGCGTGGCACTGTCTGATTAGGTCCAGTCAATCGGGGGGTTGATTCGTGATCAATCCATTGGTGGGAATCGAGGATCCTCCTAAAGGGGTGCGAAAGCTTCCAAGTATAAGGATCACTGCAACAGCACCCTCAGGAACATTAACTCAAGACCAACCACCATAAGAAGACGTGCTCCTGGGAACATTGGGAGAGGAAAACCAGGCAACCATTACCACATGGTTCAAGGTCAAGGTTTAGTGTGGTGATGTTTGATCATTCCAAGTTAAATTAAAGGACAGTATACTGACTTGGATTTACAGTATTAATTGTCAGATTTATTGTGATATTTGTTCATTTGTAGCATAACCGTTATTATAGCATTAATTATGCTATAATCAATAAAGATATATTTGGATTTCTCAAAGGTATGATCTGCCATACATAATACATAAGAAAAGAATCAATAGTGTTGGGGATAAAATATCAGCGTGGATATCAAGATGATTAACCAATAGGAAATTTCCGAGATAATAGGCCATTTTCAGTTGGCCAACTGCAACTAATGGATTCAACAGTTCAATGCTGGGGCCTTAACTGGTACAATCTATATCAAAGACTCTGTTGAAGGAGACAATAGTTTTGCAGCCAAACTTGCTGACAATCAAAGATAAGTAGGAAAATAAGTCGTGAAGAGTATACACACAGTTTGATAAAAGATATGTGTCGGTTAATTGAGCTGTCAGAAATTTAACAGATGGAGCATAATATGGAAAATTGTGAAGGTGTCAACTGTAATCAGGAAAACGAGAAAACCAGAATATTATTTAAATAGAGAGGTACTGCAGTCTGGTGCAGTATAGAAGGTTTGGGTAAATCTGTATGTGAGTTACAAAAATGTCAACCTTGATGTTCAATAGATAATTAGAACTAAAAACAGAATGTTGTCCTTTATTGCAAGGAGGATGGAATGTAAAAGCAGGGATGTATTGCTACAACTGTGCAGTGCATTGTGAGGCCTGATATCGTGTACTGTGCACAGTTTTGGCTACTTCAGTAAAAGGGAAATCCTGCATGTGCAAGACATTGTGGGGCAATCTAGTACTAGGGTATAAAACCTCAGAGTAAGGCATTATCTATTTAAGACAGAGATCAGAAGGATGTTTATCTCCCTCTCAGAGGGTAGTCATTTTGTGGAATTCTTTACCACAAAGGGTTGTTGGGACTGTGTCATTAAGTTTTTTCAATCACTAAGGTAATCAAGAGTAAAGAGAATAGGAGATAAATCACCATGATTTTATGGAATGGCAAAGCAGACTTGATGGGCCAAATGGTCTACTTCTGCTCCTAAATCTTACGATATTATGTCTTACTGGAAGCATTCAGAGAGTTGATTCTTGAGGGCTTTTTCTCATGAGGAAGGGTTCAGCAGTTCATTGGGTGTGTGAAAAAGGAAAGGCTAATGTTTTGAAACATGTACCATTCTGAGTGAGCTTAATTGAGTAGATACCAAAAGGATGTTTCTTCTTGAGCAGTTTGGAAGTAGGAGCCAAAGTTTAAAAATGAGATATCTCCCAGTTAAGATGGAAATGAAGGGAATTTTTTGTCTGTGAAGATAGTTATTCTTTAGGCTTTTCTAGCCCAGCAAGCAGTGGAGGCTGCAGACGTGCGAATATTAAAAATGTACTCTTCTGATTGACTGGGAGTTAAGGCTTAATGGGACAAGGTAGAAAAGTGCCATTAAAGCCTGAGTCAACCAGTTTCAAGATTGTTTCAAGTGAATAAATATTTGCACAGTGTCATTTTATTTCAAATGAGCAAATCAAAAGACTTAAAAATTCTCCAAACCTCGCCTCTCTGGGTTACCTCAGGCAGTCCATCTAACTCAATGTTCACTTGACCCTGAAATCATAGGTCTATCATCTGTCACCAATGAGAGGAATTGGAATGAATGAAAGAGCAGAAGGTGGCTACATTATAGCAATTATCATGGGGTCATTTCATGGTCAAATCAAATGGGGCCTCATTTTCAGGGATGGGTGCCTCTGTTACAGTAATTTGGGGAGATTCCTTGGGAAAAAGCATCAACTCAACATAAACATTGCAAGGATTACAGGGAGTGCAGAAGATTAAAACCCCTGGTGATGTGTCTGAACTTTGTTGAACCCAGGCATCCTCAAGCGACTGATTGGCTTCCAGCACCATTATTATTGAAGCTAATAGATGTGGTTGTTCACTTTTGACAATGTTGTGGAAGGACAACCCCATTGATAACCATAGCAGATGACAAGAAGAAAATTGTGGCACTTCAATCTTGTATAATCAATTGTAAGTTGCTCAAAATGGAATCAAAGTCACACAGATTTCCTTTCTATAAAAAGAAGGATCTCCAACCCATACCCCTGGATAAGATGTACTTACTTTTGTCATATTTATTGGCAACCCTGCAATTACATAAAATTGTCAGGTTGCAATAGTGGTAAGAGTAAGCAAGTACAAAGGAAAGTAAAGTTCTGATTTGTTTTTCCTTGTGTCAACAGAGATCAAACAATCTTATTGGGGGAAAATAATTGCCTTTCCAAACTCAGCCTGCTTTCACATATTGACATCTTTTTGCAGCAAGGAACACTATCAGCAGTGTCTGTTTGTATCCTGCTATCCATAGACTGGCCCCTCTATCCCCGACTTTAATTATGCATGAACAATATCAATGCCTGCCAGAAACATGAAATGCTTTCGAATTGAAGCCTGAAAAGACATTGTTTTTGAGATAAGCTTCTTTAATGTGTTATCGCTGTTTAGAATGCAATCTTGGGCACTGCAGCTTTAAGCAATCTGTGGATTTTGAACAATTCCCTCAAGTCACCTTATCAGATGTATGGGTATAATTGTCCTTTGCTGTTGTTGCTGTCTGCTGTGAGTTGGCAGAATACCCCATGAGAAAAAATTTGCTGAATCTTTCGGATTGCCAGGGAAATTGACCCAAAGATGTTTCAAGGAATATCTCTGGCCGTGATTTAAACTTGCAACATCAATAATTGACACCTTGACTTCAGGGAAATAATCCAAAGAGATTTTACTTGTTAGTCAATTTCCTTATTTCCACTGATTTCCCATTGGCAAGAGGCCATGCTGGATTGGGCCTTGTTACCATGCCACTGATGTAGTGCACCTACATTCTGGCTGGAGAAGCAGGCAAACTGTAACAACTTGGATAATGTGGGATAGGAGGTTCCAAACTTTGAAAGAGTTCATTTGGGGAGTCTGGGGGCAGAGGAGGCTTCAGCTTTCCGTGTGGGAATAGGAAGAAACCCCCTCCCTCCCTACCCACCCACTCCTCCAATGCTCCGTTTCACAACACATAAAAATGAAAAGAACTTATCAGGAGCCCCATGAGGTCTCAACTGGCAGTGAAAGCTTCCCTGCTCAGTGTGTGGGTAAAATCGCTGTCCAGACCTTGAGTATCAAACCCTGACTAGCATTTCTGAATTCAGCCCCATTAGCCTTGAATCATAGAATATTAAAGTGTGGAAGCAGACCCTTCGGCCCATTGAGTCCACTCTGATCCTCCAAAGACCACCCTACCCAGACCCCCACCCACCACCCTATCCTTGCATTTTCTGTGCCTAATATATCTAGCCTGTGCATGCTGGGCAATTTAGCATGGCCTGCACACCTTTGGACTGTGGGAGGAAACTCACACAGACATAGGGAGAACACGCAAACTCCACACAGTCACCTGAGGGCAGAATTGAACCTGGATCCCTGGCACGGTGTGGCAGCAATGCTAACTTCAGAGCCACAGTGTCGGCCTTTGTTTGGTTGATTTAATCACCCATTTACAAGCATCCATTAAAATCTGAAACAGCAAGATCCTTGTAGCTTTCCAGTAGGCATGAAATTGACAATCCTGATTTTCATCAACAGACAGGAATAAAATCTTGACCTTTGGTTTATTTATCTTGGAAGTATAAGAAGTGAATACCTCCCTGCTTTTGAGATACAAGGCTTTTCTGCCACCAGTTCTAAAATGACAGCACCTGGGATCATGAATGTTAGTCAGGTTGACTCTAGCAACAACAGCAATATTACTGTCCATTTGCATTTTTCAAGTGTAGGAAGAAACAATTTGTTCTGAATCAGTGATAAGAGATAACAAAGTGTGGGGCTGGATGAACACAACAGGGCAAGCAGCATCCTAGGAGCACAAAAGCTGACGTTTTGGGCCAAGACCCTTCATCAGAAAAGGGGCATGGGGAGAGGGTTCTGAAATAACTAGGGAGAGAAGGCAAGGCAGAGCGAAGATGGATAGAGGAGAAGATAGGTGGAGAGGAGAGTATAGGAGGGGATAGGTCAGTCCGGGGAGGATGGACAGGTCAAGGGGGAAGGATGAGGTTGGTAGGTAGGAAATGGAGGTGCGGCTTGGGGTGGGAGGAAGGGATGGGTGAGAGGAAGAACAGGTTGGGGAGGTGGGGACAAGCTGGGCTGGCTTTGTGATGCAGTGGGGGGAGGGGAAATTTTGAAGCTGGTGAAGCCCACATTGATACCATTGGGCTGCAGGGTTCCCAACTGGAATACGAGTTGCTGTTCCTGCAACCTTCGGGTGGCATCATTGTGGCACTGCAGGAGGCCCATTGTTCTGAATTAGTGATTTGACCACGTGACAGCAGTGCTGAGAAGAGCCGATGTAACTCAAAATGAAAAAGCAGTAAGGAAAAGAATTGATGTGTAAGTGTTTGGGCTTCAGGGCTGATTTGGCACACCTGCTTCAAACTTGGTTTATTACTATAGCAATGGACATCCCTCTGATGCAGGTTATAGAATTCCAGTGATTAGGAATGTCATACCACAACAAGTGACCTATAAACTTCTGTAATGCAAAAACAAATGCGTCTCGGGGTACACAGGTACCACAACTGACAATTCATTGCAAACACAAGTGCTAAAGTTGTACATATATAATGAATTAAGAACCAAGTGAGATAACTTATCCATCCTTAGCCTTATCCGATCTTTGAATGCTGTCTAAAATAATACTATCCTTTCCCCACCGTCCAGTATAACCTAATATCCTATTATTGTTCAATGTGGGACGATCACAGATAGGAAGGCATCCACTTTAATTCAGCAGCAGCAAAAGTGAACAAAAAATATATTCAAAAGTTGCATTTGCCTCTGGGCACAGGCAGCGACTATGTGCCTCTTGAGCACCAACAATTTTACTGTAATTGAGTAATCCCGGCATCCAGCTTGCATCTAGTGGAACTGGGTATCAGTTAAGTCCTGTCTGGCTTGTTGTTCTTGATCCTGCAATCGTCTATTATGCAGAAGGTGATGTCCCCCTGTTCAATGCTGTCGTATTATTCCTCAGGAGACTGCTGTCATTCTCCCATCTCTTTAGTGTCCATCATATCACCTCATTGCCTGCTGCAGCTGTGTAGCGCACAGCATGCAAGGATTAAGTGGCACACACTGTCTGGGTAATACTGCAAGGCCCTTCCAGATCAATCCAAACAGTGGAGCCCTAGCTTCAGAAGACCAATCATATAGTGGACTTGATCAAAGGAAGTATAGTATTTTAACAGTCAGCGTCATAGGCTGAGTGATATAGGGACCTAATGCACATAGGGACCTAATGCATCTTTGACATTGGGACCTCATCACAAGGAAATTAAATAAAGGAGTCATCAGCCATGTTCTCAGAGAGCTGGACTTTACCTGCAAGTCATCATCCTTATAAGGTATCCAGCTCTTCAACCAAATCAAGGGCATGTGAGTTCTCAAGGATATAGGCATCATGCTATCTCCTAAGGTACCTGGTGCAGGACTGTAAGCTGTTGTACTGATGATCACAGATAATTGATGAAACAGAATGCGTTTCTGGTAATGAAGTCAGCTGCATTATGATATTGTGTTTTCAATGCATGCATACAGTCTACAGTTGTGAGCTTCCCCTAGGGGAAGACAGTTATATTGCCAAACCTATTGCCAAGGCTGCAGCTGTGACCTCATCCCAGGGAAATTAAATAAATGGTGTGATCTGTTTCAAATGGCAGCAGTTACCACCTTGATACATGTGTGGGTTGGGGCTTGAGAGATCCCAGACAGGTGGCTTCATGGAAGCAAACAGTTGCATAAATCTTTAATGCAGTTGTCACATTCATTGTCACATGGATAGGATGGCCACAGATCCTGTAGTTGGCGCAGTTCAGTGGCAGTTCCTTGAGGCATCCTCAGTCTGTGGCATCACTGTGCCTCACTCATCTGAAGGAAATGGCTTTGAGGACGATAGAGTCCGGCCCTCCTGAACCCACCCTGAGGGGAACTTCAGCTGTGACATCTTTGTGTGGCAGCCTCTGGTAGTAGTGACAGGTTCTGGGCTTCCTGATGCATCTAATACTTCAGTTTTTCTGTACTCTTGCTGCAGCACAGCAACAGTGACGCCAAGCCCTCCTGTGTTTGGATCATTGCATAAGCTTCCAATGAACCTATGAGGGGTATATAAAAAAGGAGACCATTATAATGTGAGCTATTAGCATTTGCATCATTCACAAATGACAGTTTAACATAGACTTTTATCCAGAGACACATGGAAGATTCTCACAAAGAGGGCCATGGGATGCCTGATTACAAAGTGTGGAGCTGGATGAACACAGCAGGCCAAGCAGCATCTTAGGAGCACAAAAGTTGACATTTTGGGCCTAGACTCTTCATCAGAAAAGGGGGAGGGGGAAAGGATTCTGAAATCAATAGGGAGAGAGGGGGAGGCCGACTGAAGATAGATAGAGGAGAAGATAGGTGCAGAAGAGAGTATGGGTGGGGAGATAGGGAGGGGATAGGTCAGTCCAGGGAGGACGGACAGGTCAAGGGGCAGGATGAGGTTAGTAGGTGGGAAATGGAGGTGCGGCTTGGGGTGGGAGGAGGGGATAGGTGAGAGGAAGAACAGGTTAGGGAGACGGGGACGAGGTGGGCTGGTTTTGGGATGCAGTGGGGGGAGGGGAGATTTTGAAGCTGGTGAAATCCACATTGATACCATTGGGCTGCAGGGTTCCCAAGCGGAATATGAGTTGCTGCTCCTGCAACCTATGGGTGGCATCATTATGGCACTGCAGGAGGCCCAGGATGGACATGTCGTAGAAGGAATGGGAGGGGGAGTTGAAATGGTTCGCGACTGGGAGGTGCAGTTGTTTGCTGTCAACCGAGCGTAGGTGTTCTGCAAAGCAGTCCCCAAGCCTCCGCTTGATTTCCCCAATGTAGAGGAAGCCACACCGTGTACAGCGGATACAGTATACCACATTAGCGGATGTGCAGGTGAACATCTGCTTGATGTGGAAAGTCATCTTGGGGTCTGGGATGCCTGTCCATGTACCTTTGACACAGCGACCTAATGAAGCAACAAGCCATGTTGTATAAATAGAGTTGGGGCTTCGTAAGTGCTGGATGAGGATTAAGGCTTTGTCCTCAAACTCCCACATCACCCAGGAAAGGCAGCATTGCTGAGAAGACAATGCTGGCATTACTAATTGTTCAGCATGAGAGGAAATCATTCCCATTCCCTTGAGCTGCCCATGAGATCTTGCTTTACCTTTGTGAAGTGTTTGCTTTTCTACTGAGTTATGGGATGTGGGCATCACTGGCTGGCCAGCATTTCTAGCCCACCCCTAGTTGCCCTTGAGAAGGTGGTGGTGAGCTGCTTTCTTGAACCGCTGCAGCCCTCCTGCTGTGGGTTGACCCACAATGCCTTTAGGGAGGGAATTCCAGGATTTTGACCCAGTGACAGTGAAGGAACAGTGATATATTTCCAAGTCAGGATAGTGAATGGCTTCGGGGGAACTTGGAGGTGGTTGTGTTCCCATATGTCTACTGCCCTTGTCCTTCTAAATGGAAGTGTTTGTGGGTTTGAAAGGTGCTGACTGAGGATCTTTGGTGAATTTCTGCAGTACATCTTGCAAATAGTACACACAGCTGCAACCGAGCGTAGGTGATGAAGGGATTGAAGGCTTGTGGATGAAGTGCCAACCAAGCTGACTGCTTTGTCCTGGATGGTATCAAGCTTCTTGAGTGTTGCTGAGGCTGCACTCATCCAGGCAAGTGGGGGGTATTTCATCACACTCCTGATTTGCGTCTTGTAGATGGTGGACAGGCTTTGATGAGTCAGGAGGTGGGTTACTTGCCACAGTATTCCCAACTTCTGGCCTGCTCTTGTAGGTACTGTTAATGTGGTGGCTCCAGTTGAGTTTCTGGTCAATGGTAACCCCCCCGGATGTTGACAGCAGGGGATTCAGTGATGGTAACACCATTGAATGTGAAGGGGCAGTGGTTCGATTTTCTTTTATTGATGATGGTCATAGCCTGGCATTTGTGTGGCACGAATGTCACTTGCCACTTGTCAGACCAAGCCTGGATATTGTCCAGATCTTGTTCCATTTGAACATGGACTGCTTCAGTATCTGAGGAGCCATGAATGATGCTCAACGTTGTGTAATCATTGGCAAACATCCCCAATTCTAACCTTATGATGGAGGGAAGGTCATTGATGAAGTATCTGAAGATGGCTGGGCCTGTGACACTACCCTGACAAACTCCTACAGAGATGCCCTGGAGCTGAGATGATTAACTTCCAACAACCATGACCATCTTCCTATCTGTCAAGTATGACTCCAACCCCTGGAGAGTTTGCCCCCAGCACCCATTGACTCCAGTTTTGCCAAGGCACCTTGACGTCACACTCGGTCGAATGCAGCCTTGATATCAAGGGCTGTCACTCTCACCTCACCTCTGGAATTCAGCTCTTTTGTCCATGTTTGAACCAAGGCTGTAATGGGATCAGGAGCTGAGTGGCCCTGGCGGAACCCAAACTTGGCGTCACTGAGCAGGTTATTGCTGAGCAGGTGCTGCTTGATAACACTGTTGATTACACCTTTCATTACTTTACTGTTGATCGAGAGGAGACTGATGAGGCAGTAATTGGCCGGGTTGAAATTGTCATGCTTTTTGTTTGCAGGACATACTTGGGTAAATTTCTACATTGTCAAAGAAACACCAGTGTTGTAACTATACTGGAGCAGCTTAGCTAGGAGGTGCGACGAGTTCTGGAGCATAATTCTTCAGTACTATTGCCGGAATGTTGTCAGGACCCATAGGCATTGCAGTATCCAGTGTCTCCAATCGTTTCACAGAGATGACTACCTTCAATTTGCAATGACAAATAACATGTTCAAGATTTCCTGTGATTTGCAGCTCACAGTGTTGCACACAGCATGAATTACACATGCACACTGCTATGATTACGGATAACTTCACTGTCGTCCCTGATTCATGTAATGTCCCCTTGGAGGGCCTTATGCCACTCCCAAATAGAGCCTGCATACTTTGTTAGATGAAGAAATGTAACTTCACTCACTCTGGGTGTGGCTGCAGTCATTTCCCATTTCCAGTTCAGAATTACAAGTTGCACAAGTATAGAAGGCACTGCAATGTTGTCTTAGATACAGTGAGTAGCAGGTCCTGGTCATCAAGAAGCCCGCTCTGCCTCTGTGTTTCTTTTGTCCTGACCACCTTGCTGAACCCATCAGTACTGAGTCTTTACATGTTCCCACGGTCCACTTTGAAATATATTTTCATCTCTCAAAATTACTGCCTGAGCCCTGGCCCTAAGAATAGGCCATGCCAACCATTGTACTGCACTGGCTCCCTGTCCAAACCAGACTCCTTGTGACTGTCCACAATCTCTTCCACTCCAGAAGTCCAACTCCTGCAAATCATTACATTTTCCTATCTGTTATATATTCTTTTATACCTGTTCACAATTATTGACAAATCTGCATCTCAGCCTGTTGCCTCCAAACGCCAGAATTGACTTCCTTCACTTCCTTATCACAGTGGTGGTCCCTGATTACTCCCTGGACTTCCATCAAACTCAACCACAAGACGGATTGTGGCCCACCTCCTTACCAATTTGGACAGACAGCCCGCTGACATGTGGTGGACCCATGGCTGAGCTCGTGGCTCCCTTGATTCCGACCACATTAATCAGACAATTGACCGTGTGCAAGCCCGTGGACTGATGGTGAATGATGTCCTTGACCTATTGTGCTGTCCTCCTCTGCCTTGACTTGACTGAAGACTAATTACCTTCACCTGTGAGACATGGCCATTTGGTTGACCCATATGCACAGTGTTTGCCATATAGGCTATTGGCTCATGATGCAAATATGAGATTGCTGCAATATGGTACCATACAGCAACATGTCCACCCTCTTGACTGATGACTGCTGAAGACCATGACAAGCTGCTTGGCCTTGTCTCCACAAAAAGGCATGGCAAGACAGAAGTGCAGTGAGGCTTTAATCTCTGGCTGAGATGACACAGCACAAGAATGCAAAGCAAGGCAAACCAAAGCAAGGCAGGAGTACAGTGAGCATCAAAGCAGGCACCGAGTGAGTAAGCATTAAAGAGCAAGTGAGGATCCCTGAGATGCTGCTTCCTCCAAACCACATCCGTCCCTGCATGCATTCCAATGGAAGATGCCTGCATTGTCTAAAGAGCAACCTTGCAGAATGGAATCATCCTGCAAGTGGATCAAAGATTGAAATTTTTATAGAACCCTTACAGTGTGGAAACAGGCCGTTCAGCCCAACAAGTCCACACTGACCATTGGAACATCCCAGGACCATCCCTTTATAACCTATCTAAGCTCCACACCCCTGAACAGTAGGGGCAATTTAGCTTAGCCAATCCACCTAACCTGAACATCTTTGGACTGTGGGAGGAAACTGGTGAGAAAACCCACGCAGTCATGGGGAAAATGTGTAAACTCCATACAGACAGTTGCCTGAGGGTGGAATTGATCCTGGGTCCCTGAAGCTGTGAAGCAGCAGTGCTAACCACAGAACCACTATGCCACGAAAGTGTAGTGAGGTCGGTATATGTCACTGGGCAACTGTTTCTGACTTTCACGTCAGGATTGCCAATCCTTGAAAGTTGCCACCCAGGTTGACAGGGCTGTTAAGAAGGCATACAGTGTTTTAGCTTTTATTAATGGAGGGATCGAGTTCCGGAACCAAGAGGTTATGCTGCCGCTGTACAAAACTCTGGTGCGGACGCACTTGGAGTATTGCGTACAGTTCTGGTCACCACATTATAAGAAGGATGTGGAAGCTTTGAAAAGGGTGCAGAGGAGATTTACTAGGATGTTGCCTGGTATGGAGGGAAGGTCTCACGAGGAAAGGCTGAGGGACTTGAGGCTGTTTTCATTAGGGAGAAGAAGGTTGAGAGGTGACTTAATTGAAACATATAAAATAATCAGAGGGTTATATAGGGTGGATAGGGAGAGCCTTTTTCCTGGGATGGTGATGGCAAGCACGAGGGGGCATAGCTTTAAATTGAGGTGTGAAAGATATAGGACAGATGTCAGAGGTAGTTTCTTTACTCAGAGAGTAGTAAGGGAATGGAATGCTTTACCTGCAACAGTAGTAGATTCGCCAACTTTAGGTACATTCAAGTCGTCATTGGATAAGCATATGGACGTACGTGGAATAGTGTAGGTTAGATGGGCTTCAGATCGGTATGACAGGTCGGCACAACATTGAGGGCCGAAGGGCCTGTACTGTGCTGTAATGTTCTATGTTCTATGTTCAATTTCTTTCTGGTGGCCAGGAGAATGGGAAGCTGCACATAAATGAAACCTGATTAACTGATAATGAGGTGTTGATGAATGCTAATACGTACAAATAGACCTCTTTCTGGTCAATAGCGAGAATCTTGTCTTGCTGTTCAACACTCAGTCAGAATACGTAATTCTTTGCTCTTAACATCAAGAATCTCATCACTGACCAATCTCATGTGACTTTCCCAACTTTTCACTAATGCCACGTTATTCCATGCCTGAGAAGATTCTGCCCATCGCATATCCAACTTCTCTGTATCTAAACCGAGATTTTATTTGCTCAACACTGCAGGGCATGGTGGCTCAGTGGTTAGCACTGCAGCCTCACAGTGCCAGGGACCTGGGTTCGATTCCAGCCTCGGGTAACTGTCTGTACAGAGTTTGCACATTCTCCCTGTGTCTGTGTGGGTTTCCTCCGGGTGCTCCAGTTTCCTCCCACATTCCAAAGACATACAAGATGATCTGAGGATTAGATAGGGTGGACAGTGAGAGTCTTTTTCCGAGGATGATGACTTCAGCTTGTACAAGGGGGCATAACTACAAATTGAGGGGTGATCGATTTAAGACAGATGTCAGAGGCAGGTTCTTTACGCAGAGAGTGGTAAGGGCGTGGAACGCCCTGCCTGTCAATGTAGTTAACTCAGCCACATTAGGGGCATTTAAACAGTCCTTGGATAAGCATATGGATAATGATGGGATAGTATACGGGGAAAGGGCTTAGATTAGTTCACAGGTTGACGCAACATCGAGGGCCGAAGGGCCTGTTCTGCGCAGTATTGTTCTATGTTCTATGTTGTATGTGCAGTCTAGGTGGATTGGCCATGCTAAATTGCCTGTAGTGTTCAGGAGTTTGTGGGTTATCAGGGGATGGGTCTGGGTGGGATGTCCCCAGGGGAGGTGTGGATTTGTTGGGCCGAAGGGCCTGTTTCCACACTGGAGGGAATCTAATCAAAAAAAAATCTTAGCTCCTGAAGCTGAGGAAATAAAGGATGAGCATTTGTTCAGACAATTTGACTCTAGTCATGGAAGTGGCCAACACCTGATGGCACTCATTATACATCAACAGGAAGAGTTCGAAGTAAAATCAGAAGTGAGGAACCCAGCTCAGCAGATAACAGGCAGAAAAACGCAACAGCGCTTCATTGGAGGCTGCACTGATGATGTTGCCCAGCAGGGTAATGTAACGTCTGCAGAACAATGAACCAGCTCGGTGAGCCAACCAACCACAACACCCACAGCCCGAGCTACAAATCTACTCTAAAACCTGAAGGAGGAGCTCATTCAAACCATTTTCTAATAAGGAATAAGAAGCTCTCAGACTTAGAAATGAGTTTTAAACTCAGATTTTACTCCAGCACAGTGTGAAGGTGGCTTCTGTGTTGCAATTGCTCTGAAACTCAGTTCAACATAACATCACGTCAGAATCAGGAGCAGAAAGGCATCACATATGCTGTCAAGGAATCGTGAGCCTTGGAGATAATAGTCAAGTATTCATAAAACCTTTCTGAACAAATTCAACCTGATGCATAAATACAAGTTACTCATACTTTTCCAGGGGAGGAACCTATTGATATAATTAAGAAATTGGAATGTACATTTTAAAGCAAATAATTCTTGTATTCATTCATGCAATGTTGGGATCCTCAGGAAGGCCAGCTCCCTTAGTTCCCTGGAGTAGACAACAGTGAGCCAACACAACCACTCTCCCAATGCTCTTAACCTTTGCCTCTGAGCTGCGGTCAGCCTGGTCTGTTGCCACAGCTCAAGCTGAAGTGGAGCAATTTGAAGCTTGATCTCAAGGTTCAGAGATGCTCCATGTCAGCTCGTGAGATCATTGGCAGCATCTACCGGAGAAGCTCCACAGCTTTTCACAAGTCATGCTGCAGACGGTGAGATACCACTACAAACCAGAAAAAGGCACCCATCATACAGGCACTGAGGGACTGCGAGGATTTTTTTTTCATTTTTCTGTATATTACCTGTATTGTTGGGTATAGATATTCTTTTCTTCGGGTGGTGACATTTATCTCACGATTTTGGGCCATGTGGTTAATTTGATTGTCATTGGCAGATGGATGGAAAGGAAGGGAATTGTGCAGTAAAACTGATGAATGGAAGGTAGCCTTCAGGAAATCAAAGTCTCAGTAGTGGACACACACCCAGAGCTACTGTGGTCTTGCCTTTTCCTCCTCCCTGGTGGTAGAGGTTACACCACCATGATTGTGAGATGGTGGAGCGGCCACAAAGCGCCACCAACACGGGTGCATGGCTGACTGAGTAATTCCACCAACAGTCTCAGCTGCAGAACTATTGCTGCAGAACACTAATGGTTTTCTCCATGCTTTTCTTATTTGTGGTGATTATGGCCTATTGTTGTTATGGGTGGGGAAAGGCATCAAGAGACATGTGTGTGAAAAGTATCCTTAGTCAGCTCACAGCCACTCTCTATTCATTGGGCTGGTCATATCCAGCAAGAAGGGTTGGCTGCTTCAGGGAGAAGACAGATAGCTGCTGCCAGGATAGTTGGCAGCGCGCAATAATAATGAGTATGGCCGCACATCAGCTGCATATTCAAAGTGCTGGAGCTTGGGTCCACTTTTACATCTGGGATTGACAAAGGCACAAGTATTGAGTGCAAGGTTCTGTGCACTACTGAGAACCCCATTACCCTGACTAAGCCATAAACCCTCCCTTTCTTTACTTGTCAGGTCCCGTGACTGTTGACCAACTAGAAAATGTTCAATTTGTTGCCTGTTCCTATCAGGGATGATCCACTTAGGTGGCTAATAAAGGCAGTGGTGAAATATGCAGCCTCTAAAGCTTTGTTGCAGTTGATCTTGTTGAAGGAGGTGGCAGAACTCAGTGGCAACCTTTTCAGATGATCACAAGAGTATCGGACATTGCTTGTTGCTGAGATGCAGATAGAAGACCATACATCGGTAAGACCTTCTGTGAAAGTCCTTCACTTCCTCCTCTGTGCATAGTTTCCCCTCTCTGCAACCTGTGCTCTTGGCCCTTGTGTTGCAACATACAGGATAAACTCTTCTGATGTCCCTCTCAGCCCATACAAAAAAAAACACACTTCAAAATTCAACAAGTGTCTAATACCTATTGTTCTTATACACATTTTGCAAGTGCCGAAGTAAGTTAAAAGCCCCCATTCTGAAAGTTGCATTCCTGGCACTGTCAATATCGCCTGTGAGAGTCAACAGTGCCTTCCTGTAGCTAAACACATGTTCATTCTGAGCGAGTGGGATGTTAACTGTGAGTGTTCAACAGATCTACATGCTCTAAACTGGCAAAGCCCGAATAAAAAAAAGCAGGACAAGTGCAACTCAACTAATTATCGCCCTATTATTCAATATCATCAGCAAAGTGATGGAAGTAGCACTTGCAAAGGAATAACCTGCTCAATGGTGACAGTTTAGGTTCTGCCAGGACCAGTTGTTCCTGACCTTTTGACAATCTTCGGCAGTTATGACCAAAAAGCAGAAATGAGGTGAGAGTGACCACCCTCGATAACAAGGCAGTATTTGACTGAGAATGATACAAAGGTGCCCTAGATAAACTGGAATCAATGGGATTCACGGGAAAATTAAGTTTGATCACTGGTGCCATGCCCAGCACAAAGTAAAATATTGGTAGGTTAAATGATTTAGTTGATTTTTGTTACATACACTTAGGTACAGTGAAAAGTGTGGTTTTGTGTGCAGTACAGACAGGTCATACCACAGAAAGATCATAGGGTGATAGAACAGAGCAATGTTATGGCTGCAAAGAAGGTGTGTAAAAAGCAAGATCAACATTCCATTTGAAAATTGAGAGATCCTTACAGACGTCTAAAAACAATAGGCAAGAATTAGGCAGCTGGAGTATAATGTGGAAAGTGGGAAGTTGTTCATATTGGAAGGGAGAACAAAAGAACAGTACTATTTAAATGGAGAAAAACTGCAGAAAGTGAGTAAACAGGTGCAGCAGGTAATCAGACCCTAATGAAATATTGGACTTTATTTCATGTGGGTAGGTGTATAAGACTAGGGAAATCTTACTGCACCAGTATAAGGTGCTAGTCAAACCACAGCTGGAGTACAGTACTATGAGCAGTTTTGCCCCCCCTTATTTAAGGAATGATAGTTTCATTGGAGACAGTTCAGACAGGGTTCATTAGGATGATTCATAGTATGGGGGGATCCTCACATGAGCAAATGTTAATCATGTTGGAACTCTATTCACTAGAGTTTAGAAAAATGAAAGATAATCTCATTGAAACATTTTCAATTGTTAAGGGCTTTACAGGGTAAATGCTAAGGGGACGTTTTCCCTCAAACTAGAAGCTAGCACCAAAGGACATTGTCTCAGAATTAAGGGGTGCCAATTTAAGACTGAGATGAGGAGAAATTTCTTCTCTCAAAGGGTTGTGAATCTTTGGATCTCCATTCCTCAAAGAGGCAGAGTTTCTTTAGTACTGAGTTAGATGGATTCTTGATGCGTAGAGGAATCAATGATAATGGGGAGAGAACAGAAAAGGTGGACATGAGATATGTCAGATCAGTCATGATCCTATTGCATGGCAGAGTGGGCTTAAGGGACTGAATGGTCTATTCCTGTTCTTATTACTTAAGGTTATATGTTGATGATTGTTAGAAGTCTATCCTCTCAGCTCCAGAACATCTCTGCAGGAGTTCCTCAAGGTGCTGTCCTTGGCCCAACAATCTTCAGCTGCTTCATCATTGGCCTTCTCCCCATTATAAAGTTAGAAGTGGGAATGTTCTCTGATGATTGTGCAATGTTCCAAAAAGTTTGCAAAACCTCAGATGCTGAAGCAATTGATCTCAATATGCAGCAAGGCCTGGAAAACAGGTGGTAAGTAATACTCAGTCCACACATTTACCAGGAAATGACCATCACCAACCAGAGAGAAACTAAAAATTGCTCTTTGACATTTAATCGTATTACCATGCTAAATCCTCTACTTACTTCTTAGGGGTTACCATTGACAAGAAACTGAACTGGACTAGCCATAAAAAAAAATAGTGCCTAACAAGACAATTTAGTGGCTAGGAATCCTTCAACAAATCACCCATCTCCTGAGTCTCCCAAGCCCATCAATCATTTACAAGGCACACCTAACTGGATGTGTGAATTGCAAAAATTCTTAGACAGCACTTTCCATACCCACAACCACGACCATCTAGGAGGATAAGGGTTTATACGTGGGAACTGCAAGTTTCCTCCAAGCCACTCATCATTTGATGTAGAAAAGTAGCACTGTTCATTCATGTCACTGGGTTAAAATCCTGGAACTCCCTTCCTACCAGCATTGTGGGATATGTGCTCCCAATGGACTGCATTGGTTCAAGACGGTGACTCACCAACACTTTCACCAGGGTACCTAGGAATGGGCATTAAATATTGGTGTTGTCAGGAACGCCCACATCTCATGACTGAAATTAAAAACAAAACATTCTTAAACCATTTTTACATTTTTGTTTCTATTCATGCAGACATTTTAGGGCATTTACCTCATGGTCTATGGGATAACCGGTAACAAATCATGCCTAATTATCTGTTTGATGCTCTGATCCCATGTTGCACAATCAGTAACCTGCTGTAAATGTTTGTGGTTCTTTTCTTGACATGCTCTTGAGATGACGTTCAAGCGGAAGGAGATTACCTCCCAGCAGCTGCCAAGCTCTGACCTATACAATGTTGCAAAGGTGTCAGCAGGCTCTAGAAATTGGACCATTTGGTCCTAAATGGCTTAATTCACGTGTCTCTGTGAAACAGGCTGCAAATTCCCAAGACAACTTCCTCTAGCAAAATCACATGAAGGAGTAGGAAGGCACTGGGGATCAAGGCTGTTTAATAATTTCCATGCAACTCAAACACTCTCCACTTCTGACCTGTTTAGATTTTGCCATAGTTTCTCAAATCAATAAGCCATGCAACCAATATCAAGCCAGACTTTCTTATTATTTTAATCAACATATCCAGACATGTTATGACACTCCTCTGCAGTCGTGAGGGACTTGAACCTAGGCCTCTTAGCCCGGACATAGAGGCACTATCAACAAACATCTTAGCCAGACCTCCTTATATGTCACTCAGAGATGCGCAATTAACAATTGAGCGCATCAAGCATGTTTAGCTTTAAGCACTTGCTGTGCTTCCAACGGGAAGCATAATTTCTGATAATTTCTTCAGAAGGTTATTGTAAATTCCCACAAGAAAGGCAGCAAACCATGGGGGCAGACAGCTTTAAAGTGTTTCTTCAGTTAATGTGTTGACCTGAAAACCTGATGTACCTTCAAAGCCTGTTTCGCAGGGAGAAACATTAACTGTGGCATTTATTTAAGAGTTGTAATTACTCTGCCATTTTCATCTCGTGGGACTGAGGTAAATAAATCCTTTGTGACACGCAACCAGATTACCTCCTGAACTTAAACTAAAAGCTGCTGGGAAAGTCATTGTGTGTCAGTTCAATTAAAAGCTTTTGGCTGGAGGTCAATAACCATCAGGTTACCGATTTACTTTCTCTAACTGCTAGTGAAAATCATTTACTTTCACTTTTTTTTGATCCATTCTCAAACTCTTCTGAATTCCTGAAAGACATTTAAAGGGGGAAAGAAGAAATGCCTCCTAGCCGTGATTTGGAGTCTTCCTCATTCTCCAAACATCTAGTCAAAGAAAAATACTATGATGCCAGGGAACATTGCATTGTAGCAACAAATGATCATATACACTGACAATATGAGATTACATAGACCAAGCTGTAGTAGGGACAAAAGAAGGAATCTAAGAACTGGATTCAGCCTCTTGAGGCTATTGCACAGATCAAAAAGATTATGGTTTATCTGTCTATACTTTAACTTCATTCATCTAGCTCGTTTCCATAGATTTTAATCCCAACAGCCAGTAAATTCAAACAATGTCACTTTTGGACTTTTTCACTTGACCTAGCATTAATATCCTTTGCTTTGAAAACAACATATCACCATTATTCTCTAACTCTGAGGGTTCACTGAACATTTCCACACTACTTATTTTCAGCAGCTTGAATTGTAGCAAACTACTGTCCATAAGCTTCTTGTCCAAAATCTGGGACTAACAGAAATTTAGGAGTTCTGTGAAAATCTACAACATTGTGAGCATTCAGCAAAGACTAAAATTCTGTTCTCAATACTACCGTGAAATACTTAGAAAGCAACTTGAATTCAAACTCTTTGACCAAGAAATCGGGCTCAAATACTTCACTGATGTCAATGTAATGGACAATCCACAGAAATGTATTAGAGCCAGAATGTTTCTGGTCATTGCTGACATGGTTCATGCAGTTTACTTTAATTTACAGGGTACTCATGTAGATGTGCAATTTGTGCACTGGAAGCATGCAGAATGGATAAATTGTGGTGTCTAACAATCTCCTGATTATTTCTTTATTTATTCAACAGATATTAGTGTTGATGGCTAGGCTACAGTTTTTATCCGGCCACCCCTAACATATAAAGAAGGTGGCAGTGTGCTACAATCTTGAAACAATGCAGCCCTTGGGCTAAAAGAGTAAACACAGTTCTATTAGAAAGAAAACTTCAGGATTTTGACACGGCAACAATGAAGGAATTGGGAAAAAGTTAGCACGGTGTGAGACTTGGTGAGGAACGGAACTCTAACCAGGTTGAACCTATTTAGTTCTTCACAAGGTAGAAAATGAATCAGTGTGCCCCTTGCCTGATCAACGCTCACAAGTGTGTACAACTGTAAAACAAACTTGCCTTTACCTTGGCTCTACTGGCTTGTTAAAACAATCAGAATACCCCACAACCTAATCTGAGAGTACAGGGACATTTGTTGACTTAAATAATTGACTTCACGTGCAGATGAAAACACTTTCAAGCACATTTCCCTGGCTTAGACAACATATTTTACAGTGATAAACCATATTTCTACACTCTGAATCAATTTCCTTCAATAATGTTTGAAATGAGCATGAAATATAGTAGAAATTACAGATTGAATAAGACTTTTCAAGTTTAACACTTTGCCAGCCTTGAGCCCAAACATGTTCATTCCGCCCTCTGTTGTCATTACAGAGGACTGATGCCAAGACAAGTTGGGGCCCTTAATGTTTTTCATAGTTCTCTGAAACAACTGGTTAACCTATAGCCCTCCAATGAAATGCTTGTCACAAAACGAGCTCCTCAATGAATTGAATTGTCTTGGCTAACCACAAATAAAAATCAGGAGCTGAGCTTATTGTGTTTAGCTACAAAGCTACTGAAAAATACTCAAATACAGCAGGTCTTTTACAGAGCTGTGATTTTATAATCCACACTGATATTTACTATTCTTCAAATCATAGTCCACCAAGAAAGACTTCCTGAATCAATTAGGCTTTTCTTTGAAGGGCTTATCTCTTCCTTCACCACATTCATGCACTTTGACACAAAAATCACCTTTTAGGAAAGATTTGCTCTCTGCCCCCAGGAAATGAGCAATGCAGTAGCTTGTCTTCATTGTTGCATCATTTGCCTCTTGTCCTTTGCTTACCAATTACTGTCAACTTCTGACCTGTTTTTCAAAGCTCCAAGCATGACACTTAGTTTTTCACCCCTGTATTCTTTGTATCTTTCCTTGTGTTTATGTCCTTTCATACTGTATCCCTTTGGTGGTACAAAATTTGTTTGTAAATCAGACATAATAATTTTCCTTGCTGTCACACAGAAAATAATTCCTGAAAATGATTAGATTCAAGGTCTATTTTACATGATTTTTTGGAGGCATTTTCAAAATTCACAGGTGAACTGCAAAAGCAACACTTGTAGTATTTATATGGCTAGCCCCATTCAGTTTCCAGTCTATGGTAAATCCCAGGATGATGATAGTGTGGAATTCATTGATGATAATGCCATTGAATATCCAGGAACACCAGCTAGGCTAAATTCAGATATACCCCATTTGAATGTAGATTGCTTAAGTATCTGAGTATTTGATGCCAAACTTCATGAAATCCAAAGATAATGTTGAGGACTCTCAGAGCAACACCCTCCCAATTGTGCGCCACAGTGCCACCACCTCTGCTGAACCTATCCTGCTGGAGAATCCTACTATCAATATTTAAACAGTCTCACAATTTCCCATCCATTTTCTAGTGATCAAGATGGATAACCAACATGTGATGACCATGTGCTACACAACTATGGTTCAACTTCAGAAATGAGATATCCTTTTAAAATTAAAAACAGAAATTACTAGAAAAACTCACAGGTCTGTTAGCATTTGTAGAGAGAAAGCAGAATTAATGTTGGGTCCCTCTTTGGTATTTTTATCCTTCTAAAACAATTGTTTTTGAGTAAGTGCATAAAAAGCAGAAAGAGATTTGCACTTACAATGAGAAGAGAAAACAAATGTACTGATACAAAATTATATGTTTAGCCCTTCATATTGTGTTTCATGATTGTTTTACATAACTGATCACTGGAATGTGCATATTTTAGCAAAACATAGAACATAGAACATTATAGCACAGTACAGGCCCTTCGGCCCTCGATGTTGTGCCGACCTGTCATACCGATCTCAAGCCTATCTAACCTACGCTATTCCATGTACGCCCATATGCTCATCCAATGACGACTTAAATGTACCTAAAGTTGGCAAATCTACAACCATTGCAGGCAAAGCGTTCCATTCCCTTACTACTCTCTGAGTAAAGAAACTACCTCTGACATCTGTCCTATATCTTTCACCCCTCAATTTAAAGCTATGCCCCCTCGTGCTCGCCGTCACCATCCTAGGAAAAAGGCTTTCCCTATCCACCCTATCTAACCCTCTGATTATTTTATATGTTTCAATTAAGTCACCTCTCAACCTTCTTCTCCCTAATGAAAACAGCCTCAAGTCCCTCAGCCTTTCCTCGTAAGACCTTCCCTCCATACCAGGCAACATCCTAGGAAATCTCCTCTGCACCCTTTCCAAAGCTTCCACATCCTTCTTATAATGCGGTGACCAGATCTGTACGCAATACTCCAAGTGCAGCCGCACCAGAGTTTTGTACAGCGGCAGCATAACCGCTTGGTTCCGGGACTCGATCCCTCTATTAATAAAAGCTAAAATACTGTATGCCTTCTTAACAGCCCTGGCAACCTGGGTGGCAACTTTCAATGATCTGTGTACATGGACACCGAGATCTCTCTGCTCATCTACACTACTAAGAATCTTACCATTAGCCCAGTACTTTGCCTTCCGGTTACTCCTACCAAAGTGCATCACCTCACCCTTGTCTGCATTAAACTCCATTTGCCACCTCTCAGCCCAGCTCTGCAGCTTATCTATGTCTCTCTGCAACCTACAGCATCCTTCGTCACTATCCACAACTCCACTTAGCTTAGTGTCGTCTGCAAATTTACTAACCCATCCTTCTATGCCCTCATCCAGGCCATTTATAAAAATGACAAACAGCAGTGGACCCAACACCGACCCTTGCAGTATACCACTAGTAACTGGTCTCCAGGATGAACATTTCCCATCAACTACCACCCTCTGTCTTCTTTCAGCAAGCCAATTTCCGATCCAAACTGTTATATCTCCCATAATCCCATTCTTCCGCATTTTGTACAATAGCCTATTGTGGGGAACCTTATCGAACGCCTTGCTGAAATCCATATACACCACATCAACCGGTTTACTCTCATCTACCTGTTTGGTCACCTTCTCAAAGAACTCAATAAGGTTTGTGAGGCACGACGTTCCCTTCACAAAACCATGCTGACTATCCCTAATCAATTTATTCTTTTCTAGATGATTATAAATCCTATCCCTTATAACCTTTTCCAACACTTTACCAACAACTGAGGTAAGGCTCACTGGTCTGTAATTACCAGGGTTGTCTCTACTCCCCTTCTTGAACAGGAGAACCACATTTGCTATCCTCCAGTCGTCTGGCACTATTCCTGTAGACAATAACGAATTAAAGATCATTATATAATAAAGAATTTAACGTTTGGATAATCTTCTTTTTGTAATCATGCATTTTAATATGTAGAAGAGAATCACCATAGTTTGGAACACAAGCCATTATTAATTGCCACTTCCATACAACAGACCAGGTGGGATACATTACATCTAGATGGATGAGACATTGGGTCTCATTTATCATCAGTCTTTGTGGTTTCTGACTTAAAGAAAAATGTTTCAAAGTTAAACACATCAGGTGGCTCGATTTCAAAATGGACTCATCTCCTTCTCTTTGACTTTGGGACATTAATTTACCTTTACTATTTTTAATATATCATTTTATTTGTTTGGAATAAATTCCGGTTCAGAATATTTAAACAGTCATTCACCTGCTTTCGTCATTCATTCATTGCTACATGGCTTAAAATTAATGGGTTGTCTGAGTTCAAAAAGCATCAACAAGAATTTGATATAAAACCGTGTTGGTAAGTAACATGTCAAGGAAATCAAGCTTCTAATCTGACCATGCAATTTTGAAGATCTGATTGATCATCTCTTTTGTTATTGCAAATAAAATCAAATGATCAGAAACAAAAGCCGAAAGAGATCACTTTATCTTCTGAATCTGTGAAATAGATTTTGCTGTTGTTGAGTCAAGTCATTATGAAATACCAAAGTGGTTTTCTTAATTGGTTTCACAGCACATTATTCTTTGTGAAGAATATATAAAGAATTTTTGGTATCAGGGATAACTGATGTACCAATCAGAATTTTATGGTTACCATAGTGTGCGCTCAGAATATCCAACAGTGTAATAATTTTTTAACAGTGGTGAAGATACATCAAAACTACACCTGACTCATTTCCTAAGATTAATTGTGGATCAGTGCACTGTTTAAGAGATATGTTAAATCTCAGACTGTAGTGGGCTGCTTTTGGCTCTTCTGTTCTCTAGCAAAAATTGAGCAATGAGTAACAAGGTACATGCCAATGGAATATCTTCTGCTAGGAGCTGAGCAGGTACCTGGTCTCCAGCAGCCTGCTGCATCTCAGAGACTTTGGACATTTCTTCCTAGGCAGGCTGTGGGCAAGTGTCAGTGACGTGCTCACCAGATTGTCCCCTGATATCTAATCTAGATACTAAGGTATCTAAGCCTCTGAAAATGCCTTACCAGTGCATCCTCTGAGGATTTGCACTTTTCCTTCTCAGAGATGGTGTTGGCGAGGAGGGACTTCAGGCCATGGCCTCTTGCTGGCTGAGGTTTCCCTGGTCCAGCTAGTGCCTGCACAAGGAATGAAAGGGAGTTAGGTCGTGAAGATGAGAGAAGTTTATGCACAGCACGGTATTATTGTTGGAGTTCATCTGAGAAGACCTGTGCAAAACAAAAACTGAAATTGCTCTTTCTGTTACATTTGGCCAGAATTTGCAGCTCTTTGATTTAGAACAGAGCACAATGTTGCCCACTGTGTTGGTGGGCCATTGCTGCCTCCTCATCATCCCAGGACTGGGTCTGCTTCAATTTTCTTAAACAGTCAAGGAGCCTGATGTCAAGCAACCCCCACTCCCAAAGCTGGTCTTGGCCAGCCCCAATTGTGAAACTATTTTCCCTACAATCGAAAAAGGGAATCATAGAATCCCTACTGTGTGGAAGCAGGCCATTTGGCCGACTGAGTCCACACCGACCCATCCACTCCCACCTCCTTCCCTATCTCTGCATTTTCCATGGCTGGTCCACCTAGCCTGCACATCCCTGGATGCTACGGGCAATTTAGTACAGCCAATCCATGTAGCTGGCACAGGGAGAATGTGCAGACATCACACAGTCACTCAGGGCTGGAATTGAGCCCAGATCCCTGGTGCTGTGAGGTAGTAATGCTAACCACTGAGCCATGATGCCGAAGGTTTAAGTAAGAAAGGAATGGCGACAGGAGCAGTTTGTGGTCAGCTGGTGAGAAACACAGAAATATAGAAACTAGGAGCAAGCGTAGGCCATTCAACCCTTCAAACCATTCTCCCTGCATCTGGTCTGTTCAGTCCTGTTAAAATTTTATACATTTCAATCAGATTCCTTTTCATCCTTCTACATTCTAGTGAATACAGGCCCAGTGAAATCACTGTCTCCTCATGCAACAGTCCTGCCATCAATGGTGTCAGCCTGGTCAACTTCCACTGCACTGCCTCTGTGGCAAGTATATCATTTCTTAGGTAGGGAGACCAAAGTCCTGTATAATTGCAGGATTACGCCATTACTTCTGAGCTCAATTCTCCTTGCAATGAAGACCAATATCTCATTTGCCTTCCTAATTCCTTGCTGGTTCTTTGCTTGGCTACTTTCATTGAGTTGTGTAAAAGAAACTCAGATCCCTTTCTACATCCACATTTCCCAGGGAGCATTCTCAGTCAGTGAGGAGGAAGTGCAGTGGCCAGGTAGGGTTAGCACTTTGAAAGGATAAGGTTGGTGTGAGCCCTTGATGGGCATGATATTGTGGAGTTGCACAGTCAAGGAATGTGTTGATTGAGCAAGATATGACATCATCTAACACTATTGCCTCCATTCTTCAATTTTAAATTGGAAATTTTTGTCTTGATTAAATGGAAATATCAAGAGTTAATATGAACCTCAATGACCTCAATTGGAAAAGCACTTTGTTTGAACTTAGAGACATACAACTAAGAGTGAAAAGAACTCTTTATGTTTGCCCTTTAAAAGTTCAAATCTACTGGACATTTTAGTTATATTCAGTTCAAAGAGAATATCAGAAAATAACTATAGTAAAGTTCATGTCTTATTCTTTTCTTAAATTCATTTATTTTTGGAAAGGCAATATTTATTGCTGAGTTGTCTTGGCTGCAAGTAAGTGGCTTATTTGGCTACTTCAGAGGACAGATCAGAGTAAGTAATATGAGTTTTACATTTCTGCATGTTAACAAGTTCCTTAACTTCCCAGCACTTCACTTCAGTTAGTACTTGAAAGTTCAATTCTGCTTGATATATCTCACTCCATCCATTCCTTGGGGGACTATTAGCTCTCAATATTGCTCCAGCCAGAGATAAGTCATCTGCTCTGACAGTTCATTTAATCTCTCAGTTTCCATGTCAGTCAGTCAGATTCTACATCTGTGACTTTAAAGTGCAACCTATCTATTGTCAGATGATAAATAGTTCAATGGGCAATTTCTGGTGTGCAAGTTAAATGAAGTTAGTAGCCTGAATACAACAGCAGTGTTCAGTTGCAACACAGAACTTAAACATCATTACCTTGAATACTCATAAATTAGCTGCAGCACATTTATTTATTTATTACAGCAAAGATTTTGAAATTAGATGATGGGGTGTGGTGTGTGGAAGACCAATCATTGTAGTTTTGCATTGAATGCAAAAATGAGCAACTGGAGATAAATTAAAAAAATGTTTTTGTTCACCCTTCCTATTTACAGAGAATCTGGAAGCACTTTAAGTCCAATGTAATTTCAAAGTGTAATCATTGTTGCAGTGTAAAATGTCCTGTGGCAATTTATACATGGTTAGCTCCCATAAACAACTATGAAATAAATGACCAAACCATCTATTTCAGTCATACTTTGAGGAATAAATAATTGCCAGGATGCTGTGGAGAACTCCTTGCTGTTTTTTGAACAGTTAGGCAATGGGATTTTTTACATCCATATGAGAGGGTAGACAAGCCATGGTTGAATATCTGTTCCAAAGATGGCATCTTTTTTGATTGAATTTCACTTATTATTGTCACATGTACCCAGGTTCAATGAAAACGTTTTATTTTGCATGCCATACAGTCAGATTATATCATACAAAGTGCATTAGGGTAATAGAACAGGGCGAAGCATAATGTTGTGGCTGCAGAGAAGGAGCACAAAGAGCGAGATCAACATTAAATTTAAAATCTTTGGCAATTCATCATTAACAAGGAACTCTAGTGTGAGTCAATGTTGGATCTAATGCACATATAAACGTTCTCAAAGATGGATTGATAAATGTAACTGAGCCAAAGGGAAGTAAGATCATGGAAAATTGCTTCCTAGTGCAATGACTGAAGTAGGTACTTCCCACACTACATTGTCTACCTGGTACTTTGTAGAATTTCACGAATGAGCCAACTGAGATTCACTTGTATTGCTTTAAAATGAAATGTGATGCATGGTTCTGCCTCCCTTCCTTAACGACAACAAAACCCCAAAATTAAATGATGTCTTAAATGAAGAAAAACATGCAAAGACTCTTCTCTGGAGAGATATCGGGCAAGATTTGAGATTGAACCACATAAAGACACATTAGGACAGGTGAACCCTAAAAGCTTGGTCAAGAGATGATTTTACATGATGCAGTGCATAGTATCCCTGCCTGTAAGCCATAAATCTGATTATGAGTCCAACCTCAGGATTTGATAACAAAAGAATATACATATATACCATACCAAATTGGTTGAATATCAGGCTGCAAATTTTTGCAACACATACAAGTTTCCAGATTAATGAGCCATCATAAGATAGATTTCAGCCTGTGGTAGAATACTAATAATGAGGATGCTTTTTAAAGCATTCATGGACATTCAGTTCACGCACGATGATAGAATGTTGCAAGTAAGCAATGAGCATCTGATATTTTCCTGGATTACTTTCAAGACTCACAAAACTCACCACAAATTCTCCAGCTGAGATGATTTCATGTTAGTTCACTAAACAAAACACTGAAAATTATGCCCCTTCAAAGAATGTAGTTACCACTGGATCATGTACTTTGATAGAAAGCTTTGTACTTTGCAAATCCAAGGCAGGTTGAATAAAATGCTCTTAAATGCTTAACTCTTTTTAAAGGCCAGTAATTACCTTCTTACATTGGTGTTAGACAGTGCTTCTGACACCTCTTATGCACTTATTCTCACCCACAGCTGGTTTATTCTTAAAGTTTCACAGTTTACCTTTAACATTTTGACTACATTGCTGTAAAAAAAATTACATTTTACAATAAATTTCCCATTTTAATGCTTTTTGTAAAGTTTACTATGTACACATGTTTTGTGAGTTGAGCACACTTTCACAGTCAAGGTACCACTAGACTTCAAAATGCACTTTTTATTGCCAATTATCTAAATAGCATCTGCTGATTTGCTTAAATTTGTCTGGTAAATTTGCAGTTGAACAGAATTTGTTCTGGTTCTTCATAGAAAATGGAAGTAGCCTGCTGTGATTAGATTCCAGTAGACAATATTCCATATGAAACAAAATAACCTGATGCTGGCTGTATGTATAATCAACCACAACTTCTGAATCAAATCTCTTGAGTCCTCTGCAATGAGCTCAAATATTCAGGGTTTTCCGGCTTAGTGGTTAGCATTGCTCCCTCACAACACCAGGGATAAAATTCAATCCCAGCCTTGGGTGACTATCTGTGTGGAGCTTGCATATTTCTCCTCCGTCCTGCATGTGTTTCCTCTGGGTGCTCTGGTTTCCTCTCACAGTCCAAAGTTGTGGAGGTTAGATTTATTGGCCAAGCTAAATTGCCTATCGTGTCCAGGGACATTCAGGCTATTGGATTAACTATGGGCAATGTAGGGTTAGAGGAATGGCATGGGTCTGGGTGGGACGCTCTTTGGAGGGTCAGTGTGGACTCGATGGGCCAAATTGTATGCTTTCACGATGTTGGAATTCTATGATTTTCCAGGAGATCAACGAGAAGAGTTTATTTTCTGTTGCAACTAACAATACAATCACTGGAAGATATTTTTACAATAAAAGCAAAATTTTCTTGACATCTGTTATCTTACTCTCTGACTGTGCAGAACCTTTGCAGAAAAGAGCATTCTAACCTGGAGTTATCAACACCCCACGTATTTGAACTTTTTGTATTCATTCATGACATGTGGACTTTGTTGATAAGACAGGCAGTTGTTGGCCATTTTTAATTGCTCCCGAGAACAAGTGGTGAGCTGCCTTCGTGAACCATGTGATGTCTATACACCCATATTTCTATTAGTGAGGATCTTCCAGGATTTTCCCAGCTACAATGAAGGGATGACAAAATTCAAAATCAAGGTGGCTTATAGCTTGGAAGGGAACTTATTCTCATCTGTTTGCTTCCCTATCCTTGTACATCATCGAGGTGAAGAGTTTGGGTGCTGCTTTGAAAGGAGCCTGGGTCAGTTGTTGCAGAACAGTAGTGCTGCCACTATGCCCTTTTGGTAGAGGGTGTGAAATGCTTAATATGGTCAATAGGGAGATGATTAAGTTGTCAGCTTTCTCCTGGATGGTACTGAACTTCTTGAGTGTTGTTGAAGCTACCGTCATCCAAGAAAATGGAGAGTATTTCATCACATTCTTGACATGTGCCAAGACAAAGTGGATAGACCCTGATTGATCAGGAAGGGATATTCTTGCCATAAACCTCCCAACATCTGATCTGTTCTTATAATCACAGCACCTACTCATCTCTGGAATTGAGCTCTTTTGTCCGTGAGTAGACCAAGACTATGTGCGGTCTGGAGCCTTATGGAATGTTGAGCAGGTTATTATTGAGCTAGCGTCATTTGATAGCACAGTCGATGAGACTTTCTGTTGCTTTGTTGATTGTTAGGGATACCCATGACTGAGCAGTATAAAATGGCCAACAACAGCCCCTGGCAAGCTCCATAGAACATTGCTGACAGTAATTAGTGCATGTGGGAACATATTTGCATAATGTAATCTCAGCAAGTAGAGTGATAGCAGGCCTGTATAAAATGAGATAGAATGTACAACTGCAATTGCTTACTTATGTAAGAACAGTTCACATTAATTAATTGTCTCTCAAATTATTTAACCTATCTGTTGCAATATTAAGAGTAGGTTTTACTTAAGCTCCTTCAAATAATCATAAATAAAGATTCTGAAGTAGTTCTAGATCTACTTTTAGACAAAACATATCACCAAAAGCATTGTAGGAAAACAGTTTCAGGTAGTAGTAGAAGTAGCCCCCTTATATTATAGGGAGGACGGAGGTTATCAGACATTGCAATGGGAATTAAATCAACACATTAAGACACAGCTTGTTAGCTAAACAATTCTGTCATTAGGTGTAACCACATGGCTTTTTTTTGGGCTGATCAAAAATCAAGATTCTTTTGTATTTCCTGTAACGAGAAAGTTGAAACTTTCTGCTCTAATTAATTGACAGTTAAACACATAGCAACAAGCAAATTGCTGATATAGAATAATGTACTAAGGATCCAATCACAGTTGGATAACCCAGCACTACTGACCAATAGTATATGGGGAACGGGATGTACTCTGCAGTGTCAGGGAGGGACAAGGGAAATATATGAAATGAGAATCTGTTTGTACGAGGGTAAAGCGCATTCGCCACATCCCTGCATGGAGCGTCTCGAATGCCTCTTCCTGCATGATAACCAGCCAAATGTTTGGGCAATTCCGCACTTTGTTATGTAGATGCCAGTGCTCGAGCTGGACTCGAATGGCTTGTCTGGTGCGCAGCAAGCACTGGAGCACAAATGTTCAGCACTACAGCCAAGAGGTTGTCACGGTCAATAGCCTTTGCTATAAACAGAGCTATTTCCTGTTATCACACTGGAATTAGACAAATTAATTGAAGGCTGACATTTGTGATGGTGGAGAATTCTAGAGACTGCCGACTTATTTACGATCTCAGAACTGCAGAATCCTAAAAATGTCATGATGCAGAAGAGGCCATTCAGTAAAACTGTTCAAATCATATTTCTAAAGAAAAATTATAATAATCACTGAAAGACTTGGAAGAAAATCGATTTATCATTTCAAAAATCATTCAGATACATCATGAAACCTGATCTACATTTACCTCCAGAGCCTCTTTGAATTGAAATGTCTGAGCTAGTGCTGACATCATCAAGATTTGTGCTTATGAGTGGGTTACACACCATCTTTCTTTTGAGTGCATTAATTAAATCTGAATTCAATAGTGACTGACAGTTCAATAAGTTATAAAGGCAATACATCAACCACTCCAAAGTCATACTTTTTCGCAGAAGGCTGCAAACATTGTTATGCCTGATTTGGAAACGTCAAGAATATTTTATTTAAAACCTCTGGGTGGGAAACTCACAGAATCAGGTGCATTCTACCCTATTTTGACTTCAATGGGCAGCAAAATTGGTGAAAAGGAAAAGATGCACAAAACAAATATTGGACTCATCCTTAGCAGATTCATGTTGAGCAGCTGATTTAGGGTAGATTGAAATTACCTCCTTTTTCCCAACAGAGTAAATACCAGAGGAAAAATATCTAAAAAATTGAGAATGTAAACTTGCCATTAAAGTACACATTAACCAACAATGAATTTGGACAATTTTGTTCTTCAGAAACAGCAACAACGGGATTTACTTAAATAAACAAAAGAAATGTTTACTAATTCTTACAAAGAACAATCTGATAATGTATCTGGTAGAACTTGTCAGGAGAAAGGGAATTAGGGTCATGATTTATCATTCTGGAATTAATGTTCCAGAATTTGTGGCCTGAAGACTGGGAATCCAAATGTCCAGTATTTGTTCACATTGTCCAATGATGAAAATGAAAGTTTCAATTGAGGATGGTTAATTAAATTCAAAAATACTAATGCAAATTGTTAAACTGCCAAACCAGGAAAACAATTGAAGAGATCCAGGAGGTGAGAGTATTTTTAATACACAAGAAACTTATTTTCAGTATAGAATGTCGGCGGCAGATGTCAGGAGTGGTAAATAGCCTCCATATCTGGCGATAGGGAAACCATGTCAATTTATGTATGACAAACATTGCAGAACCTGATGGAAAAGGCAATTGGACAGCATTGCCCTTTATTTGTTGATACATAGCTATCTGTTAGATAAACTAAATTTGTAGCTAACCATGTTATGGAGGTGATATAATTCCCCATACTTGATAACTCTTCCCTAAAATAAATCTTAGACCATCTGAAATAATGTCTCAATCATCACATTTCTCACAAATTAAATACAGCTGTCTTTCAAGCAGTAGACAGAAATAGCAGCATGAGCAATATCATAGGTTAGAATTCTATATCCACAGAGTATTTGCCACAGAGAGCATACAAGTGCTGGGAGGCAAAATATTTGCAGACTGCAGGTCTGGAAAAGCAGCTGGGAATGAAGATCAATCATGACGTCTTCATGTGAAAACATTGAATCAGTAGCGGAGTAAACTGGATGCTGTTTTTCAGTAGCACAGTTGAGTGGATCAGTAGTTGAAAGATATTGATTTTTGAGATACATGCCAGGGTGAACAACCAAACTGTTGCATTCCAAACAACAATGGAAAAAGTTTTTTGTGCAATAGCCTAATTATTATAATATTAAACCTACAGCCCAAAGATCCTTGTTGTATAAGGACATGAATTTAAAGAGTGAATCTATAAACCATTGTAACGACTACACATACTTCTCTTTTGGAAATATAAACTGCTTAAAAAATGGAAGTTTAGTCAGCATTGTTGCAGGGAATGACCCTGTCTATTTTTAACAAATTAATGTGCAACTGTGTTCACTTATTGGCGAATAAGTGAACATATAACCTTGGGAGAATCTTGATTTGAAATTTTTGTGAGACAAGCTGGCATCAGGTGCATTTGGATTGAGAAAAGGACTGCTCAGTATTACTTTCTGGATTTGTCTTCAGTTTCCATATAGTCACAGAACTGAGCTGAGGGTGATTACACTAAGAATTTCAAAATCCAAAATCCAAAATCCAGATTACCAGCTACTAAATTAAGAATCATGATGGTCAACCACAATGTGATATTATCAGCAAAGACCAAAAAGAACTGCGAGAAAGTCTCCTCGTTCTACTCTTGTGGCTTTGACTCTTGATCCTTAGAAGTTGTTCCTTTTTGCATATATTTTCCACCCACAATATTTCTGCAAAACTGTCTGTCTTGTCCATTTATTTGTAAATAAATATGCATGTGCTTAGTTTTAAAGATAGTATTGTTTAAGCTTGCCTGTTAGGAATTCACAATCCATTTTGCCACATGTTAAAGGATTAGTTTGGTGCAACAAATACTTTTTTTTTAGTTTTCTGATTTATTGATGAAGCCCAGTGCCAGTTTCTTTGATCTTAGCCAGTGGTTAAAGTCAATCAAGTAAAAAATCTTATTGCTTAAATTACTCTGTTAACTTATAGCATAGTGGGACTTCACTTCCAGTGCTCTCTTCCCATCAGTGTCATAACACCTGGCTGGGGCTTTTCCAAACTTATCTTTAATACAGCAGCTGGAGTATCAAGTATTCCACAGCAGTCACAGGCAGTAGCGTTGGGACTTTGGCACAATCTGCTGACTAAGATATATGTACTTATCTATTTGTTGTTAATAATAGTTAACATGCCAAGAGTTAATATAACCTCGGTATACTTTTAGGGATGTAATGAACTACAATTATGTATGGGGAAGTGATGATCTCTTGTAAACTCGAGATCCAGGAAATGTCCTGTGGATTTCAGTTCGAATTCCACTGTGACAGATGATGGATTCGAGTTTAATTTTTTTTTAAAACACTGGATATTATGATTAATGAATCGGTTGTCATAAAAAATCTCATTTAGTTCACTAATGTCGTTTAGGACAGGAAGCCACCATCCCTCAGCTGGTCTGGCCGACATGTGATTCCAGAACCATAGCAAAACCCTTAAGTGCCCAACAAGCCATTCAGTCATATCAACTGCTGTAAAGGAAAAAATGAACAAAGCCACTGGGACCACCTTCCATCGACTAAAACAGCAGAAAAGGAACAGCAAATACTGCCCTGTTGACAGTGGGACATCTTCCTGACCTCGAGATTAACATCTACCAAATTATGGAGAGCTGTCTCACAGGTTAGTCAAGCACAGCCTCACATAGCCACACTCTTAGAATGACACATTACAGACAATATCACAAGAATGTTAATCCAGATGAGTTTGAATCCAATTTTGAATTCAATAAACATAGTGTAATATAATGACCACAAAGACATTTTCATCATCATTGTAAAAATCTTGAGCATTAATTATACGATAACAAGCGATAGTTTTAAGTTTAAGTATCCTGCTGCTCGGGTAATCTTGCACAATGAGCACATAAGTTAGCTGAATTATCATAAAATTGCTTTTCAGGAAAAACAAGAACCAAACCCACTCTGACTCAATCTAAATCTGACTTTATAATATGATTTTATGTTCATAATGAATGTCATCTAATCCCTACTCCACTAACTTAGTTTAAATAGATTAATAATGGTTGAGCATCCTGAGGGGAGTGTGGTGCATCTGACCCTCAAACATTTCCGCACATCCGGACAGTAGAACAACAAAAAGAAGAGCTCATTTCGTTTGTACCTCAAAATTGACTCACAATATCACCACTGTTAACATGTTTCAGTTGTGGAAGGTATAACTCTTTAGCCTTCACATTAATAATGAGACAATAGCAGCTCAATATTTGATTGTGGCCAATGGTCTGTACTCATAGAGAATCCCTCATCCTTCTGAGAAAGACGGTCTGGTTTAGGACAGGCCATCAAACATGCCGTACTGGAATTTTCAGAGTGAATTTGAGGCCTGGTAAAAACAGACCTTTGTCTTAGCTGCCTTCTTTTTGAAGACTCACCTGAAAGCCATAATAACAGTGGTTCTGAGGGTCTCTGATTCAAAGTACAACACGTCTATTGCTCTGTTTGGCTACACTTGTATTTATATAACAAAGAATTAGTGGATTTGTGCTCTCTTTACTCAACTGAGCTTGAAAATTGCGCCTGAATATTAACTCTAAATGAAAAAACAGAAATAAGTTTAATCCCTGACTCTGCAACTTCTGTCTTAATTTAAGTGACAAATACTCGATACTGTTACACCACAATATTTTTACAAAGCAGCAATTTACAATCCGCAGCTGGTTTGGACCCAAATACATTTTCCTTCTAATCAAAATTGAATTGGCAAAGACAGACATATAATCTTCCCAAAATGAACCATAAAAAGCCTTCAGTATCTTATTGCTGAAATCATTCTTTCTCCCGGATCTATATTTAATGTTAAACAGAAATGTATGGAGCTGATACCCTTCAGCAGGATAATGGAACCATGTCAATCTTTCAGAAATGACAGAGACAGCTAACTGTAGATTTAAATATATGGTGAAAATGTGTTAAACATCCCTTCTAACTTTTTTTTTAATCAATCACCAGTCTAAACATTGTTGAATGTGAACTAATATCCTGGTTTGTTTAAGCATTTCAGTTCCTTGTTGATAATGTACCTGAAAAAAATGTGTCACTTTAGTAACATCACATCGAAATTTATTCATAGATCACATCCAGTCGTGAGTGGCAGTGGACTATAAAACAGCTAGCTAGAGGTAGAGATCTGCAAATAACCCATCTGGAATGGTGGTGATTCAGTTAAAAGACAAAGCTGAAGCATTTTCAACCATTTTCAGCCAGATGGTGGTCTCCTCCCCAGGTCCCATTCATCACAGACACCAATATTCGTCCAATTCAATTTACTCCATGTGACATCAAAAGCTGGCTGCGACACTGCACAAGGGCTGTGGGCCAACCTGCAACTAGTGCTAAAGTCTTGCGCTACAGAACTAACCCACACATAGCAAAACTATTCCAGTATTTCTACAATATTGATATCTGGGTGACAGTGTGAAAAAAAATCCAAGATATGTCCTGTCTGTAAAAAGCAGGGCAAATCCAAACAGGCCAATTAATACACCTTTAGTCTATTCTCGAACATCAGAAAAGAGATGTAAGGTTTTGCCAGAGATAATAGGAACTGCAGATGCTGGAGAATCCGAGATAACAAGGTGTAGAGCTGGATGAACACAGCAGGCCAAGCAACATCAGAGGAGCAGGAAGGCTGACATTTCAGGCCTAGACGCTTCATCAGAAATGTCTAGACCCAAAACGTCAGCTTTCTTGTTCCTATGATGCTGCTTGGACACCTGTGTTCATTCAGCTCTACACCTTGTTATCTAAGGTTTTGCCAACAGTGCTATCAAATGACACTTCCTCAGCAGTAACCTGCTCACTTATATAACAAAGTGTGAGAAGGGTCTTGACCCGAAATGTCAACTTTTGTGCTCTTGAGATGCTGCTTGGCCTGTTATGTTCATCCAGCTTCACACCTGGTTATCTTGGATTCTCCAGCATCTGCAGTTCCCATTATCTCTGATCACAATTTTAACCTGCTCACTTATGCTCAGTTTATGTTCTGACAAGGCCTCTTACCTACTGAACTCATCACAACCTTTGAGGGAACATGGACAAAACACTGATTGCAAAAGTAAGGTGAGAGTGACTGCCCTTGGCTTCAAGGCCAGGATTTGACAAAAAAGGAATTGAAATCTATGCCCTCTCATTCTTGATCCCTTTACCATTTTCCCATTCATAAATGGATCAAGAACAAGAGGACACAGATTTAAAGTGATTTGCAGAAAAGGTAAATATGATATGAAATAAACTTTATCGCTCAACCAGTGATTCAGGTCTGGAATGTGAAATATCTCCAAAGAGGCCCTTATTTCTTGCTGCCCTTTATTTACACACGGCGAGTCCTTGACACTGATCCAGTTTCCTCAGAACCAGCTCTCAGAGTGAACACAGCCTCTGATACTTCTATTTATATCTGTCAGCCAATGCTCCCTGATTGGGCCCGATTAACAGCCCCAATCAGGGAACTCATACCTACCTACGGACCCGGAAATTTCGTTTCTCAGTACCTGCCTACGGAACCGGCAACATCACGGTCCACATTTCCGCCATCTGCAATCCGACCCCGCCACCAAAGACATTTTCCCCTCCCCACCCTTATGCGCTTTCCAGAGGGACCACTCTGTCCGTGATTCCCTTGCCCGCTCCACACTCCCCACCAGCCCCACCATACCCGGCACTTTTCCCTGCAACGGAGGAAGTGCTACATCTGCCCCATACCTCTCTCCTCACCCCCATCTCAGGCCCGAGGAAGACTTTTCACATCAAACAGATGTTCACCTGCACATCTGTCAATGTTATATATTGTCTCCGCTGTTCCAATTGTGGCGTCCTCTACAACAGGGAAACCAAATGGAGGCTTGGGGACCGCTTTGCAGAACACCTACGCTCTGGTCGCAACAAACAACTACACCTCCCAGTCACAATACATTTCAATTCACCGCCCCCACCCCACTCCTCGGACAACATGTCCATCCAGAGCCTCCTGCATTGCCACAATGATGCCACCCGAAAGATGCAGGAACAGCATCTCATATTTTGCTTCAGAACTCTGCAGCCCAAGGGTATCAATGTGGATTTCACAAGCTTCAAAATCTCCCCTCCCCCGACCACATGCCAAAACCAGACCAGCTAGTCCCCGCCTCCCTAACCATTCCTCCCATCTCAACCCCCACCCCCATTCCCTACCCACTAACCGCATCCCGTCCCCCTGACCTGTCCGTCCTCCCTAGACTGACCTATCCCCTCCCTAACTCCCCACCTACATTCACCGTCACTGGCTCTAACCCCACCTCTTTGACCTGTCTGTCTCCTCTCACCCTATCTTCTCCTTTATCCATCATCTATCCGCCTCCCCCCTCTCCCTATTTATTTCAGAACCCCTTCCCCTCCCCCATTTCTGAGGAAGAGTACTGACCCGAAACGTCAAGCTTTCCTGTTCCTCTGATGCTGCTTGGCCCGCTGTGTTCATCCAGCTTCACACCATGTTATCTCACATTCTACGAGGTCTGCTTGGCTGACCTCATTACAATCACTACCAGTTGTAGTCTCTGTGTTGGAAGAATGAACTCTATGCATGTCCAGTAACTTTGAGCAGGTGTCCACAATGTAACTGAGACCAGGGTTTACCTGGCTCTTCCCATGAATATGGGTTAGCTACAGGCTGTAATTTTTGTATTTTTGTCCATATTTGAACCAAGGCTGTAATGAGGTCAGGAGCTGAATGAAACCCAAACTGGATGCCAGTGAGCAAGTTATTGCTCGGCAGATGCTGCCTGGTAGTACTTTTGATGACGCCTTCCATCACTTTACTGATAATCAAGAGCTGACTGATGGGGCAGTAATTGGCCAGGTTGGATTTGTCCTTTTATTTGTGTTTTGTACAGGACATACCTGAGCAATTTTCTACATTGTCTGCTAGATACCAGTGTTGTAACTCTATTGGAAGAGCTTGGCTAGGGAGCAGCAAGTTCTGGAGCACATGTCTTCAGTACTATTGCCAAAATGTTATCATGGCCCATAGCCTTTGCAGCATCCGGTGACTCCAACAATTTCTTGATATGATGTGGAATGAATCAAACTGGCTGAAGAAAGTTATCTGTGATTCTGGGGACTACTAGAGGAAGTCAAGATGAATTATCTACTTGGCACTTCTGGCTAAAGATTGCTGTGAATGTTTCAACCTTATCTTTTGTACCAATGTGCTGGGGTCTTCCATCAGTGAGGGTAGGACATTTGTGGATCCACCTCCTCCATAAGTTGTCTAATTGCCCACCACCATTCGTGACTGGACCTGGCAGGACTACAGAACCTAGTTCTAATCCATCAGTTTTGAGATTGCTTAGTTCTGTCTATCACACTGTTCAGCACACAAGGTAATCCTGTTAGATAGCTTCACCTGGTTGATGCCCAATTTTCATGTATACCTGGTACACCTCCTGGCAATGCCCTCCTTCATGCTCCATTGAACCAGAGTTCATCCCCTGCCTTAATAGTCGAGTGGGGTATATGCCGGGCAATGAGGTTACAGATTGTGCTGGAGTGCGATTCAGCTGTTGTTGATGGCCCACAATGTTTCATGGGTACCAGTCTTGAGTTGCTAGATCTGTTCAAAGTCTGGCTCATGTAACACGGTGATAGTGCCACACAACACGATGGAGGTTATTCTCAATGTGAAGGCAGGACATTGTCTCCACAAGGACTATGCAGTGGTCACTCATAACAATACTGTCATAGACATCTGCAGCCAGTAAATTGGTAAGGATGAGGTCAAGGATGTTTTGCCCTCTTGTTGGTTCCCTCCCCTCTCTATGGGAATGATTATCTTTCTAAATTTATATTTTGAAGAGAAAAGTTGTTCTTTCAAATAAGGGTGATCCTCAGGAGTGGTTTAGTTTGAGAAACACCGACTACACACTTGGTCTTTGAAATGGTATTAATTATTTGAAATGCAATATGTGTGATTAAAAGAAGGTAGGATAGATGGTTAGATGAATCAAAAGCTGCAAAATTTGACTCGATGGTACAAATGATCTGTCACTGGTGCTGATGATTATTCTTTCGAAGGCAATGAATTGAAATGTTGCAGTTAAACTGTGTCATTTCATTGTCTGACATGAAACCTGTATTGTGCTTTAAAACTTTTCACCAGATCGTGCTGGTGTCTAAATAACTTCAGTTCAATTAATCAGGCCATTCAAATGGGTTACACCATACTTTCTCCTTCTCATCATTTGCATTTGCTCACCTACTTTAGTTAATTCCTATTCTCTGGACTTCCTTCAGTGATGATTGGAATGGGGAGTAGTACTGCTAATCCTGTATAATCACAGATTCCCAGGATGGATTACAAGACTTTCACTATCTTTGGGATTCCCAACCACTTGACCATGACTGGTCTTTGGCTCTGTTCCTGGTGATCCCTAAGCAACCTAAGTTATTCATTTCCAGATCATCTTCCCAAATGCAAAATGGAATAGGCTGCCCACTATAGTTCACCAGTAAGTTGTATGAGCACATGACCATACGAATTAGGGGCAGAAATAGATCACACAATCCCTCAAGCCTGCTCCACCATTCAGAAAAATGATATTTGACCTGATTATTCACCTTCCCACTAACCCCAATAACCCCTCATCGCCTTAAGTTATGAAAAGCTATCTGCCACAATTTTAAAAGAAAAAATCATATAATCTGCTTCCTTCACTTTTTGAGGAAGAGAGTTGCAAAGATTCATGACCCTATGACCCTTTGTGAGAGGAAAGAAAATTTTCCTTTTGTCTATTTTAAGATTATTTTTAGACTGTAATCCTGGATAAAAAGCATTGGTCCAACCATCCCTTAAATGGTTAAAAATTAATTCTGTCCTATTGTATGGTTAGGAAGCCTATAAACCGCTTTCATAATTAACTTCTTATGTTTAAAATGTATCAGCTCTGCCCAAACCAGTTCCACTTCTTGGTTTCCTAAATTTCATTCGACCCTCTTTGTGGGGTTAATACTATCCTTTCTGAATAGATCCAACCCTCCATTTACAGCTGTGAAATGCATTGACGCTCAACGTACATGCTCCCAAGAGTTCACCACACCTTCTGCCTGGCCATCCTATTACACAAAAATTGATGAATGGTGGCGTTTGGCCTCTCTTCTGTTTCTGACGTGCTTGTGAAGGCCTTCTTTGGCTTGCTGGACACTGTGTCTCCTTGACCAAGTGGACCACAATTTGTATGTGATCACAAGTAATTTAAATTGATTTGTGTTTTGGATTCTATTGTGAGTCTGAAGTCTCCTTTGCCTCTGGGCCAGTTGTTCAACAAGCGTTTGTTTAATTACTAAAATTTCATTGACCAGTGATTTGATAACAGGCTGCATCTTGACGCTGGTTAATACTTGACTAGCATCTCGTTGGACAAGTTTAGCGTAATTTGTTTTTGACCTGTTCACTATCAGTTGTAACTAGGTGAATTTCTTCCACCATTAGGATAAGATTAAACTCAAAACACATGTTCATATGCAAGGCAATAGACTTATTGGTGTGAAGTGCATACACATTTGCCACTCTTTTAGTCACTTTGTGTCACAGAATTCTTTGTGACATCTCTTTAATTTCAATGTGATGCCTCCTGGGCCACACTGTTGCACTTTTGTAGTCTACAAAGAGTATTTCTTCACACATCACACTCAAGCTTAAATTAATGAGATGTCCACTGGAAGAAATTCCATCTTAACTTAGATGGATCTTCAATTTCCCTTAGGAATATGGGATGTTCTGCCATATTAGCATCTTGTATAACTAGCTATTTGATTTTCTTGTTGCTTCATAGCTGCACCATGCTTAGCTACATCTTTTGGAACTTAGCCCTTTTTTTTAAACAGACATTGGTTGTTTCTAATAGGAGGATGGGAACCAAATGAGGAGGTTAGTGGACAGTAAGGAGGTAGTAGCCAAAACCTGTAAGGAACTAGATAATGAAGTCAGTGTGACTAAAGGGAAGAGTAGGCACAGAGCAGATGATGAACGCAAAGGGACAGGTGGTCTGAGGTACATTTGTTTTAATGCGAGAAGTGTAGTAGGTAAGGTAGATGAACTTAGGGCTTGGATTAGTACCTGGGAGTATGATGTTATTGCTCTTCCTGACACGTGGTTAAGGGAAGGGCAAGATTGGCAACTAAATGTCCCAGGATATAGATGCTTCAGGTGGGATAGAGAGGGAGGTAAAAGGGGTTGAAAAATTGTATTATTAGTCAAAGAAGATATCACAGCTGTGCTGAAGGAGGGCACTATGGAGGATTGGAGCATTGAGGCAATATGGCAGAACTCAGAAATAGGAAGGGCGCGGTAACAATGTTAGGGCTGTACTATAGGCCTCCCAGCAGTGAGTGTGAGATAGAGGTACAAATATGGAGACAGATTATGGAAAGATGCAGGAGCAACAGGGTGGTAGTGATGGGAGATTTTAATTTTCCCAACATTGACTGGGATTGATTTAGTGTTAGGGGATTAGATGGAGCAGAATTTGTAAGGGGCAGCCAGGAGGGTTTTCGAGAGCAGTATGTAAATAGTCCAACTTGGGAAGGGGCTATACTGGACCTGGCATTGGGGAATGAGCCTGAGTAGGTGGTTGAAGTTTCAATAGGGGATTACTTTGGGAATAGTGATCACAATTCCATAAGTTTTAGAATACTGATGGACAAAGACGAGAGTGGCCCTAAAGGATGAGTGCTGAATTGAGGGAAGGCCAATGAAAGCAAAATTCGGCAGAACCTGGGGAATGTGGATTGGGAGAAACCATTTGAAGGCAAATCCACAGTTGATATGTGGGAGGTTGTTAAAGAGAGGTTGATTAGAGTGCAGACAGGCATGTCCCTGTGAAAATGAGGGATAGGAAACCATGGATGGCGGATGAAATTGTGAGACTAGCAAAGAAGAAAAAGGAAGCATACATAAGACGACTGAAAACAGACGAAGCTTTGGAAGAATATCGGGAAAGTAGGACTGATCTGAAACGAGGAAGCAAGAGGGCTAAAAGGGGTAATGAAATACCTTTAGCAAACAGGGTTAAGAAAAATCCCAAAGACTTTTAATCATACACAAGGAGCAAGAGGGTAACTAGTGAAAGGGTTGGCCCACTCAAGGACAAAGGAGGGAAGTTATGCGAGGAGTCAGGGAAAATGAGTGAGATTCTTCATGAATACTTTGCGTCGGTATTCACTGATGAGAGGGACATGACGGATGTTGAGGTTAGGGATAGATGCTCAATTATGCTAGGTCAAATCAGCATAAGGAAGGGGGAAGTGTTGGGTATTCTAAAATGCATTAGGGTGGACAAGTGTCCAGGTCCGGATGGGATCTATCACAGGTTATTGAGAGAAGCAAGAGAGGAAATATCTGGGGTCTTAACAGATATCTTTGCAACATCCTTAAGCCCAGGTGAGATTCCAGAGGCCTAGAGAATTGCTAATAGTGTCCCCTTGTTTAAGAAGGGTAGCAAGGATAATCCAGGTAATTGTAGACCGGTGAGCCTGACGTCAGTGGTGGGGAAGCTGCTGGAGAAGATACTGAGGAATAGGATCTATTTACATTTGGAAGAAAATGGACTTATTAGTGATAGGTAGGGTGGTTTTGTGCAGGGAATGTCATGTTTTACCAACTCGATAGAATTCTTTGAGGAAGTGACAAAGAATAGATGAGGGAAGGGTTATAGATGTCATATACATGGATTTCAGTAAGGCATTTAATAAGTTCCACATGGTAGGCTGATGGGCAAACTTAAGTCGCATGGGGCCCAGAGTGTACTAGCTAGATGGATAGAGAACTGGCTGTGCAACAGGAGACAGAGAGTTGTAGTGGAAAGGAGTTTTCAAAATGGAAAATTGTGACTCGTGGTGTTCCACGGGGATCTGTGCTGGGACCACTGTTGTTTGTGACATACATAAATGATCTGGAGGAAGGTATAGATGGTCTGATTAGCAAGTTTGCAGATGACACTAAGATTGGTAGAGTAGCAGATAGTGAAGGACACTGTTGGAGAATGCAGCACATTATAGATAGATTGGAGAGTTGAGCAGATAAATGTCAGATGGAGTTCAATCCAGGAAAATGCAAGGTGATACATTTTTGAAGATCCAATTCAAGTGCAAACTATACAGTAAATGGAAAAGCCCTGGGGAAAATTGATGCACAGAGAGATCTGGGTGTTCAGGTCCATTGTACTCTGAAGGTGGCAACGCAGGTCGATAGAGTGGTCAAAGAAGGCATATGGCACGCTTTCATTCATTGGATGGGGTATTGAGTACAAGAGTTGGCAGGTCATGTTGCAGTTGTATCGAACTTTGGTTCAACCACTATTGGAACACTGCGTACCGTTCTGGTTGCCACATTACCAAAAGGATGTGAATGCTTTGGAGAGGGTGTAGAGGAGGTTCAGCAGGATGTTGCCTGGTAAGAGGGCGCTAGCTATGAAGAAAGGTTGAGTAGATTAGGATTATTTACATTAGAAAGCTGGAGGTTGCCGGGGACCTAATTGAGGTCTACAAAATCATGAGAGGTATAGACAGGGTGGATAGTAAGAAGCTTTTTCCCAGAGTCGGGGACTCAGTTACTAGGGGTCATGATTTCAAGGTGAGAGGGGATAAATTTAAGGAAGATATGCATGGAAGGCTCTTTAGCGGAGGGTGGTGGGTGCCTGAAACGTGTTGCCAGTGGAGGCAGTAGAGGCGGGCACGATAGCGTTATTTAAGATGTATCTAGACAGATACATGAGTGAGCAGGGAACAGAGTGATACAGATCCTTGGAAAATAGACGACAATTTTAGATAGAGGATCTGGATCGGCACAGACTTGAAGGGCCAAAGGGCCTGTTCCTGAGCTGTAATTTTCTTTGTACTTTTTTCTAATAACTGGATGCTGCTTATGCTTTTGAACTTTTCAGTTCCACAGCAATGACTCTGACTCTTAATATCTACCGTCTGGCCCAATCTGTGCAACTATCTTCCCTGCTGTCCCTGCTTTTGACCACACAAGATCTGAAGACCTGTTGGACAGGTTCAACAGCTTAGATTCCTTCAGTGTTACTCTCTGGATCCCCAAACTGCTTCAATTATTGTCAATTCCTTCTGCTTCTGATTACAGATGAAAAATGAGTTACCTAACCTAGAAGTATGACTGCTGCATGAAACAAAATATGCAGGTACTGATGGATCCTCACTGATGGATCACGGTATTTGAAACTTGGCATCCAACTCATGTCCTTTGAGACAAAGTCTTTCGAGCTGCTTACATTTGATTCAGATGTGGCTTATTGTGGATCACCCAAGTTCTAATATGCCACAATTGCAACACATCACTCCCCAGCCTGGCCTGTTGCTTGATTGCACAAAATACTTCCTATTTCAAAATGTGTCACAATTATTAGAAGACCCCATGGCAACCTGAAATTCCCCTTTTAGAGGTGTAGATTTGCTTTACAAAATGTAGGTTTTCTTTAATTGGGGCTAAGCTCACATGAATTGACTCTTTGCATGTAAAGAACTGAACTGTAGAACACAATCAACGAGTTCTGCAGGTAGTGCAAAATCCGTGCGCTGTCTGCATCAGTCTCCATCGGGCAAGGTGTAATTGTGTATCTCTATGCTGCTAACAAGCCTCATCCAGTTTTTAAGCTAAACGATGCAATGAACCAAAGAGTGACCACCATCATCTTCTTAGGACAAGGAATGAATAATAAACACATTTCTGTAAAACATATATTCCCTAAAACTCTTTATAACAAAATTTAATGAGTCCAAGTAATTTATATACTAATACTTAGGCTGCTTGTACAGGAGTCTCTAACATTTTATCGTCAACAATATATCTAAGGAAAATGTGAAATTTGTAACATTATAGCTCAGTGGCCACACAAACTATAATTTTAATTGTAATATGGAAGACAAGCTATCCTTTTTTGCAGTGCGGCAAAATGGAGCACGTTTATTCCTCTGATAATATGTGACCTTGTTTGAATGCAGTTGTGGGTTAATGACAGAACACAGCTAATATAACCTAAATGACAGGCCTGTTGTAGGAATATAACTATTAATAGATTGCATTTTCATTTGATAACATGACCTATATGGCAAAATCAGCGCATTCCCCTTATCAGCTTTAGGCTTCATTTTACTTTAAGAAATCAAGATCTGTCTGTGCCTGTGTTTTGTTTAATTAGCTTATATTGGAGGTGAAGAAATGGAAAAAAATGAAGCTAGTAAAGGCAAAAAGAAAAATTATAAAAATCATTTCTTACATTTTCCTTTTTAATTACTAGCGGCCCAGACATTCTGATGGGCAGAGAGTTCTTGCAACAGTGCAGGTGAGTTACATGGTGGAGCCATGAGGAATCCCTAATGCAGCAGATTCTATGAAAATAGTTCAGAAAATTGAAACTTTTGATGGGCAATTCCCCTGCAAGAGCCTTTTAAAATTGGCAAGGTTCCAACTCAGCTATTCTTAGTACGTAGCCACAAAATGTTCAAGCATTAAAAACCTACTCTAACTCCTGGGTAATTATTAAATGGATCCCTGGCTCACCCATGACCACACAATCAATACCTTCCTTGATCCCGTACACCCCAAAGGATCCAGACATTCGCCTTGTGATCAGACACCACCCAATTTGATTCAATTCCAATGCCACCAGGCCTGAACCTGCCAGGCCTGATAGATACCTCCAACTTGACATTCCACAGCAGCAAAAACTCTTACGTTAATCTTGTCAGGAATGGATCTCCTGTTCGCTGCAATAACTGGGAATACATTGTCATTTGACAACAGCATGGGATAAACACACAAGAATCCTGTACAAAATCATGACTCCCCTCAAATTCTGATGCCCAATCTGTATCAATTTCAGATGATCTATCAGCGAACTAAATTAGTATTCAGTCTAAATTCTGACATTCGTTAGGTGCCTTATTGATTCAAATTCATTTATTTTGCAGGTTTCCACAGAGTAAGTAAAATGATGCCAGGAATGACCAAATTGAATCTGACTGATATTATTCTGTTATAACAAGGTGTAGAGCTGGATGAACACAGCAGGCCACGCAGCATCAGAGGAACAGGAAAGCAAACGTTTCGTGTCTAGGCCCTTCTTCAGAAGTGGAGGAGGGGAAGAGGATTCTGAAATAAATAGGGAGAGAGGAGGAGACAGATAGAAGATGGATAATGGAGAAAATAGGTGGAGAGGAGACAGACAGATACAAGAAGTTTGCAGTGGGAGAGAGACCCCTCATATCATTCTGCACTGCTTTCGTATTCCATTATTATTTGAAGACCAGCGCCCATTTACCTGATAATATGTTAATGAGTAAGGTTAGTGAACCTGCAGTCAAGGCATGAGTGGCAGAATGGATTGGTGGCTGGTTTCAAAACAGAAATGTCACAGACCAGGTCAGACCAGAACAAGTTGAAATCTTATAAGGGTCTGAGCCTGATCGGAAGAGCCGAGGAGTGGCAGATGAAGTTTAATTTAGATATATGTTAGGTGCCGTGTGTTGGACAGGCAAATTAGGGTAGGACTTACACACGCATTGGCAAGGCCCTGGGGTTGCCCTGGGTGTAGTTCACAGTTTCTTGAAGTTGGAGTTGCAGGTAGATAGGGTAGTGGAGATGACATCTGGTACGCTTGCCTTTACTGGTCAGTCCATTGAGTATAGGAGTTGAGATGTCATGTTACGGCTGTACAGGACATTGGTTCGGCCACTTTTGTAGTAGTGCATACAATATGGGCTTCCTGCTTAGGAAAGATGTTAGTAAACTTGAAAGGGTGCAGAAAATATTTGCAAGGCTGTTGCTGGGATTGAACAGTTTGAGCTGTCAGGACACTCTGAACAGGCTTGAAACTTTACTGCCTGAAGTGTCTGAGGCTGAGGGGGTGGGGGAGGTGAGTGGTGGGGTGATCTTATCGAGCTTATAAAATCATGAAGGGCATGAATCAGAAACCGCACAATTCTAATAACAGACCAACAGGTTTATTTAAAACACAAGCTTTCGGAGCCTCAATCTTTCTTCAGGTGTTAGTGAGAGTCGGAGCATCAAACACAGAATGTGTGTGTGTGTGCACGTGCACATGCACATGTACATGCGCATGTATGTGTGCACATGTATGTGTGCACGTGTGTGTGTGTGCACGTGCATGTGAAAGAAAGAGAGAGAGAGAGAGAGAAGCACCTCCACATCATAGTGGACATAGATTTAAAGTGAGAAGGGCAAGATTTAAAAGAGACCGAAGGTCAATTTTTTCATTCAGAGGGAGGTGCATGTATGGAATAGGCTGCCAGAGGAAGTGGTGGAGGACCAAAGTTTTGACTGTGTGGCAGTCGACTGTGTCAGCTGCATTTGAACCACTGTGATGAGCCAGTTGTTGGGAAAGGGCAACAGCACCTGCTGCTGATAACATGACAGATGTGCAATCTACACACACATGGGCAGCATTCACACAAAGGAGGATATAACCCACACAAAATGTGACTGACCAGATCATTGACAAGCTGCAAAGGTTTGGTCCTCAACTGTTTCACAAGGGCTCTGCAATTCTTAGCAGAGAAGGTGTCCATGACATGCTGCACAACCTTAGCATCATGAAAGGATGGCCCTTGTCACAACTATGGACTAAGCAGTGGAGGAGCACAGACATCATGAAATGAGGAGGAGAAGGAAGTAGAGCAAGAGATTTAAAAGGAACAGAGGTGTAAAGTAAGCATTTCCTTTGCGCCCATACTGGAATAATTATTTTGAGTGTAACACCAGTAACCATAAACCCAAAATCCCTGTTCAACAAGAATCCCACAGCTTACTTTTCATTGATTACCATAGGATTCACTTGAAAACAACACCAAAATGAACTAACAGAAAATATACATCCCAAACCAAATGTATGCGTGAAATTATTGACCATTCATTTAAACACCCTCATGCATTCTCTTGTTACCTAACCTAATGCTCCTGTGCAGTGTTACTGCAACAGCTACAGTGTGGTTGGCAGAAGGTAGCTGACTTCCAAGGGAGAGATTGCCAATGACTTTGGCGATGTTGTTAAGCATTTTTTGCCTTGGAGGGCTCAGCTTAGATTGCACTCCCTTGATTTGCACACAATAAGTCAGGGCTGTAGGTGGATAGGCATCCAAGCATGGTCACTGGAGCGATGGAAAGGGTTAGAGAATGATTGCTGTCACCCTGAGATGGAATGGAGCTACTGGCCCACTCCAGGGACAATGGTTGCACTAGGCATTTGCATCGTGCTGTGAGTCTGTGATGTCCTGCAAGAGCCTTCACACCATTATCCATTGTCATGATAGCATCAATCTGTACTTCCACTCCCTGAGCATCTGTGATGGAAGGGTAAGTGTAGTTGGTGCTCATCGATCATGCCCATATCTGTATTTTGACCATGGGCAAGATAGAGGTCATTTGGAGATGGTGCTGAGGTGAAGCTGCCACACATCTGCTCTGGCACTCATGTTCAGCTTTCTCGGTAGCTAGTTTGTTTTGGAAGATTGCAGTTGGGCCATCAGCAAGAAGCTTAAAAAAATTAATTCTCATCAATTGGCAACTCGCCACTCTTTGGAGAAAATCTTGCCACACCACTTGTGAAAAGCATAAACAATGGGGAAAGATGGCTTCAAATTCAAGCTAGGCCTCACCAGATGACTTGTCCGATTCTGCCACACATTGAATTGTCGGGTTGGCAGCATGGAAACAGACCCTTCCATCTAACTCATCCATGCCATCCAGATATCCTAAATTAATTTAGTCCCATTTACCAGCATTTAGCCCATGTCCCACTAAGCCCTTCATGCACCCATCCAGATGCCTTTTAAATCTTCTAATTGTACCAGCTTCCACCACTTCCTCAGGCAGTTTGTTCTACCCACACCCCACTCTCTGAGTAAAAAGATGACCCCTTAGGTCCCCTTTATATCTTTCCTCTCTCACCGTAAATCTATGCCTTCTTGCTTTGGATTCCACTATCCTGTGAAAAAGACCTTTGCTATTCACCCTATCCCTGCCCCTCATGATATCATAAACTTCTATAGGTCACGTTTCAGCCTCCGATGCTCCAGGGAAAACAGGCCCAGTCTATTCAGCCTCTACCTTTAACTCAAACATTCCAACCTCTGACAATATCCTTGTAAATCTTTTTTGCACCCTTTCAAGTTTAACAAGGTCTTTCCTATAGCAGGGAAACCAGAACTGAATGCAATTTCAAAAGTGGCCTAACCAATGTCCTGTACAGCTGCATCATGACATCCCAACTCCTTTATTCAATACACTGACCAGTAAAGACAAGTGTACCAAACGCCTTCTTCACCACTGTGACACCATGTGATTCCACCTTCAAGAAATTGTGAACCTGCACCCCAAGTTCTCTTTGTTTGACAACACTCCCCAGGGCCCTGCCATAGCGTATAGCTCTGCCCTGATTTGCCTTTCCAAAATGTAGCACCTCATATCTATCTAAATTAAACTCCATCTGTCACTCCTTCACCAATTAGCCCATCCAATCAAGGTCCTGCTGTACTCTGTGATAGCCCTCTTCACTGTCCACTACACCACCAGTTTTGGTGCTATTTGCAAACTTACTAACCATTCCTCCTATATTCACATACAAATCATTTATGTAAATGGCAAAAACCCATGGATCCAATAGCAATCCTTGCAGCACACCACTGATCACAGGCATCCAGTCCAAAAAACAACTCTCACCACCAACTCTGTCTCCTTCCTTCAAACCAACTTTGAGTCCATATGGTTAGCTCTGTCTGTATTCCATGTGATTGAACCTTGCTAATCAAACTACCAGGCAGAACTTTGTCAAACACCCTACTGAAGCCAATGTAGGCACCAATCTGCCTTCATCAATCTTCATTGTCACTTCTTCTGAAAAGATTCGAAAAAGCTGTGTGTTTATTCTAGCAGTTTCTCTCAGACAAGAAAGTATTGCATCTATTTAGCTCATTTTCAATAGGGACTTTCAGTAGTTTCCCTATGTCAAGCAAGGAGATGTTACAAATATCTCTAGCTTCAGACTGGATGGAGCAAAACTCAAATTCACAGCCACTGGCACTACAGTCCTTGCCGTGCTTTGAAGTTGTGCTCATGGTTGCAGTATGTGGCTGATTTTGATGAGCATGTCCTTTGGAAGCACAGACAATGGACACATCATTCCTTGCTGAAGGCTCTAGATTGTGAGGAACATTCCTGTTGAGAGTCCTTCTCCTCCTCTGCCTCGTCCGAATTGCAGCAACTACTACCACTCTTGGGTAAACTCTGCTCATTCTCCCACATATGTTGCATTTTACTGAGAATGTATATTAGCTCAAAATGACAGTGGGCAACAGACTTGAACAGAAGCCTTGAAGTCAGTAAAATCTTCAGCTCCTGCCATACCACTTCCCGTTGACTTTTGTAACAAAGCACCAAACTGCTGTAGAACTGTGACAAGAGAAATCACAAGGCAAGTCATTGATCCTTTCAAATCGTACTGAGCAGGAAATTTAGGCTTCACCTGAATGTTTGCCCAGCCCTGTGGCTTAGAGAAAGCATCAACTAGACCACTCAGCTCCAGAATGGCACTGCATAGCCTGGTGATTACTCTAATAATGTGCCTGTTCTACATACCTCTGGTATGTCATTGTTCAGTGAGTGCCCTCAACAAGATGGTAAACTTTATTTGTTAAAAGAAGAGTCTGCAGGCTCACTGGATGCTGTTCTGATTCCTGGCTAGTGTCCAGATGATAGGCATCACCAAGTGCATTTTCATTTCTATCATCTTCCTGGGTGGTCCCACAATATTAGATACAATTCAGACATCTTGTCTGATGGAGTGTAGGAACTGATAATATTTGTTGTTAGAACATAGAACATAGAACATAGAACAGTACAGCACAGAACAGGCCCTTCAGCCCACAATGTTGTGCCGACCATTGATCCTCATGTATGCACCCTCAAATTTCTGTGACCATATACATGTCCAGCAGTCTCTTAAATGGCCCCAATGACCTTGCTTCCACAACTGCTGCTGGCAACGCATTCCATGCTCTCACAACTCTCTGCGTAAAGAACCTGCCTCTGACATCCCCTCTATACTTTCCACCAACCAGCTTAAAACTATGACCCCTCGTGCTAGCCATTTCTGCCCTGGGAAACAGTCTCTGGCTATCAACTCTATCTATGCCTCTCATTATCTTGTATACCTCAATTAGGTCCCCTTTCCTCCTCCTTTTCTCCAATGAAAGGAGACCGAGCTCAGTCAACCTCTCTTCATAAGATAAGCCCTCCAGTCCAGGCAGCATCCTGGTAAACCTCCTCTGAACCCTCTCCAAAGCATCCACATCTTTCCTATAATAGGGCGCCCAGAACTGGACGCAGTATTCCAAGTGTTTGAATGCTACTTTTCCTACCAAGTACTTAATGTATCCAGAGGGAAAAAGAAAACAAAATTCAGGCAATCCATGAAAAGATTAGTCATTTTCATTATGAAGAAGAATTATTCAGTACTATCGAACGCATTTACAAGCAACCTTCAAAATTCGCTGCTCTATACACTGGGAGCCCAATGTGAATTAGGCAGAAGTCATTTATAGATTGAACAATTTTGTTTCAAAATAAATTATCACATTAAATAGTGCAATTGGAAAGATTGCTCTACCATATAGGTTTCATTCAGAAGCTAAATTCCCACTTTAATTAAAAGCAATCAAGTTCTTTATCTGTTATGCATTACCACTGCTGCATTATTTCCCTTAAAACGTAGTGGTACCACCAAAGTTACAGCGAAGGCCTCTCTTCATAGAATCATTAAAACTTACAGCCCAGGAGGACGCCTCTCAGTCAATTGTGTCTCTGCTGGTCAATAGGCAGCCTCCAAGCCTAAATCCTGTTTCCAGCTGTCAATCTATATTTTTGCATGTGATGATACTTTTAGTCTGTACTTTTTAAATATGATGATAATGCCTGCCTCCAGCCTTTTGGAAAATAATCTCCAGGTCCTCGTTCAACCTTCTACCCCGAGTCTGTCTCCTGGTTATACAACCCACAACCAAGGGAAGTAGGGCCTGGTTACAAGCATTATCCAGTTCCCTCACAATTTTATGAACTTCAAGAAAGTATTCCCCGGGCCTGTTCTGTCACCTTAGAGTTTATGTTGGTGTGTTGTGTTATTTTTCGTTGACTACAGCAATTTCTGTCTGTAATAACTTTTCCCATATGATAATAAACTTCCAATTTCTGATATTCCTTCAGTAGGATCTCTTTCCTATTCCTTCCTGGGTCATTGGTCCCAATATGGAACAGAACAACGGAATCTCTCCCTTCCTCTCTCCATTCCTTTCCAGTTTCCCCAGGATAGCTTTTAGCTTTGCTGTCATAACCAATCTGTCAATTTATGAATGGCATCCGCCAGGCTTCATGACTTATATGCCCTCAAATGAATTTGTCAACCAATTATGGAGATAATGGTCTTCAGAAGGAACAAGAGTTGTCCTGAGTCAGGAGAAGGGTGTTTCAAGCCAGAGCACTGTTCCTTCTTCTTCCAGTTTGTTCTTATGCAGCGAGTATATGTGGCCAGCCGTCAAAGGGATTGCAGAATGTCAGAGAAGGCATTGTCATAAAGCATGGTGTGTCACCAACCCTTTTACACACAGAAGAGAATTTTTCCCATTACAATGAGGCTATCAGAATGTACTTAAACCAGCTTCATTGACCTCTTGTGATTGTGTGCTATACATTTACTTCTCGAGAATAGAGAATCTGTGCACCTGGACCTAGCTCCTGCAGCAGCATAGCTTATTTAATGTGATCACATGTGATTCGATACTGGAAGTTTTAGTTTAACTGAGTCTGTCACCTGCCTTCTCACTTGACTATCAGTATCCTGTACCAGTGGAAATTGTTGAGTGTCTGGAAGTGCTTGTGGTAGGTGGCTGATGTCTCCCTGCCACTTTGAAGAGTGGTGAAAACCACAGCAAATCGAGCAAAAGCTTTGTACTCTTTAGGAGATCACTGTTGTCAAAGGGCTCTGCTGCAAAGTTTTTCAAATGCTGATCCTGCCCTGAGTTTTCATTTTGATAGTGGCCTTTTGAACAAGGGGCTGCTGACATCCCCAAGATACTGACAAATATTTCTGAGCAGGTATTTTTCGGCAACATGGTCTGCAAAGTAAATTGCCTCTCAATTTAAGGGGTACTGGCTAAAACTTTGTACTCAAGCCCACTGTTACCACTGCAGATTCCTACATTACAACAGTGAATGCTTTTCAGAGGCACCCTGAGGTTACAAAAGATATTATATTTGTGCAAGCTTTGTTTTTTGCCAAGTTTTTAACACATCACTGCTATTTATTTAAAATAATGGAATAGGGCTCCATGGAGAGGCCAGCAGGTTGATAGACTTATGTCTTGCCATGGGCTTTCAGCACACTTGTATGAAGAAAGGACAAATCAATTAATCCTTCTGCTCCAAAATAAAGTTGTCAAAGTGACTGAATAAATAAAACTATTTCTTGATTTATGCCCAACTGCATCCATTGTAATGACTCTATTTTTCCCACTTAATGGATGACATTGTTCAAGTGATCTTCCTGTTGTCTTTGATATGATAGATGCCAGTCTAGCCTGCACTGTTGACAGTATATTTCTTTTTCAGACTGAGCACAGCAATTTTTAGCTTAAAAATCACTGAGACATCAGGACTCATTGCGACCATCTTTTGGCTAATGCTTTATCTGAGTGGGGAAACAATTTCTTTTTAATGGATTTATGTTTCTGAAATCAGCAGAGAGCGGACTGTCCAATAAACACCTTCATCACTGATACATTATAAATGGTAATTTCAAGGGGCTCATCTAATGAAAGAAATTCCTGTATGATCAAGTTCTTCTTGGGGTCTGTTTCTATGGTGATAATCAGCTGAAGACATTCTTCCTTTTGACCTGCTGTGGAGTTATCAGTTTGATCTTGTAAATCCATTTCCACCATTCCCCAGAAAAATGCCTCATTAAGCATCTGCTCCTCTGTTCCATCTTTTTCAAAGAAGTACAATGCTCACCTTATGCTTCTGGTGTACTGAATCTGTTACAATATTCTCTGACCATGACTGACAGGAATATAGATATTAATGCGTGCATGGATGATAGTCTGTGTGACTGACTGATTCATCTTGATACTGCTTACTGAATGTGGCAAAGATACAACATTTAGCCAGAATAAGCATGGCTCATTCAGGTCAACTTCATTTTCTTGGGGTTTGTACTACTGTCTCTGTCAAGTCTCACTTAAGCATTTAATTCAATACCGATATTTTAATGTCATACTGAGGGATTGTTCATTTTCAGAGGTGCACTGCCTTAGATGAGACAATAAATGAGACAGAATCATGGTATGATAACAGCAGAGGGAAAGGTACCAGTCCACCATGTTTGGCCCAGCTCCCTAAATGAACAACTTACTTTACGTCATTCTTTCATTTTCTTCCTGTGACCCTGTGCATATTAACATTCCAGACAAAAAAATACTCAAACTGAAGAAGGATCTCTGGACTCAAAACATTAACTCTGTTTTCTCTTCACAGATGCGGTCAGGCCTGCTGAGTTTCTCCAGCAAGTTCTGTTTTCATTTGTTACTAAGGCCCTGTTAGGTCTCTTGCATGGTCATAAAAGATCTCTGAAAATATCTGATGAAGAGCAAATTATAATTTCTATGCTGTCCTATTCATTATCCATTGACCATATGTCCATAATATGTGGGAGAAGAAGTGTGCTGTTCAGCTCATTAACTCAGCTCCATCAATTTTGAGATCATGGCTGATCTAATCATTGTCAACTCCATGTCCCTGCCTTATCCCCATAATCCTTTACTATTAAAAACCCGTCAATCTTAGCCTTGAATATACTTAATGACTCAGCATCTCCAGCTCCCTGAGATAAAGAATTTCATAGATTCACTAACACGGAAGATAAGAAATTCCTCCCCATCTTTGTCCTAACTGGGTTGCCTCACGCTTAAAAATTATGCCAGCTACTCCTAGACTCTTGCATGAGAAGTGCTTCTTGTCAAAAAGAAAAAGGCAGCGTACGTAAGCTGGAGGAAGCAAGGGTCTAGCACAGCTTTAGAGGATTACAGGCTTGCTCGGAAGGAGCTCAAAAGTGGACTGAGGAGGGCCAGGAGGGGGCACGAGAAAGGCTTGGCAGGAAGGATTAGGGAGAACCCGAAGGCATTTTACTCATACGTGAGGAATAAGAGAATGATCAGGGAGAAGGTAGGGCTGATTAGGGATAGTATAGGGAACTTGTGTGTGGAGTCTGAGCAGATAGGGGAAGCCCTAAATGAATTTTTTTGCTTCAGTTTTCATGAAGGAAAGGGACCTTGTTGTGAATGACAACTTTGAGGAGCAGGAAAACAGGCTTGAACAGATCAAGATTGAGGAAGTTGATGTGCTGGAAATTTTATTGAATATTAAGATTGATAAGTCCCCAGGGGCAGACCAGATTTATCCTAGGTTGCTCCGGGAAGTGAGAAAGGAGGTTGCTAAGCCGCTGGCAAAGATCTTTGCTTCCTCACTCTCCACGGGAGTCGTACCGTAAGATTGGAGGGAGGCAAATGTTGTTCCTCTTTTCAAGAAAGGGAATAGGGAAATCCCTGGAAATTACAGACCAGTCTTACGTCTGTGGTCAGCAAGGTTTTGGAAAGAATTCTGAGCAATAGGGTTTATGACTATTTGGAAAAGCATAGCGTGATTAAAGGGAGTCAGCATGGCTTTGTGAGGGGCAGGTCATGCCTTACAAATCTTATTGAGTTCTTTGAGGAAGTCACGAGACAGGTTGACGAGGGTCGAGCAGTGGATGTGGTGTACGTGGATGTCAGCAAGGCATTTGATAAGGTTCCCCACGGCAAGCTTATTCATAAAGTCAGGAGGTATGGGATACAGGGTGATTTGGCTGCCTGGATTCAGAATTTGTTGGCTGGCAGGATGCAGAGAGTGGTTGTAGATGGTAAGTATTCTGCCTGGAGGTCAGTGCTGAGTGGTGTCCCACAGGGCTCTGTTCTTGGCCTCTGCACTTTGTAGTTTTTATAAATGACTTGGATGAGGAGGTTGAGGGGTGGGTTAGTATGTTTGCTGATGCCACAAAGGTTGGAGGTGCCGTTGATAGTATCGAAGGCTAGTGCAGGCTTCAGTGAGACATTGACAGAATGCAGAGCTGGGCTGAGAAATGGCAGATGGATTTCAACCTGGATAAATGCAACGTGATGCATTTTGGAAGGTCAAACTTAAATGCTAAATATAGGATTAAAGGCAGGATTCTCGGCAGTATGGAGGAACAGCGGGATCTTGGTGTTTAAGTGCACAGCTCCCTCAAAGTTGCTCGCCAGGTGGATAAAGTTGTTAAGAAAGCATATGGTGTTTCGGCTTTCAGTAACAGGGGGATCGAGTTTAAGAGCTGCGAGGTTATGCTGCAGCTCTACAAAACCCTGGTGAGACCACACTTGGAATATTGTGTCCAGTTCTGGTCGCCCTATTATAGGAAAGATGTGGAGGCTTTGGAGAGGGTGCAAAGGAGATTTACCAGGATGCTGCCTGGACTGGAGGGCTTGTCTTATGAGGAGAGGTTGACTGAGCTCAGACTTTTCTCTCTGGAGAGAAGGAGGAAGAGAGGTGGCCTGATCGAGGTGTACAAGGTAATGAGAGGTATGGATAGAGTCGATAACCAGAGACTTTTCCCCAGGGCAGGATTGACTGCCAAGAGGGGTCATAGTTTTAAGGTGTTAGGAGGATGGTATAGAGGAGACGTCAGAGGGAAGTTCTTCACCCAGAGAGTTGTGAGCGCATGGAATAGTTTACCAGTGGTAGTTGTGGAAGTGGAGTCATTAGTGACATTTGAGCGACTGCTGGACATGCACATGGACAGCAGTGAATTGAGGGGAATGAAGGTTAGGTTATTTTATGTTTGGATTAGGATTCTTCCACGGCACAACATCGTGGGCCGAAGGGTCTGTGCTGTGCTGTACTTTTCTATGTTCTATGTTCTAAGTCTGTAAAATCATGGGGGTCGTGGATAGGGTAAATACACAAGGTCTTTCCCCGGGGTGGGGGAGTTCAAAACTAACAGACATAGGTTTAAGGTGAGAGAGGAAAGATTTAAAAGGGACCTGAGGCAACTTTTTCACGCATGGGGTGGTGCGTGTACGAAACGGGCTGCCAGAGGAAATGGTTGACGTTAGTACAATTAAGGTATTTAAAAGTCATCTGGATGGGCCCATGAATAGGAAGGGTTTAGAGGGATATGGGTCAAATGCAGGCAAATGAGACTAGATTAATTTAGGATATCTGGCCAGCATGAATGAGTTGGACCTGTTGGATGCTGTACATCTCTATGACTCTATGACTCTAAATTGAATGTAAAGTTCAAACATATTGTGGTCACTGTTATTTAGAAGTCCATTAACTCTGAGGTTTTTAATTAACCTTGTGACATTACACAATAACAAGTCTAATATAACTTGATTTATGATCAGTTTGAAAAAACTTCAAATCACTGTTGTGTGGAAGCAAGCCATTTTGCCATTGAGTCCTCACCCACCCTTCGAGGTGCATTCCACCCAGACCAACTCCTCCACCTTGTCCCTGTGACCCTGCTTCTCCCATTGCTAATCCAAATATCCTGCGCATCCCTGGACACAAATGGGTGACTTTAGCATTGCCAATCCACATAACCGGCGCAACTTTAGACTATGGGGGGAAACCAGACCACCCAGAGTAAACCCATGCAGGCAATGAGAGAATGTGCAAACTCCACACAGACAGTCACCCAAGGCTGGAATCAAACCCAGCTCCCAGGCATTGTTAGGCAGTAGTGCTAAACACTGAGCCAGCATGCCTCCCATGAAGCTGTCACAGAAGTGTTTTATAAACTCTTCATCTAAGCTGCTCTGATTTTTTTCCAATTTACATAAAGACTAAATGCAACCAAGATTATTGCCATCTATTTATCACAAGCATCCAATATTTCCTCTTGTATACATTGTGCCACATTGTGCTTATTGTTAGGGGGCCTACTCATTGAAATGATGAGCTCTGCTGACAGCTGTCAATGCTGCTGGTAAGGTTGGGAGTCTCCCGGTAAAATAGGAATGCTGTATATCACGGCCTGAAGTTTCTTGGGCCTAACTGCCTAACTCTACTGCCATTAACACAAAACAAGGGAGCATATTGGTATCATTGTATTCATATGTACATCATCAATATTTGTCGAGCCTCATGCAAAATAAAAGATGATGGGCTAGACCCAATGTCTGGATAGCTGAAGCGTGCTTCCCAACAAGGTGCTGTTTTCTAAACTCACAAACAGCAAGTGTTCTGACACAGGACAAGGAAGACACTATAAAGATATTCTGAAACTTTCCTTGAAGCAGAAACTCACAGTTCAGCATGAACATTATCCTTGAACCCTGAGATAGCTGCTGACTCACAGCTTATCAAACTTGTGTGTGTAGTTGTTGAGTTTGCGTCATGAAACCAGTAATGCAGCAGTAATCAGAGCAGGCCAGTTGCTTCCCCTTTTTGAACAAAAAGTATGAGTAGGTGAAGGAAAGTACTGGAAGCAGGTTTATTGGCTGCCCTTCAGGGTGAAGAGAAAATTGATGTGGGTATCAAATAATTAGGAACATACAAACTAAGTAACAAAATTCATCCATTCAGCTCTTAAGTCTGATATAGGGCTTAACTCTATATAGCTGTCTTTGGTCCATGTCTCTTAACATGTTTGCTTCACAAAAAATTCTTTATTTTAGATTAAAAATTAAACAATTCACTCAGCATCCATTGCCTTTCGTGGAAAGGAGTTCAAATGTTATCTTCCTTTGTATGTAGAATGCTTCCTAATACCTCCCCTGAACAGTCTAATTCTCAGATATTGCCCACTAGTTTTAGAATCTAGAAGTTAATCTTTATCTACCCTGTTTTTACCTGGTAATATAAAAAAGACTTTGATCAGAGCACCGCTTAATGTTCTAAACAGTTCTAATTTGTACAATCTCACTTAAAACTCAACACCCAAAGTCCATGTACCATTCTTGAAAACCTACATCCTACATCATCAAAGGTCAGCATATCCTTCCTGTTAGAGATAAATAACTGATTGGATTAAAAAGTATATATTATTTTAAACATAGTATAGACTCATCAAGCAGAATCACTGAAGAGGTTGCGGGTTAAATGTTTTCCTTCCACACAGCCATTCCTATTCTTTGTATTCCATGATTAGGCCACTCTGCATGATGATATGAAGCCAAAAAACGCAACTTGAAGACTCTGATAATTGCTATGGAATACTATCCCCAATCAGCCAGGGATCTGAAATGATGATTTGAGGTATCAGTAACATATTCATTGATTATACCAACGTTTGCTACCTGACAGCCTTTGGCTGCTGAAGCAAGCCTTGTAAGCAATCAGTTAACACTTCATACAATGTAAAATCAGGCTTTCAATCTTGTATTGTGTGTGTTTTTTATCGAAATATGTGGGGTCATTCTTGCCTTGTTGATTGGATGATAAATGATTGTAGCTGATTTACAGCCCATTATAGAAATGGTTCAATTTTCATTCCAAAATCAATGAAACTGAAAACTTCAGCGGTTTCCATTAAAAGAAAGCTCTTGAACTGCTCCAGTAATTCATCACCTGGTTTACATAGATGAAGAGTGCCCTCCTTTTGTTTTTCTTCACCCGGTCATTTTCAGAATTGAGCATCGGTGTCAGGGTATAGAACCCTTTCCACTTCCAGTGTTAGCATGGGCAAAGTATAACACAAACAGGAGGCACTTTCACAACTGCTCAGCAATGTGCCGAAGCTCCAACCTAGAACAGGATTGCAATAGGTATAACCCACACTTTGTGCCTAGGTGTCTTCTGTATGTGAGACTGAAATGTAGCATTAAATGTGGGCTTCTGTTGTGAATAATGCAAGCATAAGAGGTAAATGGCTACTTCTAAACTTTTCATTGTACTCATCTGAGTACATGACAATAAATCCAATTCAATTGCATTCTATGTGTGCATTAGGAACAAAAATACTGCCCTGTTTAATTGAGATACTGTGCTGAAAATGAATAAAAACCCACATTTTAAATATCATTTAATGTGTAAACTAAAGTATATAATTTCCAACTTGACTTTGACAATGATTTGGTGGAGTCAATACAGCATGATATTCTCTTCAGAGTAGCCTGCATGGACACCTATATTAAGCTGTATTAAGTCCACTTGCAAGAAAGAAGAAAGGCTGGAATTTAAAAAGCATCAGTCAGAACCTAGGACCCCTGGTCCGTGCTACTTCAACAAATGAATAAGTGCATTATTTATGGCATCAGATCTTGAAATACACAGTGTGCCTCAAGGGATTCAAGAGAAAAAAGATTTTCAAAATTACAATGGAAGCAACTGTCAGAACACAGAAAATGATCTGTAAAACAGCAAGTCTAGAGTTTAATTTGTTTCAGTCACAACCTGAGTGGTAATATTTGGTTCAGGTCTGTTGGGAAAAATCAATTCTAATTTACGAAATGCATTTTCAATTTGCATGGGAGCATCACCTACAAGTCCCCCTCCAAACCCGTCCTTAAATCACTGTTGTTCATTCACTGTTAGTCAGATAAAATCCTGGAAATCCCTTCTTAGGAGCACTTTGGATGTCCCAAAACCCCAAGACCATAAGCCCATAAGAAACAGGACCAGGGCTAGGCCATTTGGCCCTTCAATCACGCACTGTCATTCAATAGGATCATGGTTGATCCAATATTCTTCATGTTCACTTTCCTGTATTTTTCCTTAGCCCTTGTTTCCTCTGCAGATCAAGGATTTACCTACCTCAGCCTACAATTGACACAAGGTCTCTGGTCCCACAGCCCTCTGTTGCAAGGAATTTGCAAACTCTGAGAGAAGAAATTCCTCCCCATCTCAGTCTTAAGCTGGTGCCCCTTTATTGTGAGACAAGGCCTTGGATCCTATCCTCACCCTGAGAGCAAACGTCCTCTCACCATTTGCCCTGTGAAGCCCCTTATGAGTCCTACATGTTTCAAGGTCTACCCTGGCACAGGGGCTTGCTCATCACCACTTTCTCCAAGTCAATTAGGGTTGGGCAACAAACGCTTGTTTAATCTTTGATGCCCACACTTCATGAACAAACCTAAATAAAAACCAGGAGCCATGATAACCGAGACAGTTAAAGTTTTCCATTAAATATATAGCTTGTCAGATACCTCAAGGTCTAGGATCCTTCACCATTTTTCAAAGGAGTTCTGCTTATTTCTCTGTGCCTTTTGCTAAATTTTAATGAGGATTTCTTCATCTGTGATCTTGGTAAATGCATTACTTGATTCTTTCACAGTTGTGTTCATTGCTGTGCAGGGGGCACACTTGCAGACCAGGCAGTCATACTGCCTGTGACATCATTGCCAGTGATGCTGGAAGAATTATTTAGAGGCCTCCTGCTTAGTTTTGTTTAATGCAGCAGCCTGGTGCCCCTTGCATTAATTGCAAAACTGTTGGACCAGAGGAAAACTGAGGAAGAATCCTTGCTGCATCTCCTGCCACCTCACTGGCCTACCTGCTCTGTAAATGAAATGGTGAGCTGATCAGAGAGGGAACAGTGGGAAACGAACAGGCAGTGAGGGGAGCAACAAATCAAACAGTAGGATCAGTGAACCAAACACTGAGGAGTACTGTAAGGGAGATAGCCAATGAGACTGCAAGGAGAATACAACAAAAACAGACACCCACTTACTTTTCTGGTTGCAGTGCCCTGAGGTGATGTCAATGGTATCGACTCTCTGTTGAAGTGCATGGCAGAGAATACACCGTTCTTTTGACAGCAGCAAAATCTCATAACATTTTTGTGTTATCTCAATGTAACCCAAATGGTTTTATTTACTGCTGACTTTATACATAACACTGAATAATTTCCAGGCACAGTCTGTCTGTTTCAAGTACTTGGTGCAGTGTGCCTGCGGTCATGTAACATCCTGTCCTTGATGTAGTTGTGACAATATGCCTTCGCAGAAGTTTCATTCACAATGCTGTTTTCCTTTGAAGGTTACACCTCCCGAGATACTGAGCTCATCTCTCCAAGGCCAAAAGCATTTGAGATTGTCTGGTCACTCTTTCATCATGTTGAGCCGCACTTCAATAATAGCTATTCACAGTGTTTTAAGTTACAGGTCATTTGCTGTTCTGATTGAGACTGGTTACATTAATGCTAACTAAAATGCAACAGACTGATTTTGAGCACATCTTTCACCTCAATGTTCATGCTATTGACTTGTAGATCCAGAGGGATGTCTTGGTCTGGATTGGCAATTTGCCCAATGTATCTGACGTGAACATTTTGATATTGGGTTTGTAGCAAATATCAAAAGTTACATTTCTGTACTTTTACCAGAAGTCAGTGCAGTTTATGAGGTACGTTTGTCAGTGATTTGCAGCAAAACATTTCCAATGGTTTGTAATCAGTTTCTAGATATGTGTGGAATATTGTGATACTAAATAGTAGAGCATGGAATAACTGGATTGTTTTGTGTTTAGTTTTTATAAACAAATGCATCTTGCATCATGCACACTTCTAGCCTTTTCTGTAAAGCATCAAGCTCCAGGATTGTCTTCTCCCAGGTGGTGTAGGACTGCAGCTTTCAGTTTTATGCTGACAATACTTGATGGAGAGACTGAAACATATCAAATGCCCTCTGCCACACATATGGTATGTCTTTATTTTGGAGTTCTCTGAATGATGGCACTTTGTCAAAATCTTCAGAATATATGGAGCCAAGTGGTTAACAATGCATCTCTGGAGATTTTCTTTGTTTGGTGGGGCAAGCTATACATCAACCACTCTGTCTGGTTTAGGATGAATCTTGCAAATTGAAAATACTGGAAGCACACTGAGTATTCCAGTTGCTTCCGTCATGGCTGTGGGAGTAACATTTCTCTGAGATTTGCCAGCCGAAATAGTTCAGTGGGGAGACCATTAGATTGAAGATCTAAAAGTTCCTGATTCAATCCGGGTTTTGGCAGAATGAATGCTTCCTGATCGTGTCAGCGTTTGTTTTGGGTGGCACTGTGGCTCAGTGCTGAGTGCTACTGCCTCACAGTGCCAGGGACCTGGTCTGTGTGGAGTTTGCATATTCTCCCTGTGTCTGTGTGGGTTTCCTCTGGATGCTCTGGTTTCCTCCCACAGCCCAAAGATGAGCAGGCTAGGTGGAATGGCTGTGCTAAATTGCTCATGGTGTTCAGCATGTTTAGGTTAGGTAGGTTAGACATGGGAAATGCAGAGATAGGGGAATGGGTCTTGGTGGAATGCTTTTGAAAGGGGCAGTACAGACTTGTTGGGCCGAATGGTCTGTCTCCACGCTGTAGGGATTCTATTAGATGAAACGATGATGGTGCAGAGGGAGGATGTCAGAGAGAATGGTTCTCAGCAATAGACCAGGCTCATCTCAAATGTCACAGAAGCCCTTTCCTACTGTCCCCCTGAGCCAATAGCAACTTGCAATCTGTGAAAGATTTGCTCACACAACTTTGATGAACTTCTCATTTCATTGAATTTCATAGAACCTCATGGATATGCACCTTCAACCTCAGAACAAGGCAAAGTTGACACTGTTAATGGCTAAGAAAGTGACTGTGGTGCTTAATTTTTATGCCAGGCCATTGTTCCATCAATCTCTTAACTACTCCACCAAATCAGAGAGCAGCCAATGGACAACATAGGCTTTCCCTGCTCCAGCATGCTCACAAGTGGTGAGTATGCATTTGAAGAGAACCATGCTGCCACTGGAAAAGTCATCAAGCAGACAACTGAAGTTCGGATGAGGTTCCACCATCTGGACCTTGCAAGAGCCTTGCAATGGTCCTTATTCATGATGGTCTACTGCATCCACTGAACCGGGCTATTCATTGTGAGAGCTCCCACTAAGAATTCAGTGTCTACCTCGGGAGGAGGTGGAGGAAGAGAAGTATGAGCAGGAAGAAGAGAATGAAATGAGGAGGCAGCTGGTGTGTCTACATTTGCAATGGATTGTCTGTGCGCGATTTAGTCAACTCCAGTTCCTGAGGATTGTAATTCCATATCTCAATTCTACACAACCCCAACAATTACCATCCCCTTTATTAAGCATCAATGGTGTTCTTGATCAAAATCTTGAAATAGGAGGCACCACAAAACAATCATTCCGTAACAATATTTATGGTTCAACCTAACCGGCAAAAGGGCAGAACATTGTCAGTGAGTCCGGTGTGCTTGGGTGATGTACCTGCCAAAGATGAACAGATGGCAGTGAACTGTGAGATGTGATTGTGAGGCTTGGAGCAGTTTTGTGTCTGAGGTAAGAATCACTCACTGTGGATTTTTGGCTGGAAGAGAAGTCGGTGTGGTGCATTGAGTCGGTGTGTCAGACAAATGGTACAGATGAAAGGATATGGAATATGAAGATGCACTCACTGATCTTGGCCACTCATGTATGGTCACTGGGATTTTTACACTGCATGCAAAGATAGGTTGTTGACATCGGACGCTGGACTACCTGTAGACATTGTATTTGCTATGATCGTGGGGTGCCTCCAGGGCTTTGATGGAAGAGTATCTGTTGCCTATTGTCTACTTCCAGCACCATGGCCTTCAATCCTGAATAGAGAAGCTCAGGGCATGCTCTCCCACATGTTGCACAAGTTGCAAGGTTTTTCCTGCTGCTCAACTGCATCAAGTAGACTTAGCTTTACTCTGGCCATCATGCAGCTTGCCTTTAAAGAGGTGAGATTGAACTTAAGTAGCCCTATGTGCTTCACATGCAACATGATATACCACAATCATTAAACTTGGTAGGAAGCATGACTTTGCATATTGTCTGCATGGCCTGTGTCTAAGTCACAGACCATCTGATTTACCTTGCTTGATGTTCCTTTGTACAATGCTCCTAGTTCTTTGACTGTGGTGGATTCATGACTAAGAGACAGAAAGAGTCCAGGAATGATGTGTATTCTTGCACTCATGTTCTTGGAGGCTTGGCAGCAATATCCAGAATATTGCCCTTGGTGAATTTTGTCAGTTTATGTGCATAAAGTGAGTGACAAAACCTGTAATGGCCAGTCAACCTTTCTAGGTCACAGTTTCATTATGTGAACCTGCTCCTCGATCCATTGTGAGCTTCACTCTAATTAATGATGAACGGGTACACACACGGCAGCCTGTTCTGTTATTCAGTGTGGTTTACCATCTGTATTATGAGTCTGTATTCCCTTGTCCTTCTATCCTCATAAAGCCATTTCCACTTTTGTTCCAGTTCTTTTGTGTAAAATCTTTTTCTTTTATAGAGCATATGTTCATTCAACAGCTACCGACTACCCATTATCATTATCATGAAAACATTGCTTTACTATACTGAGGCTGTCAGTGATTACTGAGAACACCGACTGATTCTAACAGTTGGAGTCACAACGCTTTTCCACAGTTTGCTAAATGTACATGTGATGTGATGTGATGATGTACCCTATTCAGTTCCTTATTGAAGCTGATTGGTTTTCAGTCACTGCTATTAACTCTGTGGGTGCTCCTCTCCAAGGAAAAGCTCCACTGAAAGCTGGGATGTGGCTATTGTCTTCACTCTATTAGACTGCTCCGCTGATTCTAGCATTCTGTGGCTGCAGAAACTGATGAAAGTGTCTTGTGGGATGAAGATCAACCTTTATTAAATTCAGAGGAAGCTAAAGAGATTGCCCTTTACAACAAACTAACTGGATCCACATTCTTAATACCATCATCATACCGTTGGATTTTTAACCCAAGTAGCGTGTCACTGCAGAAACAATAGATTTTTAAAAGTATATCGGTTGAATCTTCTGCCCTAGCGCGGAGCTTATTCAGAGACAGAGTGCATTTAATCCAGTGCCATGGTGACAATTGAGCATGTGCCATTTTCCTGCCACCACACTCATCAAATTCAGACAAAGAAGGCCCCCAGTTGACCTTCATGCCTTGCCATCATTTAGTGGATAATCAAGTACGAGTTAAGAGACTTACTATGTTGCACTAACTCAGTGTGGAAGGACCTGATGCCATGCACTATGCATGACAAATCTGTACTGACTATTTTTCATCTCTAGGTTGAAGTGGGACAGGATCTTTGTCCTTCCATCACAATCAGTGCATAATCAAGGGAAATAAAAGGGGGATAACTGAGAGCGGCCTTGTGACTGACCCTCACTATGATCCCTGCATTTCCCTATACTCCACCCTGTGAAACTCCTCCTGTCATTATTGACCTTGGCCTGCATCATTCCATGGTGCTGAATCCCTGATGGGCACTTCCTCATAGTAGTTACTGCCTGAACTGTGACAGGCCTGCGGAGACGAGCTGTTGGCCTCTGATTGGCCAGTTGCTCATGGGAAGCAAGGCCTCTGGCCTCCCTCCCCCACCCCCAGGTCCTTGATCCCAAAGAAAGGCTCGGTGCTGTCCTCTGCGTGATGGACTTGCTGTTCAGTGGACGACCCCAAAAAGGACAGTCGGGGGCTATCACCCAAACTCCTCCACAAGATGGATGGTATGGAGGCACTGTAGTTCGCAGTGCTGCCTCACAGTGCCAGAGACAAAAGTTTGCTTCCAGCCTTGTTTGACTGTCTGTATAGAGTGTGCCCATACTCCCCATGTCTGCTGGGTGCTCTACCTTCCTCCCTCAGTTCAAAGAAGTTGAAAGAGACCATGGAATGCAGGTTCATAGTTACTTAAAAGTGGAGTAACAGATAAATGGGATAGTGAAGATGGTGTTTGGCATTCTTGCCTTTATTAGTCAGTGCATTGAGCACAGGATTTGGGAAGTCACGTTTTGTCTGTACAGGACATTGGTTAGACCACTATTAGAACACTGCATGCAATTCTGGTTTCCCTGCTATAGGAAGGATGTTGTGAAACTTGAAAAGGTTCAGAAAAGATTTACAAGGATGTTACCAGTGTTGGAGGTTTGACTCATATGGAAGGGCCAATTACACTGGGGCTATTTTCCCTGGAGCATCGGAGACTGCCTTATAGAGGTTCATAAAATCATGATGGATATGAATAGGGTAAATAAACAAGGTCTTTCCCCGGCATTGAGAGAGTCCAAAACTCAAGGGCATAGGTTTAAAGTGAGAGGGGAAAAATTTAAAGGGGGCCTAAGGGCCAACTTTTTCTTGCAGAAGATGGTGTGTGTATGGAATGAGCTTCCAGAGGGACTGGTGGAGGCTGGTACAACTACAACATTTAAAAGGCATCTGGATGAGTAAATGAATAGGAAGGGTATAGAGGGTCATGGGCCAAATGCTGGCACATGGGATCAGATTAATTTAGGATATCCGGTCAGCACGGATGAGTTGGACCGAAGGGTCTATTTCCCTGCTGTATATCTCTATGTCTCCATGTGCAGGTTAGATCAATTAACCATGGCAAATGTGGGGTTACTGGATAAGATGGGGGAATAGTTCTGGGTGGGATGATATTTGGAGGTTTGGTACAGACTCAATGGGCTGAATAGCCTCTATCTGTACTGCAGAGGTTCAAGGATCCTGCCCTGTATTTTCTTCAGAGCATAAAAAGAAACAAATTAGATTTCCATGCATATTTTGTTTAACTATAAAGGTCCATATGAACAAAAGGGGAGCTGAGCAAGGAGTTATTGTCGTTGAACGCAGTGGAGGTTTAATTCCATAGCGTAGATCTGATGTTTTATGACTGATTCATTGCCCAAAGCTAGGCTGGCTAATAGGTATTCCTCCCTACTGGGCAAAGAAACTCTAGAAAAAGATCACAGCTAAAGATCAGTTCATTTCATTTAATGGTCACAGTGGGCAAATTAAAGGGCGAGGGCACAATGTCATTGAAACAGGCAAGGGCAATCAGAGGGCAAGGGTCAAAGGTCAGGAGGGTCAGCTACAGAATGAAAATAAGGCAGCTAGGGGATGGAGGAGAGGAGATGGGACATCACAGGAAAGCCAGAGATCAAAAATTAGATTGAGATTTGTCGATGAGGCAGTCAGTGGTAATGTGTGGATGATGATGGGAGATTGTCTAAGCTGGAGTGGTCTCATGAATTTTCATCTGATAAGAGTACCCGAGTTAATTCTTCCCGCATAAGCATCTCCCCCCATAGTTCATGTGCCTATTAAAGTCCCTCTGTGAAAATAATGTTGGAGATTTATTCGGCATATTCTGCCTCAGGAATGCGTTACATTTTCTTCCGATTTGAGACATACATTATTGTTCAGATAAGCCTGTCAGTGTGATTATGAACAATTAACCTCTCTCAGAGTTGCCTGTGTGAGATAGAAAAAAATAACAGAAAGACAACATGAACTGTCAAAAACTGCACCAGAAATAAACCAGTGCTCCCCCTTTGATTACAGTGGAGAATGGATATCGGTTAGGAGGAGACTGTTAATGAGGAATACTTTTGAATTCCATTGCCAACCTGCAAATTGTTAAAAGTTTACAGCACATTGTTTAATTTGGATGTAAACCAGTAAAATTATAAAGACAAGCTAGAAGATTTGAGTAAATTACAGAAAACTATTCTAAGCATCGACAGTGACGTTAGACATCCAATGAGGTTGAATGTAAAGTAATATGAAGCACCAGGAAATCAGTAAATGACAAAAAACTCTTTAAAAATGGTAAAGAAAGGTTAATTCCATTATTTAGTCTTCAACTGACAGACTGATTTCCCAACATGGCTGACCGAATAGTGGCTCAGAAATTTAAACTGTACGATGGTGACACCTATTGTCCAGAGGCTAAAACCACAAATGCAAATGTTGGATCAAGAGCAGACTTCCTTGAGCCTGTCTCACCCTCCAGTCAAATCATTCCTGATCTGTATCTCAGCTCCATTTACAGATTTTTGCTTCAGATTCTTTGAGACATTTATCTTACATTAATGTTAGTCACAGTCAAGAAATTTTCAGAGATAGTAGGAACTGTCAATGCCAGAGAACCTGAGATAACAAGGTGTCGAACTGGATGAACACAGCAGGCCAAGCAGCATCAGAGGAGCAGGAAAGCTGATGTTTCAAGTCTACACCCTTCTTCAGAAATTTTCAATTTCCTACAATTCAAAGACATTTAAGAACTGGTATTTCATGTTTCCAACAGTCTTTGGAAGAAATAGTACCTCCTGGTTTCCTTCCTGAATGGTATAGTTCTAATTTAGGTTATGCTCATTTCTTTCAGATTCCTTGCCAGAGGAAATCATTTGTATGAATCTACCAGAGAATCCATCCATCATTGTAAATACTGATAAAAATAAAAATCTGAGAACAAACTAAATTGGTACTCAATCTTATTGCTCTATAATTAGTTGAAGATATTCTGACTTGTGAAGGAAAAGTGCAAAGTTGCAAACATCTCAATTCAGCACAGAGTCTGCAGAAATCTTGATCATATCTCAATGAAAGCTAATTCTATACAATTTGGCGATAATCAGAATTCAATTCCATTGCTTTTGTTAAAATTGAACTTGGGTGATTATGAAACAGAGTTTCAGGTATCAAAATCAGTTCAGCTGTCAAGAAAGTGGCTCATTTCCAGGTTCCCACTTTTATAGATCTGCAGATTTAGCAGTTTGTAACTGTTCATCTGCAACAATCAGCAACATCTACTGAGAAGAACATATCACACACAGCACTTTATCTCCCACTCCAGCTGTTTCTTTCCTTTCTTGCATGCCGCAGAGGCACATTGTGCCACCAGCCAAGCATGAAAACTGTTGCACAGCTGCCGTGTTGCATAAACCTTGCTCAGTTCAGAGCAATAGTATTCAGGGCAGCACAAGGATAAATCCATTGAAATTTTAATTCAGATTGTCCTCGAAGATCCCTGAATAAATTCACAAAGAATTGTGCTTTGATCACGTTTCGTCCATCCAAACAAAAATTGCTTTAAAGACTTCAACTGAACCTGAAGAGATTATGAGTGAGTTAGTGAAAATCTTTCTGAAAAGCATTCATCAGCAAACGGAACAAAGGCACAGTTAGGGTTGGAAAACCAGTGCCAGCTTTAAGAAACGATGGGGAAATTGATACTAAAAAAAAACACTTTTGAAGGTTATGAGGTTCAGCAGAAAAACATCATATTTCTACCGTGCAAATTATTGCTGATTCTTTTTACTGGAAATTAGGTAGCTCCTTTTCAGAAATCTGCTGACTCATGCATATGTTCATTACATAGGCTTGGGGTGAAGCAAACTGTTGACACCATTTAAAATCTTACATAGAATAGAACATTACAGCACTGTACAGGCCCTTCGGCCCTCGATGTTTTGCCGACCTGTCATACCAATATCAAGCCCATCTAACCTACACTATTCCATCTACGTCCATATGCTTGTCCAATGACGACTTAAATGTACCTAAAGTTGGCGAATCTACTACCGTTGCAGGCAAAGCGTTCCATTCCCTTATTACTCTCTGAGTAAAGAAACTACCTCTGACATTTGTCCTATATCTTTCACCCCTCAATTTAAAGCTATGCCGCCTCGTGCTCGCCGTCACCATCCTAGGAAAAAGGCTCTCCCTATCCACCCTATCTAACCCTCTGATTATTTTATATGTCTCAATTAAGTCAACTCTCAACCTTCTTCTCTCTAATGAAAACAGCCTCAAGTCCCACAGTGTTTCCTCAACTGTTGAACATATTTGAGGGTGGGTGGGGCGACTTAAAAACTTTTCACTATTTTTCATGTAAGAGTACACATGACAATAAATTTCTGTTTTATTGATTTTTAGGTATGGAAGTGGTGGGTTGAGTGGTGTTAGAACTTCTTTAAGTAATTTAATGTGGATTGAGAAAGGAATCAGGACAGTTGTGTAGGGTCAAATCAAGACTGGTTTTATAATTCTGATACATAGAATAATTAATTTCTAGTTGCAGTAGGGTGCTTTGGAGATGTAAAATATGTTATTTCACTGATTTACTGTGTTGATCAGGTAGAATCCTTGGATATGACACAAGATTTTGACTTTACTGAAAAGTGCTCTTACTAGACAAATGTTCTTGGTATTTTGGTAAGAATCTTGTTTAATGATTCAGCAGGAGATTGTTACATGGGTAGGAACTTAGTGCTAATGCGGTTGATAGTTGATTGGGAAAACCAGACAAAATTGGCTGATTCCTGGATTCCATTCTTAACACACACATCAACTATGTTTGGCGTTGTCCAATTCAAATTAATTACAAATACGTATGATACACAATTTCTCAGCATTGTAACAAGGCCATCGGTGATACCACATGGATCCTATGTATGAGGGTAAACAACGAACGTTTACTTCACCAGTAGAGAGCACTGGATGCTTACTGCTTGCCCAGCTGGGTCTGGTATTGTTTTACAGACTTACCAAGAACCAAGTAGTTGATCGTGTAGGCCCTTCAGGTCCCTTCAATTAATCTGTGATTAGTCAGTCATCTGTTAATACCATGGACTGACTTTGGACTTATGGTTTAAGTATTGGCTTATTATGGCTGTCACTGTTTGTATACTTTAAGTATCCACTGCCTGTTTTCTATCAAGGATTAAACAAAACCGTGATCTTTATCTTCACTTGGTACAATTGTACTTGCCGATGGTTGGATGATCGATGACCATATGTTGACCTACAACTCATTTAGACAGTAGATTCCATAATTGTTTCGTGTAGTTAACAGCATAACTCAACATAAAAGTGAGAGTGCATCCTGTGGTTCACCACAGTATAGGCAAATTCCAAACCTCATAGATCATGAGTCTGACTTACTAGTAAAGATAAGCAGTGAATCTGCCAAAATCCAAATTGTTTTTCAACTCTGGCTAGTAAGTAATGCTGTCAGCTATTGCCAACTTCAGCCTCTATTTCCTCATTAGTTATGCTGTTTGCATCGATGTTTGACACTTCAATTTGAAACTACCAGAATGAGCATACCCAGCTCAAGGAGCACATCACCAGTTATTTGCGTGGCCATATGAATTGCTCACTTCTACTGATTTGTTTGGGCTAAAGGATGTCATTACATGTTTGGGAGTTGTGAACTGTGGGAGAGAATGTTTCAAACAGCATTGTAACATGTCATAAGCTTAGTATAGAGCAGGAAACATACTGTTAAAGGGAAATGTGAAAGACCACTGAACTATGGAAGAATTGATTCTGAAGCAGTATTGACAATGGGCCAGTTCCTGAGTACTGGCGAATGAATGACTTGGATCAAAAGGTCCCTATGTCACCTTGTTGATTGTAGGGCTTTACAGACCTGCAGTATAGCATTGGAAGAAGCCACTTGGTAGTTTTCTGATTGTTCAGGGTGGTGAGTAGAGAACAGCAGATCTGCTTTCAGAATGGAAAACTGTGACCCAGTTAGTTCAGAAATGCCTGAGGAAGCAGTTCAATCACTGTACGCACATTGCTCGGGATGAATGACTATTGTCCAATAGCTGAAAGGGAGCTTTGACTGTAACAATATTCCAGATCTTATTGCACACTGTCCCAGACAGTGTACCCTTAGCCCTGGTATAAGAAGGGTTTTGTTGTAGATTTTAACTTTAACTCTAACTCAGATTCCCTCAATGAATTATAATGAGTTGCTAGAAGTTCTGATTGCAACATGAAAATCTCCATGCCTCCAGACGAGCTGTGATCCCAACCTTGAGAGGCAGCTGGTAACACTTGGCACTTTGTTCGCAAACAGCCATTCTATTTCCTAAATAGTTAAACGTGGCAGCCTACATCTTCCAGTCAGTTGTTTTGACTTTCAATCTATACAGCACTCCCTGCTGATATTTCCAGATCTTGGGCAGATTGTTGTTGCTGCTGCTTCTGACTCTATCCTTTGTGCCTAAGATTACCTCTAGCACTTGTCAAAGGTACAAATTCAGGATTCTTTGCAGCAATATTAAGATTCTCTAGCATGGCAATATTTTAGTTTAGTTTAGTAGCAAATATTTCAGTGGACATTTAGTCATTTTAGACCATTTGCGAATTCAATATTAGAAACAATATTTTAATTTACTTGTACAACAAAATTTATTTTACATTATATGGTTATTCGTATTTCAAACAAATGTGTCACATCACTAGTGTAAACCCATGTCTTACTAAGATGTTACAAAATTTAAAACAGTGATTCATGAAAAAGAAATCTTTCATGGGCATTACGTCAAGTACCATGTAGATCAATATGCTGCCATTGATTAATTGAGCGCATCAGTTCATTTTAAAATCATTCACTTCCAGCCTCAAGAAGGTGTTCACTGAAGGTTTTGATGGCTAACATGCATTACAGTGCTACACCTCTACACTGTGTTCTCAATTATAAGGCACATATGATCATGAAGGGTACTTTTAGTCAGATTAGCTCTGGTCATGATTTCACTTTCCTATATTTACAAATCGACACATGTCTAGTATATAAGATGCAATTGCTGTTAAACAATTTCTGTGTGTGTGTGTCTTAATACGCTGCTCCGTGAAGCATTCTGACTCCTGAGGCAGAGACAATGGGTACAAATCAACTCCAGAGATTTGAGCATTCTAATCTCTGCTAGGATTTGAATACAGTGCTGAAGGAATGATCTACTGTCATAGCTCCATCTTGCAGATACCCTGCTAATGGAGGTTAAACAGTCCATGACACTGTCTAAGGAAGGGCAGACAGTATTTGGTTTTCCCTGGACAACATTTAGCTCACACCATAACCTAAACAGTTGTTCTAGTAACATATTCTGCTGCGGTCAATGGAAGCTAGCAATACACAAGTTAACTGTTGAACTAGAACAGTCATCATTTGGGGTGCACTTTGATGGAAGCGACCATAATTTACTCTAAGGTTAAGGATAGTAAAGGGGAAGCAAAAATAAAGATACCTCAAGAAATTATGTCTCAATTGGAAAAATATTCAGGATTTGTTCTGTGTGTGCACTCTTTCTGTATGCACTGGGAACAAATTGATCGTTATTCATTTGTTTCACCATTATGTCTAGAAATAGGAGTTGATTATAATTCTTTTCTTCCCTGGTGAACTTGATCCTGGTGATTATGCTGTTAATAAGGTGGTGTGTTTCTTCTAACTTTGCTCATTTATTGATCACAACGGTATCATCCATGTATCTAGCCCATTGTTTAGACTGGATATAGGGGAGGGCTGTCAGTCTTTGCATAACAACTTCCGCTACGAACCCCTAGATGGGTGAACCCATGGGTGTTCCAATAATATGTTCATATACCAGGCCGATGAAGACAAAGTGTGTGGGGTAAGGCATAGGTCTAGTAATTTTAGCATGTTGTCCTTGCTGACTATTTCATTCGAGGTTTGTGTTTTCAGATTGTCCAGTAATGTGGCCAGTGTCTCCTTTGAGCAAGTCATGTTGATAGAGGTAAATAGTGCTGTAACATCAAAGGATGCCATCATTTCCTCCATGTGGATTATTATAAAAATTAATGGAATGACATCAATATGACTGGGACAAAGTCACAGTACTAGGACAAGCAAGTCAAAGACAAGCCCTAGAATTCCTGGAGGCCTGGTTTACAACCATGGATGCAATTAATACACATGTTCAAATAGACCCCATCTACATACCAGTACGGTACAAAACCAGAAGAAAGACTGCCGATCATGACAGGCCGGACCATATAAATTCAGAGCTGGACAGAACAACAGCATTTCAATGGAAACTGTGCAGCATTGATGATGTTACCTAGAAGAGAGGCAAAATGTTTGCATGAAAACCAGTCAGCTCAGCGAACCAACCAACAACTCCAACACTTACGTCTGGTATGTAAAATGCACCTCCCACAATGAGAGTAACCCTTGTCGTCCTTCCCTTTAAAAAGGCTTTTGAAATAATTGGCCAGCATCCCCTCCTTGCACCAATCATATAATAGTATGAGAAGTCTATCTTTGGGACCACTTGACTTGGTACAGTTTTAATTGACCATTATGTATTTATTTAAAAATGCCAGTTGGGTTAGCAATTTGCTGCCTGCACATTGTGGGTTTAGCTCAGTAATGGGTGGGAAGGTGGTATGCTGGGTATGTGCCATATTTAATGCACCCCGAGAGGTTTTGTGGGCACAAGAATACTGCCACCGTTCCTCTCTCCTTGACCAGGCCATGAGGCCCATTTTGCTTACAGTGTTTGAGGAGCATCACTAATGAACCTTAAAAAAGAGAGGTGTTTGTCTTAGCAAGATGCAATTTATTGGGAACAATTTAAAATTAATAGACATACGTTTAGCATGCCTTTTTAATCTGTTGCTATATTAAGTATTGAGTTTCTCTTATCCTGTTAACAATTTAGTATACTACTTCTCAAAAAAGCTTCTACTCCTGTGCTGTTCAATCTCTTCAATCTTTCGTTTAAGAAGGCATATCTTTTCCTCAACCTTATTCCATAGTTTTTCCTGATTCTGAATTACATCTACATTGCTTACCATCCAACACACTTTGTGTTGCAGAGTTGCTTGTAGCATATCTTAAATCTTGAGGATTATACAACCTGGACAGCGTAGTCTCCCATAGGCAGCAGTTTCAGTTTCTTCAGCTTTCATATTCAATCTGATGGTTTAAACTTAAGTGAGTAGTCCATCAACAATAAAAGATTCTGTGAAAGTTGAAATGTTTGGACCACTAATTTTCATGAGGAATGCTTCTCTGCCAAAGCCTTGGTCTATCACAACAAATTCTTTGTTTGAGTAAACATTTGACTTTGTTGCTTTAACACTATATCCTGCCTCTAGGCATTGATAAAGAATCAGAGAGTTCCTACAGTGTGGAAACAGGCCATTCAGCCCAACAAGTCCACACCGCCTCTCTAAAGATCATCCCAACCAGATTCATTCCCCTGCCCCTGCACTTCCTATGTCTAACCCACCTAACCTAAACATCCCTGGACACTATGGGCAATTTAGCACGGCCAATCCACTATGCTGCACATCTTTGGACATTAGGGGGAAACCAGGGCACCCGGAGGAAACCCACCCAGGCACAGGGAGAGTGTGCAAACTCCACATAGACAGTCGCCCGAGGGTGGAATTGAACATGGGTTCCTGGCGCTGAGAGGTAGCAGTGCTCACCACTAAGCCACCATGCCACCCATTCTCTAGAAATGGCCCTTAGTTTTGTCATAGATGGGTGTTGCTTGTGCCTGTAAGATTTTTCTTATTCCACAACACTAACATCAGTGTTTAGTATCTGTGTTTGGCTGACTCTTTCTGTTGCTTTGTAGCAGTAGAATAGAGTGGATAGCCTCTGTTGCTCTCTTGTGATGAATTTGATCTTCCCCTTTCAAGATTTCTCAGTGTATCTTCCTGGCTTCTACTGCCTGCACTGTCTAAATCGCTTCCTCCAAAGTCATACCTTCATTAAACCTTCATAGACCTAACAAAGATGCAATCAATAATTTTGACAATTCTGTCTGTTATGAAATCTGATTTCAAAGCCCCACTAGTTACATTCTTTCACTAATCTGAAGAGAACATTATTGAAATATTCTGTGGAGGAGAAAAATTGTTCCATTAGGCGATGGGTCAAAGAGCAGAGAATATTAATATTAGCCTATTGATTAAGGATTGATGATCAATGCTAGGAATGTAATAAGGTCAAAAGGTAGCGGGTCCTTAGCATTGGAGCTGTGATTGAAAGTGAGTCTAGGCTCTTGCAAATGTCAGGCTGCCATGATCCAACAAGGGAGTGAGAGGCAGACTTATAAAGGACAGGTAAGAGAATACAGGTAATAGGTATTGGGGAGAGGAGGCACCCATTGAACAGTGGATGCCCATGAAGGGGGCATTCACTCAGCCCAGAACCAAGGCGCACCATTTACCTGGCAGCCTGGCATCAGCTTCTTTCAGAATGTAAAAATCTTGCAGTGGCCTGAGGAAGCCCATTGGTGACCATTACCTCAAATATCCAAATTGGGGAGGGGATGCCTTATGTATGCACGAGGTTTACTTTGGGAAGTAATGGGAAAGGATGTAGATAGCACATTAAGCCATAAAACATGAGAAATCAACCGTTATCGTGAGTAAAAAGTGGAAAATTTTCTTTTTGCTTGCAGAACACAGGAAACAACCATTTAGACTGAAGCTTTTTACCTGATCTTCCTAGACTCTCTACAATCTTGGACACTGCTATCAGATCACCATTCAACTTTCTCAAATCTAGTGAGAATCCCAAACTAGTTATCCAAACTAGCTTCACAACTGAAATGCCTCATCACTGTTAGCATTTGTATGAGTTTTCCACTATTTCTCTCAATGCTTTGTAGCCTTGCTATAGCGTGCTGCTCAGAATAGAACACAATACTGCAGTTGAGATCAGACGAGTGTGTTTTTTAAAGATTAATCATAACTTTCTTTCTTTTGTCGTCTATGCCTTTATAGAAAGTCCAGAAACCAGGTTGCCATTTCACCATTTCCTCAGTTTATTCTGCCACCTTCAATGATGTGTGCACTTATACCTTCAAGTCTTTGTGCTCCTGGACACTCTTTATAATAGTACCTTTGTTTTATATTGCATCTCTTTGTTATTTTAATCAAACTATATCAACACTAGAAACAACAATCAGATCCAGAATAAGCGTTATATCTGTTCCATCATTATGTGCAGGCAGACAGGATTAGTTTAAAATGGCATCATGGCCAGTACAGACATGGTGGGCCAAAGGGCCTCTCCCTGTGCTGTACCATTCTATGTTCTGTGTAATACACATTGCTTTGCATTAAACGTAAGGTACCATGTGTCCTCCCATTCCACTAGCCCGTTCAATACATTCTTAAAATCCACCACTATTCCTATTACAGTTCTCAATCCTGTTATGACTCACTAAGACAATATGCTTGAAATCGGGTCCACTCCCCCTGATGTCATCACTAAAATTACCTGTTTTATAAAGTAAACAAAGTTGTCCAATTTATTTTACCTTCATATCTAGATTAAGAAAAAGCACATACCAGGTTTCTGTACTGAACAAAACTCATTATGTGTTACAAATAAGGGTCTAGCTACAGTTAACAATTATCAACAGGCATGTAACACTACTAATTAAAACCCTAACTACTTCATAAACTTGCCTCACCCATACACAGACACATACAGGGTTATATAGGTTATGGGCAGGGGGTAAAACCTGGGAAGACAGTTCTATTGTCTTTGTTTCCAGATTCTGTTGTTGAGATTATCTTTTAAATGACTCTATTGGCCAGGCATTGCTTTGTTCATCTTTCTCCAGATACTTCCACGAGTTGGTGGGAGATTCAAGGTGCCTGGTTCCCTTGTAAAACACATCTCCGATTTACCAGTTCAAAGTCATAACTTATAACAACTGTTGCAGGAAAGATAAATTGATTTTTTTCAGATTTATCGTGAGATTTGACTGTAGAAAACATGGAGACCATTCTTGAGCAGAGCAAGAAGTGAACACTTCTCTCTTTCTCTCTGTAACGTGCTCTCAGCTTCAAGTTATTCAGCTACCTAAGAATTAATCTTAAAGTTATTGGCATGCATAGAGGTCTCTGTTACTGATATTTGGTCACTAGTCAACAGCAAAAGCTGCATCTGTATTCCTTCTTGGCTCCAAAACTCTGTAATTATTGCTTGTTCAAACAATTGTTTACATGAACGTGGCACAAGCATCGCATTTGAAATTGTAGCTGTGCTTTTATTTTTTTTTACAAGCAACTCTCTCATTTCAGTCTACAACTTTTAAACCACAAATTCAAAGTATATGGTCCTTACAATACAGCTACCTTTTTTTATACTCTCCACACAAGTTAAAATCATTAATAAACGTTGTTAAAAAGAGACACAAATGTCAGAGGTTCTATTTTACTTCGGCTGCGCTCCCTCATGAACCAAACTTTGAAAGGGAACATTAAGTTATACAGCATGGGAAGATGGTACTGGTTGCTTAGACCATGTCTGGTATGGAAATGCAGCAGGTACTATTAAATATCAAGTTAATAAAGTGTGAAGCTGGATGAACACAGCAGGCCAAGCAGCATCTCAGGAGCACAAAAGCTGATGTTTCAGGCCTAGACCCTTCATCAGAGGGACATACACCTCTGATGAAGGGTCTAGGCCCGAAACGTCAGCTTTTGTGCTCCTGAGATGCTGCTTGGCATGCTGTGTTCATCCAGCTTCACACTTTATTATCTTGGGTTCTCCAGCATCTGCAGTTCCCATTATCTCTGATACTATTAAATATCAATCTTAGTTAGCTAACAAGTGAGCTTTGGATCAGGCACGTCAACTTAGATTTGTAAAGGTACAACCATGAGACATACAACAGGGATTAGCAAACTCACAATGATAAAAGGTGATTTGTATCGATGAAGTCAAAGAGCAAAGAACGAAGAAAATTACCCCACAGGAACAGGCCCTTTGGCCTTCCAAGCCTGCACTGACATACTGCCCGTCAGAAGTTAAACTCCCTACCCTTCCGGGGACCATATCCCTCTATTCCCATTCTGTTCATGCATTTGTCAAGACATGCTTTAAAAGTCACTATCGTATCTGCTTCCAATATTTCCCACAGCCGAATGTTCCAGGCATCCACCAACCTCTATGTGAAAAACTTGTCCCGTATATCACCTTTAAAACATGCCCCTTGCACCTTAAACCTATCCCCCCCAGAAACGGACTCTTCCACATGGGAAAAAGCTTCTGACTGTCCACTCTGTCCATACTCTTCATAATCTTGTAGACCTCTATCAGGTTTCCCCTCAACCTCTGTCATTCCAGTGAGAATGACACAAGTTTTTCCAACATCTTCTCTTAGCTAATGCCCTCTACATCAGGCAATATGCTGGTAAATCTTATGTACCCTCTCCAAAGCCACCACATCCTTCTGGTGGTGTGGTGACCAGAATGGAACAACATTCCAAATGTAGCCTAACTAAGGTTCTATAAAGCAGCAACATTACCTGCCAATTGCTAAACTCAGTGCCCCAGGCAATGAAGGCAAGCATGTCATATGCCTTCTTGACGACCTTTTCTACCTGTGTTGTCACTTTCAGTGACCTGTGTACCTGTACACCCAGATCCCTCTGCCTATCAGTACTCTTAAGGGTTCTGTCTTTTACTGTATATTTTCCAGCGGGATTAGACCTTCCAAAAATGCATTACATCACATTTTTCCTCCATTAAAACACCATCTGCCATCTCTCTACCCAAATCACCAACCGATCAATATCCAGTTATATCCTTTGACGGTCCTCATCGCTATCTGCAGTTCCACCAACCTTTGTGTCATCGGCAAATTTACTAAATCAGACAAGTTACATTTTACGCCAAATCATTTGTATATATTACAAATAGCATAGGTCCCACACTGATTCCTGAGAAACACTACTAGTCACAACCCTCCATTCAGAAATGCACCTTTCCACTGATACCCTCTGTATTCTATGACTGAGCCAGTATTTTTTATACAACTTGCAAGCTCACCTCTGACCCTGTGCGACTTTACCTTCTGTATCAGCCTGCCTCGAGGGACCTTGTCAAAGGCCTTACTGAAGTCCATGTAAACAACATCCACTGTCCTACCCTCATCGATCATCTTTATCACTTCCTCAAAAAGCTCACCCAACTTGGTGAGACATGACCACCCCTTCACAAAACCATGTTGCCTCTTGCTAATACACCTATTTATTTCCAAGTGGGAGTAAATCCTGTCTCAAAGAATTCTCTCCAATTATTTCCGTACCACTGACATTAGGCTCACCGCCCTGTAATTAGCTGGATTATCCCTGCCTACCTTCTTAAACAAAGGAACACCATTGGCTATTCTCCAATCCTCTGGGACCTCTTCTGTAGCCAGCGAAGATACTAAGGTTTCTCTCAAGGCCCCAGCAACTTCCTCCCTTACCTCTCTCAGTATTCTGGGGTACATCCCATCAGGCCCTGAGGACTTGTCTACCTTAATTCATCCCTCACACCCCCTCCCTGCAATAACAACCAAAACAGAATCCCCCTCATCCTCACGTACCATACCATCAACCTCCAGATCCAACGCATCATCCTCCGACACTTCCGCCATCTGCAACCTAACCCCACTGCCTAAGACATTTTTCCCTCCCCACCCTTATCTGCCTTCCAGAGGGACCACGCTCTCTGTGACTCCCTTGTCCACTCCATACTCCCCACCAGCCTCACCACACCTGGCACTTTTCCCTGCAACTGCAGGAAATATTACACTTGCCCCTATGCCTTCCCCCTCACTCCTATCCCAGGCCCCAAGAAGACCTTCCATATCAAACAGATGTTCACCTGCACATCTGCTAATGTGGTATACTGTAACCAGTGTCCCTGTTGTGGCCTTCTCTACATTGGGGAAACCAAGCGGAGGTGTGGGGGCCGCTTTGCAGAACACCTACACTCGGTTCGCAATAAACAACTGCACCACCCAGTTGCAGACCATTTCAGCTCCCCCTCCCATTCCTCAAATGACATGTCCATCCTGGGCCTCCTGCAGTGCCACAATGATGCCACCCGAAGGATGCAGGAACAGCACCTCACATTTCGCTTGGGAATCCTGCAGCCCAATGGTATCAATGTGGACTTCACCAGCTTCAAAATCTCCCCTCCCCCCGATTGCATCCCAAAACCAGCCCAGCTTGTCACCACCTCCCTAACCTGCCCATCCTTCTTCCCACCTATCCACTTCTCCCACCTCAAGCCCCATCCCTATCTCCTACCTACTAGCCTCATCCTTCCTCCTTGACCTGTCTGTCCTCCTTGGACCGAACTTCCCCCTTCCTAACTCCATACCTACACTCACCTTTACTGGCTCCAATCCCGCCTCTTCAATCTGCTGCCTCCTCTCCACCTATCTGCTCCTCTATCCATCTTCTATCCACCTCCCCCTCTCTCCCTATTTCTTTCAAAACCCCCTTCCCCTCTCCCATTTCTGAAGAAGGGTCTAGGCCTGAAACATCAACTTTCCTGCTCCTCTGATGCTGCTTGACCTGATATGTTCATCCAGCTCTATACCCTGCCTACCTTAATGTTTTTCAAGACCCCCAATACCTCCTCCATTTTGATCTCAACTTGACTTAAACTATCTACCCGAACTTCACCAGACTCATCATCCTACAAGTCCTTCTCTATGGTGAATACTGACGCAAAGTACTTAATTAATACCTTTTGCATTTCGTCTGGCTCCACACATAAATTCCCAGTGTAAACATCTGTATATGAAATACATCATTATCCTGGAACTTTAAGCTGCCAATCCTGTCCTTCCCTTAACCAAATCTCTGTATCACAACAACATTATACTTCCAAGTACTAATCCAAGCTCTAAGTTCATCTGACTTACCTGTTACATTTCTTGCATTGAAATACATGCACTTCAGTCCACCAGATCCACTTTGATCGGCAACTACACCCTGCCTGCTCTTCTTCCTGGTCTTACTGGCCGTATTCTCTAGTTCCCTTTCAGTCCTTTCATCTTTACTTTGTTTCCCACCCCACTGCCAAGCTCATTTAAATCCTCCTGAGTGACACCAGCAAACCTCGCAGCCAGAATAATTGTGTCCCTTCAGTTTAGATGCAACCTGTCCATTTGTACAGGTCCCACCTGCCCTGGAAGATATCCCAATGGTCCAGATATCTGAAACCCTCCATCCTACACCATCTGTTTAGCCACCTGTACTACTCTCCTATTTGTATCCTCACTGGCATGTGACACTTGGAGTAATCCTGAGATTACAACCTTGGAGGTCCTGCTTTTTAACCTTCAACCTTACTGCCCGAACTGCTACTCAGGATCCCATCACTCATCCTACCTCTGTTGTTAGTACCAATATGTACCACGACCTCTGGCTGTTTACCCTCTCACGTCAGAAAACTTCCTACCAATTCAGATACATCCTGGATCCTGGCATCAGGGAGGCAACACACCATTCTGGAGTCTCTTATACGTCCACAAAACACCTATCTGTACTCCTAACTATTGAGTCACCTATAACTACTGCTCCAGTACTGTCTGTCCTTCCCTTCTTAAGAACAGAGCCAGCCTGTGACACCAGTCTGGCTGCTGCTGCCACCGTTACCCCTTGATAGATCATACCCCACCCACCCAACAGTATCCAAAATGGTATACATGTTAGAGAGGCGGATAACCACAGGGGATTTCTGCATTGGTGGTCACCCATCTATCTGCCTGCACCTTGGGTATCACCACATCTCTAAAACCAGTGTCTATGACACTTTCCCGCACCCTCATGCTCCTAAGTGCATCCAATTGCCACTCCAACCTATCCATGCGGTCTGTGGGGAGCTGAAATTGGGTGCACTTCCTGCAGATGTAACCATCCAAGATGCTGGAAGTGTCATGGGTTTCCCACATCTCACAAGTGTAGCACTTAACCCCACTTACTGACATTTCTAACACCAATTAAGCTGTTTAAGAAAATTTATTAAATACTTACCCCCATTTATCACTGCAAATACCCAAGGTAAGTCTTCCTTCTAGACCTGAAACATCAGCCTTCCCGCTCATCTTATGCTGCTTAGCCTGCTGCGTTCATCCAGCTCTACAACTTTGTTATCTCTCTTCCTTCACTCGCTCACCTTCTCAGGACACACTCTGGAGCTGTCACTTGACAACAGCCACTCCGCAAACCACCTTCTGGAAGCAGCGACTACACTGATGCAAATTGTCCCTAAGTCAGCCAATCAGTAACACCTCTCTGCTGCCATCTTCTGAGTCAAGCCCTTTAACCAACAATGGAATGAGTGCTGTGCGCTAACAAATGTTGCTTATAGCATGCACAAATGCATCACAAAGTAAATCCAGCTGATGATCTAAAACCGACTTCCAGTTTAATTCTTAGCACAGTCAGGATTAGTATTGACATTAGCAGAACCGCATCTAATGTTCAAGATGGTGTTCTCAAGATTAGAAGCACAGACTGGTTAAACATAATCACATGCCACTCATTGCAAACAGTTAAAGGGATGCCTTATTTCATTCAGTGATTGGGACATGTGTCCTAACTTTCTGGCATCACAGCAGCAATGAAACTTTTACAACACATTATGGATTTGTGGGGTAGTCAAAATAACAGCAGTACCCTATTAGTGTAGGCAGTTGCTGTGTGTTTACAGAAAAGTAGCAGTGTGAGAGAGCTAGCTTTGCCTGTTGCTCAAATGTTTGAGATGATTTTCACATCCAAGGTCATCTGTGGTGCACTTGGCATCATTGAGGTCCTAACATGGCAGCTACTTGGTAGGGCCTTTCATGAGCTGCATTATATACAGTAATGATGATTTCATCATGGTAATCACTATTGCCCAGAACGCTTTACACATGCCCTGTCTCAGGTTGTTGGAAAGTGACACTTTTGGCAAACGGTGGAGTTTGCACATTCTCCCTGTGTCTGCATGGGTTTCCTCCAGATACTCCAGTTTCATCCCACAGTCCAAAGATGTGCAGGCTAGGTGAATTGGCCCTGCTAAATTGCCTGTAGTGTTCAGGGATGGGTAGATTAGCTGGGTTTATAAGGGAGTGGGTCTGGCTGGGATGCTCTGTGGGTCACTGTGGACTTGTTGGGCAAAAAGGCCTGTTTCACCACTGCAGGGATTCTATGAATCTCTATAAATGTACCCTGACGAACCTTGAGCAGTTTGCGGTAACTATTTTTAACGCAGACACATTGTGTAGTGAGATAGACAAAGGGAACAAGAGTCAGGAGGAGGCCCAGCACATCTTTATAGAACATTTTATCAAGAAAAACAATATTTGTCAGATTTTACTATCGTACTTTAATTAAACTCGATCAAACTCAATCAATCTTTTCACAGGACTCTTCAGTAAACAGTCTTAAATCTCAAAATAAACAGACTCAAATCTATACTAGCTATCAACTTCTGAGACAGGCTTCTGAGGATTTGATACACTCTATCTACAGCTCACTACCACTATATTTGAACTGTTTGTCTGAAAGGATTGATTCAATCTGATTCTGACAGGCTGTTTCACAGTTTTTGAGGGTTGGCTCATGTTTCGGTATTTGCAGTCATCAATTTGGGCTTTCCCTGTTGTCCAAAGCTGGTTCTGGTCTTCGGGTCATCACACCGAGGTGGTGTCTCTGGGTCTGGTTAGTCTGATAATGCTCACCATGAGCTACAAGGAGCTGGATATGCCATGCAGCTAAGCTGCCAGTCGAAGGCACAATCTGCAGACACCGATGAAGAAGGTTCAAAAGCAGAGAGTGCTAGGGCTCCAGTTTTCCCCTTTTATTCCACTCTTTGCATTTCCTTCGAGTTTCTGTGGTCTGTGTCCAAGACTAGCATCTGGCAGGAGTGGGAAGATCCAATATGGTGATAACTTTCCATATTTGTAGGGTGCAGGACATGATTTTGATCCTTCAGCTGTCAAGTGCTATCTTTGTCTCACAGTACCTCTGGCCTCCTAGTGAGTTGGGTACCACCAAGCCTGCATAACATTCTTCTAACAAAGCACTGGAGGTTGAAGCAAGGGTTCATTCAAAAACAAAGTGGCTATTAGACCCTGGCCAGGCGGTTCCAGGCCTGTTTGGTTTTGACAGGAAGTGGTTTGACTGAGACATGTCTGCATAAATACTGTCTGTTCCAGCTCTGCAGTTTGCAAATTCCAGAGTCTGGTTAGGTTTAAATTCCACATTTTAAGTTTTTGTCCATGTTCATGAGAAAATGTCAACATTTCTGTAATGATCCTAGAAGTAATGGATTACTTGAACACAAAGCTTACCAAGTAAGCAGATGACCACAGCCCAATTAAAAAGGTTGCCAAAGGATTGATCACGTAGCAGGGAGAAATGTAGGACTCTCAGTACATGTTTACCCAGTGAATGTAGGCTTTTGGTAAAAAGTAGTCGAAAGCATATTGGTTGGTTTCTCAACAAACACATTGAGGAAAGAGAGCTTTTTGATAACTCTATTTCAATGGTACATGTGAGCACAGAATGCAGTTTATTCTTTGCGGCAAATGAGGATTCGGACATTAAAAATGTGCCTACATCTAGGAAGGAAGCAAGTGATGACAGGTTAGTCATCATTTCTTTGAAGGCGTGCTTCTTATGTTAACCAACAAAGTTTGTTAGAAAGGACTGGGCCTAGAAAGGATCCCGTGGCAACTCCACCTATTGAGGATACAGGATGTAGTTGAAACTGAATTCAACTGTGTCAAGTTCAAACTTCATGAAGATGGATTCTGATATCAGTAGTGAAGCCAGAATATCATAGTGATATGGTGCACATGTCAATCGGTTTCTGCACACGATACATTGACTAATAAGCTAGCAATGTTAAGAAAGTCCACAGCAGCGCTCTTGATATTTAGTTCTTTTATGGTCTTCACAAAGAAGAAGAGGCTCTTCCACACAGTGCACATGGAAAACTCATTTAAAACTGATGCAGCAGCTTGGTCAGACATTTGGCCAGCTGGTTTTGTGTGCAGAGAGTGTAGGAACTACTGATGCTGGAGAATCTGAGAAAACAAGGTGTAGAGCTGGATGAACACAGCAGGCCAAACAGCATCAGAGGAGCAGGAAAGCTGACTTTTCAGGTTGAGACCCTTCTTCAGAAATGGGGGAGGGGAAGGGGATTCTGAAATAAATAGGGAGGGGGGGAGGCGGATAGAAGATGGATAGAGGAGAAGATAGGTGGAGAGGAGACAGACAGGTCAAATAGGTGGGGATGGAGCAAGTAAAGTGGGGAGTTAGGGAGGGGATAGGTTGGTCCAGGAAGGACGAAGAGGTCAAGGAGATGGGATGAGGTTAGTGGGTAGGAGATGAGGGTGGGGCTTGAGGTGGAAGGAATGGTTAGGGAGGCGGGGACAAGCTGGGCTGGTTTTGTGATGCGGGCAGGGGAGGGGAGATTCTGAAGCTTGTGAAGTCCATATTGATACCCTTGGGTTGCAGGGTTCCCAAACGAAATATGACATGCTGTTCCTGCAGCTTTTGGGCAGCATCATTATGGCAACACAGGAGGCCCAGGATGGGCATGTTGTCCAAGGAGTGGGAGCAGGAGTTGAAATGGTCTGCGACTGGGAGGTGTGGTTGTTTGTCAACGGAGGCGCAGTTGGTGTATGGCACACTGACCTCTACATTGCGGAGGCCAGACACCAGCTCTCTGACTCCTTCTCCTATCGCCCCCTTGACCATGATCCCACCTTGACCACCAAACCATCATCTCCCAAACCATCCACAACCTTCACTTCAGGTGACCTCCCACCCACAGCCTCCAACCGCAATATTGCCCAACCCTGCACCACCTGTTTCTATCTCCTTCCCAAAATCCACAAATCTGACTGCCCTGCCTGTTGTCCCCGTCTGCTCCTACCCCACCGAACTTATCTCCACCTGGCTTGATTCCATTTTCACCCAGGAACTCCCTACCTATGTCCGTGACACCACCCACACCCTCTATCTCCTCCAAAACTTCCAATTCTCTGGTCCCCAACACCTCATCTTTACCATGGACATCTGATCCATATACAACTGCATTCCCCATGCAGATGGCCTAAAGGCCCTCTGCTTCTTCCTGTCCCGCAGGCTCGACCAGGCCCTTTCCATTGACACCCTCATTTGCTTAGCCGAACTTGTCCTCACCCTCAACAACTTCACTTTCGATTCCTCCCACTTCTTACAGACACCTGCGTGGGCCCAAGCTATGCCTGCCTCTTTGTAGTATACGTGGAACAGTCCCTCTTCCGAAGCTACACTTGCCCTCTTCCTCTGTTACAGCGATGACTGTATTGGCGCCGCCTTGTGCTCCCATGAGGAGCTCGAACAGTTCATCCACTTCACTAACACCTTCCACCCCAACCTTAAGTTCACCTGGACCATCTCTGCTACCTCTCTCTCCTTCCTGGACCTGTCTGTCTCCATCTCAGGCAGTCATCTGGAAATCGATATCCATTTCAAGCCTATCAACTCCCACAGCTACCTAGAATGCACCTCCTCTCACCCACCTTCCTGCCTCTTGCATTTCCCGCAATTCATTCCTCACACCCCGTCCCCATAGTAACAACCAAAACAGAATCCCCCTCGTCCTCAGGTACCACCCCACCAACCTCCGAATCCAACGCATCATCCTCTGACACTTCCGCCACCTGCAATCCAACTCCATCAACAAAGACATTTTTCCCTCCCCACCCTTATCTGCTTTCCGGAGGGACCACTCTCTCTGTGACTCCTTTGTCCACTCAACACTCCCCTCCAACCCCACCACCCCTGGCACTGCTCCCTGCAACCGGAGCAAGTGCTACGCCTGCCCCTACACTTCTCCCCTCACCTCCATCGCAGGCCCCAAGAAGGTCTTCCACATCAAACAGATGCTCACCTGCACATCTGCTAATGTGATCTACTGTATCCGCTGTTCTAGATGTGGTCTCCTTTACATCGGGGAAACCAAGCGGGAGGCTTGGGGACCGCTTTACCGAACACCTCTGCTCGGTTCGCAATAAACAACTACACCTCCCAGTCGTGAACCATTTCAACTCCTTGGACGACATGTCCATCCTGGGCCTCCTGCGTTGACACAATGATGCCACCCAAAAGCTGCAGGAACAGCATCTCATATTTTGCTTGGGAACCCTGCAGCCCAATGGTATCAATGCGGACTTCACAAGCTTCAAAATATAACCTTCTCCAACCACATCCTAAAACCAGCCCAGCTCGACCCCCCTCCCTATCCATTCCTCCCACCTCAAGCCCCACCCCCATCTCGTACCCACTAACTTCATCCCGCCCTATTGACCTGTCCGTCTTCCCTGGACCGACCTATCCCCTCCCTAACTCCCCACCTACACTCACCTTTACTGGCTCCATCCCCGCCTCTTTGACCTGTCTGTCTCCTCTCCACCTATCTGCTCCTTTATCCATCTTCTATCCACCTCCCCGTCTCTCCCTGTTTATTTCAAAATCTCCTTCCCGTCCCCCATTTCTGAAGAATGGTCTCACGCCAAAACATCAGCTTTCCTGCTCCTCTGATACTCTTTGGCCTTCTGTGTTCATTCAGCTCCACATGTTGATTTTGTGCGTAGCCAGTTTAGGTGAAAAGATGGGGTAATGGGATATCACATTTCTTAAACTCGAGCATGCTATACATGGGGTTACTTTGATCCATCAGACCCTTAACTGGACATTAATTGGTTACTTAAAAGCACCAATAGGCCCAAAGGTAGCTGGGCAACAGAATGCCTACCCTGTTCTTTAAGGAAAGGCTGGCAGATAGGAAACAATAAGGCCATCCAAAGATTCTCCAGCATTTTTCAGACCCTTGTTTGTGTGGGGTTGAGAGGAGCATAAAATCTGATCCACTGAGTACTGATGTGTTGCTGCCCACAGAGCTGGACAGAGGCATGACTTTGAACACTGTCCATTAAAGCTTGAGAATTCGCAAATATGTTCGACAATAGAAATTTGTATTTTAATACCTTCCGCAGAAGAGGTTATTTGCTGTCAAGCTTATCATACTCAAAGCTACAAGAGATATGGAGATACAAAGCAGTTGGTGGAAGTTAATGCAGATATATGTGGATTTAAGTAGGTGGGAGTAGAAAATATGAAACATAGATTCAAGGATTGGGTGAAAAAGTAAAAAGCTCCAGCAAGATTTCCAAACATCTACTTATGAACTAGCAGGCACCAAACCTCTTCCCATATGACCAAGACTTTAAAAACCCAAAAAACATTTAAGAACACCCAAAGAGCTTGTATTTATCCCAGCGTCCTTTCTTCTTTCATTTCATTTCTTTCCTTATCTTCTGTTTTCTTTTTTATCACTTTCCTGAAAGGCTTACAGCGGATTGTTCCACTTTCACACCTGCTGTCCCATAGGCAAGTGGCCTTCTCCATGTGCAAACATAGGCAGTACGTATAGAGATAATGGGAACTGCAGATGCTGGAGAATCCAAGATAATAAAATGTGAGGCTGGATGAACACAGCAGGTCCAGCAGCATCTAAGGAGCACAAAACTGACGTTTCGGGCCTAGACCCTTCATCAGAGAGTACGTATAGAGGATGTTTACACTAATTTTATCTAATTTGGCTATTTTGTAACAGTACATGGTAAATGTGGAGAGGCCATTTAATTCCTTGCACAGCAGTTGGACTCTTGAAACTAAATCCTTATTTGTTCTTAACAAGTGACCACAAGTCCTGTTTATAATAGGGATAATCCACTGGTAGTCGGAGGTCAGCATCCTTGTTGGCTCTTCCTCTCTGGACCAGCAATAATAGTACTAATCCTTTTTGCTAGATATTCCAATCAAGCATCTTCAATGTTAATTACTTACTAATGATGCTTCTTCCATTTTAACACAAGAATGTAAGCACAAATAGGAGCAGGAACAGGCCAACTGGCCTTTTGAGCCAGCTCTGCCATTCAATAAGATCATGGTTGATTTTTTTTGTGGACTCAACTCCACTGAGCTGCCTCCTCTCTGTAACCCATAATCTCTTTGCTGTTCAAAAATCTAACTAACTTTGCCTTAAAACCGTGCAACCAAGTAGCCGCATTTGCTTCAATTTGTAGGGGATTCCACAAATTCACAACCCTTTCAGAGAAGATGTTCCTCCTCAGCTCAGTCGTAAATCTGCTTCCCCTTATTTTGAGGCAATGCTCCCTAGTTCTAGTTTCATTTGCCAGTGGAAGCAACCTCAATGTTCCTATCTTATCTAACTCCTTCATATTTCTATGTGTTTCTATTAGATCTCTGTTTATTCTACTAAGTTCCAATCTACTCCCACTGTACGCAATCTCTACTCATTAGGCATCCCTCTCCACTCCAAATAAAACTTGGGAACCTCCTCTGCACCCCCTCCAGTGTCAGTACACCCTTTCTTAAGTAAGGAGACAAAAACTGCAGGACTCCAGGTGTAGCCTCACCCGGACCCTATATAGCTGCAGCATAACCTCACTGTTTTTAAACTCCATCCCTCTAGCAATGAAGCATAATATTTCATTTGCCTTCCTAATTTCCTGCTGCACCCACAAACTAAATTTTTGTCAATCATGCACACGGACACTTAGATATCTCTGCGCAGCATAATGCTGCAATTCTTCACCATTTAAATAATAGTCCATTATGTTATTATTCATACCAATATGGATGAGCTAACAACATTGTGCCACATTAGCCAGGCTCTTGCCCACTCATTTAACCTGTATAAATCCTTCTGCAAACTTTCAGTGTCTTCTGTGTACTGCCTTTATCTGTCTTATTATTTTAATTTGGACTTCCATGTAGTTATTTTCCTAATTATAGCTGTGCTTTCTTCTTCAGTGAAGAAACAAAGAAACAAAGAAACAAAGAAACCTACAGCACAGGAACAGGCCCTTCAGCCCTCCAAGCCTGCGCCAATCAAGATCCTCTGTCTAACCTGTCATCTATTTTTTAACGGTCTGTGTCCATTTGCTCCCTGCCCATCCATGTACCTGTCCAAATATATCTTAAAAGACTCTAACGTGTCTGCATCTACCACCTCCTCTGGCAACGCGTTCCAGGCGCCCACCACCCTCTGTGTAAAGAACTTTCTACGCATATCTCCCTTAAACTTTCCTCCTCTCACTTTGAACTCATGACCCCTAGTAATTCAGTCCCCCACTCTGGGAAAAAGCTTTTTGCTATCCACCCTGTCTATAACCCTCATGATTTTGTAGACCTCAATCAGGTCCCCCCTCAATCTCTGTCTTTCTGATGAAAATAATCCTAATCTATTCAACCTCTCTTCATAGCTAGCACCCTCCATACCAGGCAACATCCTGGTGAACCTCCTCTGCACCCTCTCCAAAGCATCCACATGCTTTTGGTAATGTGGCAACCAGAATTGTACACAGTACTCCAAATGTGGCCGAACCAAAGTCCTATACAACTGCAACATGACCTGCCAACTCTTGTACTCAATACCCCGCCCAATGAAGGAAAGCATGCCATATGCCTTCTTGACCACCCTATTGACCTGCGTTGTCACCTTCAGGGAACAATGGACCTGAACGCCCAGATCTCTCTATTCATCAATTTTCCCTAGGACTTTTCCATTTACTGTATAGTTCGCCCTTGAATTTGATCTTCTAAAATGCATCACCTCGCATTTGCCCAAATTGAACTCCATCTGCCATTTATCTGCCCAACTCTCTAGTCTATCTATATTCTGCTGTAATTTCTGACATTCCGCTTCACTATCAGCTACTCCACCAATCTTAGTGTCTTTAGCAAACTTGCTGATGAGACCACCTACACCTTCCTCCAGATCAATTACATAGTATATCACAAACAACAGTGGTCCCAGCACAGATCCCTGTGGAACACCACTGGTTACAGGTCTCCAATTTGAGAAACCCCCTTCTACTACTACCCTCTGTCTCTTGTTGCCCAGCCAGTTTTTTATCCATCTAGCTAGCACACCCTGGACCCCATGAGACTTCACTTTCTCCATCAGCCTGCCATGGTGGACCTTATCAAACGCCTTACTGAAGTCCTTACTGACATCTACAGCCTTTCCCTCATCAATCAACTTTGTCACATCCTCAAAGAATTCTATTAAGTTGGTAAGACATGACCTTCCCTGTACAAAATCATGTTGCCTATCACTGATAAGCCCATTTTCTTCCAAATGGGAATAGATCCTATCCCTCAGTATCTTCTCCAGTAGCTTCCCTACCACTGACGTCAGGCTCACCAGTCAATAATTACCTGGGTTATCCTTGCTGTCCTTTTTAAACAAGGGGACAACATTAGCAAGTCTCCAGTCCTTTGGGACAGCACCCATGTCTAAGGACACCACAAAGATATCTGTTAGGGCCCTGACTATTTCCTCTCTCACTTCCCTCAGTAACCTGGGATAGATCCCATCCAGACCTGGGGGCTTGTCCACCTTAATGTCTTTTAGGATACCTAACACTTCCTCCTTACTTATGTCAACTTGACCTAGACTAAGCAAACATCTATCCCTAACCTCAACATCTGTCATGTCCCTCTCCTTGGTGAATACCGATGCAAAATACTCGTTAAGAATGTCACCCATTTTCTCTGACTCAGCGCATAACTTTCCTTCTTTGTCCTTAAGTGGGCCAATCCTTTCTCTAGTTACCCTCTTGCTCACCTCTGTATGTGGGTCTAAGAATGGGTCACTCGGCTGATGGCATACAAGGTCACCACCGATAAGTATACTTGGCCCAGATTCTTTGGTTTCTGGACAGCCCTGAATGATGAGCTCTCCAAAAAAGCACATTGGGATATTTAGCAAGTCCGAACTGAGTACCAGAACCAGAATGGAAAAAAACAGAGGATGAGGAACAAAGCATGAGAAACAGTGGATGAGAAATGGAGGATACAAAGCAGAGCATGAGATACAGAGGATGAGGAACAGAGAATGAAACAGAAGACAAGAAGCACAGAATGAGAAACAAAGTGGCAGAAATAGAGTGGCAAAAACAGAGGATCCTAAACAGAGGATGAGAAAGAGAGTTGCAGAAAGAGATTGGCAGAAATACTGTGGCAGAAAAAGTTGAGGAGAAACAGAGTATGAGAAACAGAGTGACAGAAACAGTGGATGAAAAACAGAAAATGAGAAACAGAAGAGCAGAAACAGAGGATGTGAAACAAAGAAAGAAAAACAGTGGATGAGACATAGAGGATGACAAAAAGCACATGAGATACAGAGAGTGAGAAATAGGATGAGAAACAGGGTGGCAGAAACAGAGTGGCAGAAACAGGATAAGAAATAGAGAATGAGAAACAGAGGACATGAGGCGGAGGATGAGATACAGGATGGGAAACAAAGGATGAGAAACAGAGGATGAGAAACAGAATGAGAACAGAGTTGCAGAAACAGAGGATGAGAAACAGTGGATGAGAAATGGAGGATGAGAAACAGAATAGCAGAAACAGAGAATGTGAAACAAGTGAGAAGAATAGAGTCGCCAAACAAGGGAAACGTTGCAGAGCATGTGAAACAGGGTGACAGAATCAGAGGATGAGAAAAAAATGAGGAGCAACAGAGGATGAAAAATGCAGTGGCAGAAACAGAGATTGAGGAACAGAGGATGAGACAGAGAGTGGCAGAAACAGAGGTTAAGAAACGAAGGATGAGAAGCAGCATGGCAGAACCACATGATGAGAAAGAGTTGCAGAAAGAGAGGATGTGAAACAAAGAATGAAAAACAAAATATCAAAAACAGAATAGTGGAAGCAGAGGATGTGAAACTGGAGATGAGAAAAAGGGAATGAGAAACAGTGGGAGAAACATAAGATGAGAAGCAGTGGTTGAGAAACAGTGGCAGAAATACAGAATAAGAAACAGAGGATGAGAAGCAAAGGATCAGAAACAGATGATGACAAACAGAGTGTCAGAAACAGGAGATGAGAATTAGAGTTGCAGAAACAGAGTATGAGAAACAAAAGATGAGAAACAGTGTGGCAGAACCACCAGAAAAGAAAAAGAGTGGCAGAAACAGAGGATGAGAAACAGCGGATGAGGTACAGAGGGTGAGAAATACAGTGGCAGAAACGGAGGATGAAAAGCAGGGAATGAGAAACAGAGCAACAGAAACAGAGAATGAGAAACAGTGGGTGAGAAACAGAATGCCAGAAAGAGAGGATGAGGAACATTGGTTGAGAAACAGAATGGAAGAAACAGGGGATGAGGAACAGTGTGTAGGAACAGAGAATGAGAAAAAAGAGGATGAGAAAGAGCGTGACAGAAACAGCGAATGACAAAACAAGTGGCAAAACAGAGGACAAGAAACAAAGGATGAAATACAGAGGAGGAGAAGCAGAGTCACAGAAACAGAGAATGAGAAACAGTGGATAAGGGACATTTAAAGAGAAACAGAAGGCGATAAACAAAGGATGAGACACAGAGTGGCAGAAACAGAGGGCGAGACACAAAGCTGCAGAAACAGACGATGTGAAACAGAAGACGACAGAGTGGCAGAAACAGAGCATGAGAAACAGGGAAGGAGAAACAGAATGGAAGAAACAGAGGATGATAAACATGGGATTAAAAACTGTGGATGAGAAACAGAGTTGCAGAAACAGTGGCAGAAGTAGTGTAGCAGAAACAGCGGAAAGAGATGAGGAGAAACTGAATGGCAATAACAGAGGATGAGAAACAAAGAAAGAGAAATTGACCCCCCAAAAACAGGCGATGTGAAACAGAGGGTGAGAAACAGAGGATAAAAAGAGAGATGAGGAGAAACAGAATAACAGAAAGAGCACATGAGAGACAGAGAATGAGAAACAAAGTGGCAGAAACAGAGAATACGAAACAGAAAGGCGGTTAACAGAGGATGTGAACCAGAGAATGGGAAACAGATGAGAAAAAACAGGGGATGCAAAAATGAGTGGCAGAAACAGAAGATGAGAAACAATGGATGAGAAACAGAATGGCAGCAACAGAAGATGAGAAACAATGGATGAGAAACAATGGATGAGAAACAGAACGGCAGAGACAGAGAATGAGAAACAGACAATGAGAAACAGAATGAGAAACAGAGGATGAGAAACAGACAATGAGAAACAGAGTGGCAGAGACAGGAATGTGAAACAGAACAGCAAAAACAGGGATGACAAACAGAGTAATGAGAAACAGAGTGGCACACTAGTGGCTTTTTTCACTGTCCTTTGCCCTCCAAATTTCCTCTTTTGTTACTTGGCCACCAAACTGGTTGCAATGTTTAAGCTTTTTTCTAATGATGTCGTTGTAAAGTTTGATCATTTTCCCCTTTGCATTGGTCTTCATAGTTACAATTTCAGGGGCCACTTTCTTGAGACCCAAAGCTTTCATTTAAAAGGTTTCAGGACCATTGCTAATTGAAAGCAGGCATTACCTTATTATACATGGAAAAGAGGAGTCTCACGTCTATCATCAGACTCATTTACCATTGGCTAGCCTCAACACAAACTCAACCTGAAAACAGTGTGTGGAGGGGTGAAAGATACCAACCTCCTTTCCAATGTGTCCATAATTTCTTGAAAAACCAGATGATCTGTGAGCAGACTGGTCTTTCAATGAAGCTGTCAGACACACTTTGACTGCCACCTCCACTCTACTTTGGAATTATATCTGGCTTCCTAACATATACTATTCTTTAGCTATTTCATGCATGTTCTCGGTTCAAAACATTCTCTGGGTGAAACGTTTCTCCCTGAATTATTTTCTGGATTTTCTGGTTGTCCAGCGCAGTTGCAAAGATCAGTTATGTGTGAGGGAAAAATCCCACAGTTGGGGTTGCATCATTGGAACAAAGTGGACTACGGAGTGTCTTATAACAAAGTGTGAAGCTGGATGAACACAGCAGGCCAGCAGCATCTTAGGAGCACAAAAACTGACGTTTTGGGCCTAGAACCCTCATGAAGCCTCTAATGAAGGGTCTAGGCCTGAAACATCAGCTTTTGTGATCCTGGGATGGTGCTTGACCTGCTGTGTTCATCCAGCTCCACGCTTTGTTATCTCGGATTCTCCAGCATCTGCAGTTCCCATTATCTCTGAGCACAACAAAGTGTCTTATATATCTGGGTTGACCTGAAATTGCTTGACATTGACACTGGACATCAACGAGAAAGCAGTTTCAGTCTCAGTACCAACATTCAGATCACAGAATTCAATCTTGACTTCCGTATGACAGCAAAGAAATTGCATTATGTTTCCAAATTTTTTAAAAGAATGGATCATACTTGTCTTGTGCTACAATTTAAACTAATAAGATGTAATACTGCTGTTTCAGTTAGAAAAGGGATAAAATTATAACCTGAAGCATAACAAGTATAGGTAGCTGCATTTTAAATTTCAACAGCCTCATGTGATTTTCAACAAGAACATATTCTATGCAAAATCAGTGATTAGTAGATTTTATTTCTCTTCGTAAATATGAGTCCTGCTGTGCTCTCTGCAAGCCAGAACCTTATCTAGCGTTGGATATCGGCCAGATCAGGAAGGGATTAAGGTAAAATTCTCTTTTCCATTTCAGACTGCAGTGCCAACCTTTTATTAGCATCTGGCTTGAGAACACTCTAGTGCTCATGATTAAATTTCCACCAAGTCCACCTGTATCGGTGATAAAAGCAGCAGTGGGGCTGATCACTTAATCATAGAATCCCTACAGTGTAGAAAGAGGCCATTCAGCCCATCCAGGCGGCAGCAACTTTCCAACGAGCATCCCAGCCTGATTCAGCACTCCATTCTAATCCTGTAACCCTGCTTTTCCTACATCCAACCCAACTAGCTTGCACAACCCTAGACACTATGGTCAGATTCCGATTGCCAGTCTACCGAACCCACACATCTCTGTGAGAGGAAACCAGAGCACTCGGAGGAAACCCACGCAGACACGGCGAGAATGCATACCTCAACACAAACAGTCGCTCAAAACTGGAATTAAACCCAAGTCGCTGTGAGCTGACAGCGCTAACCACTGAGCCACTGTGATGCCCTGACTGGAATATAGCTCAGAAACATTTGCTGCTGACGTATTGATGTCCACTGTTGACAATTTGGCAGAAACTGAAGCTGATTCCTGATCCCCATCCACACAAACTGTCTTCATCTCTGCCTCACAGGTTTAAGCACTGTGGGGGTTTCAACAATCTCCCTGACCCTCTTCTCCATTCTCTCAGAGGTGGTCTGTTCTCCATTGTTTGAGAAATGAGACAATGGCTATCTTCTTAAACTAAAGGATGGTTAGACTGTCCCATTGAGTGTTCATTTCTTATCTGCTCTTCTCCTCCAAGAATTTTTTATACATGCTTTGTTTTGTGAGCTTGTCAAATTTCTTCCAAACTCCTTGTTGTGAGGGGAAATACCTGGTAGTCAGAAAAGCAAATAAAATAAAATTGTCAAATAAAATTCATGTCTTCCTATGTTGGTTGTGGAATATGCATCACACCTAATAGGTTTTTAGAATAGATTCCCTACAGGGTGGAAACAGGCCCTTCAGCCCAACAAGCCCACACTGCCCATTGGAACATCCCACCCAGACCCATCCCTTATAACCCACATGCCCCTGAACGCTACAGGCAATTTAGCATGGCTGATCCACCCAGCCTGCACATCTTTGGACTGTGGGAAGAACCGGAGCACTCGGAGGAAACCCACGCAGACACGGGGAGATGTACAAACTCTACACAGACAGTCGCCTGAAGCTGGGATTGAACCTGGGTCCCTGGTGCGGTGAAGCTGCAGTGCTAACCACTGAGCCACTGTGCCGCCCCTTTTTGAGACATTCTTTGCGGGTGATCCAAACAATCCGCGCCAACCATGTTTCCAAACTAAATTAGTCTCATGTGCTGGCACTTGGCCCAAAATCCTTACAAACTTTTCCTATTCATGAACTTATCTCAATGTCTTTTAAATGTTGGAACTGGACTTGCATCCATCACTTTCTCTGGCAGTTCATTCCACGCACAAGCCACTTTCAGTGTAGCAAAATTGCCCCTCGTGTCCTTTTTAAAAATTTCTCCTCTCACCTTAAAAATATGTCCCCGAGTTTTGAATTCCCCCACACTAGGGAAAACACCCTTTTCAGTCACCTTATCTACAACCCTTATGATTTTATAAACCTCAATACAGTCACCTTCAACCAGTGCAAAAAGTCCCACCCTTCCACGTCTATTTTTTATATCTCCTGCCCTCCACACCCGGCAACATCCTGGCAAATCTTTTTTTGGGTCCTCTCCAATTTCCTTGGCATTTAATACTGTTACTGATGGTTTGTAGTCTGTTTCAATGGTAAGTGATATGGACTTTTTTGTCCAACGTTTTAGTTGTTAGAAGCTACTGCTGGTATCAATTTTGGTGAAAATTGTGCCTTTGGTTAACTGTGCTGGACTTACATCCTCTCATTCCATAGGCTGGATTTCCCTCTCCACTGCTTTTGTGAAGTTATATAAGGACCACACAAACTCATAACAAGACATTCAGTTTTGGGACTGACAACATTGAAGAACACCCTTTTTTGGTTTGTTCAGTGGTGATACTGGTGTATCACTCCCTCAGTTTCGTGTTCTACTTTCTTCAAAAATAGATGAGGAAATTTTCTTTGTATAAATAAGCACATTTGCTTGGGCCCTGCTCTCAATATAATATGGTCAGCTGTCTTTAGCTTTTCGAGGTGGCTGAAGAACTGAGGGATAACAAAGTGTGGGGTTGGGTGAACACAGCAGGCCAAGCAGCATCTTAGCACAAAAGCTGACATTTCGGGCCTAGACCCTTCATCAGAAATGGGGAATGAGGAGAGGATTCTGAAATAAATAGGGAGGTGGACCGAAGATGGATAGAGGAGAAGATAGGTGGAGAGGAGAGTATGGGTGGGGAGGTAGGGAGGGGATAGGTCAGTCCGGGGAGGACAGACAGGTTAAGGGGGCAGGATGAGGTTAATTGGTAGGAAATGGAGGTGCAGCTTGAGTTGAGAGGAGGGGATAGGTGAGAAGAAGAACAGGTTAGGTAGGCTGGGACGAGCTGGGCTGGTTTTGGGATGCAGTGGGGGAAGGGGGATTTTGAAGCTTGTGAAATCCACGTTGATACCATTGGGCTGCAGGGTTCCCAAGCAGACTATGAATTGCTGTTCCTGCAACCTACAAGTGGCATCATTATGGCACTGCAAGAGGATACAACATATCATCCTCCGACACTTCCGCCATCTACAATCCAACTCCACCACAAAAGACATTTTTCCAACCCCACCCTTGTCTGCCTTCTGGAGAGACCACTCTCTCCGTGACTCCCATGTTCGCTCCACACTGCCCTCCAACCCCACCACACCTGGCACCTTCCCGTGCAACCACAGGAAGTGCTACACTTGCCCCCACACCTCCCCCCTCACCCCATCCCAGGCCCCAAGATGACTTTCAACATCAAGCAGATGTTCACCTGCACATCCGCCAATGTGGTATACTGCATCTGCTGTACACGGTGTGGCTACCTCTACATTGGGGAAACCAAGCGGAGGCTTGGGGACCGCTTTGCAGAACACCCCCGCTCAGTTCGCAATAAACAAATCCCCCTCCCATTCCTTAGGCGACATGTCCATCCTGGGCCTCCTGCAGTGCTATAATGATGCCACCCGTAGGTCGCAGGAACAGCAACTCATATTCCGCTTGGGAACCCTGCAGCCCAATGGTATCAATGTGGATTTCACCAGCTTCAAAATCTCCCCTACCCCCACTGCATCCCAAAACCAGCCCATCTCTTCCCCGCCTCCCTAACCTGTTCGTCCCCGCCTCCCTAACCTGTTCTTCCTCTCACCTATCCCCTCCTCCCACCTCAAGCCGCACCTCCATTTTCCACCTACCAACCTCATCCCGCCTCCTTGACCTGTCCATCCTCCCCGGACTGACCTATCCCCTCCCCACCTCCCCACCTATACTCTCCTCTCCACCTATCTTCTCCTCTATCCATCTTCGGTCCACCTCCCCCTCTCTCCCTATTTATTTCAGAACCGTCTCCCCATCCCCCTTTTCTGATGAAGGGTCGAGGCCCGAAACGTCAGCTTTTGTGCTCCTGAGATGCTGCTTGGCCTGCTGTGTTCATCCAGCTCCACACCTTGTTATCTCGGATTCTCCAGCTTCTGCAGTTCCCATTATCTCATATCTACTACGAGCCCTGTCTCCTCATGTTGCATTTCCACTGCTCGCTCGGCTCCTGGCTTCATTTCTGAACTCACACTGATGCCTTGGCTCCATCTACTGTCAGACGTTGGACAATGCAAGTAGTCCCGGAATTCCAGCTGCAACTGCACCAACCAATGCTGGCCACTAGACGGAGACAAGCCAAAATAACAATGTATAGATGATTTTGCGTCATTTTTCTATTTTTAAAAAGAAATATTTATTTTGCTGTTTAGTCATACATTCTATTGTGCAAATTATTCCAGCTGAGAATGCATAGTGTTTCACATGTATAGTACGGGCTTTCATTTTTTATTTTTTTAAAAATAAAATATTTTAAGAAAACTAATTTGGACTTTTAACCCTGATTCCCGTGAGAACTTACAATTCACTTAAAGCTGTGATTTTTAGAAACACAACAACTCTTACTGAAGACCAATTGCGCCCAAAGAATGGGTGAAGAACACAATTTGAAGAACGTCAATTGTGATGCCATTTATGCTCAAGTAGCCTCCTAAAGCAGACCGGAAGTAACTCTTGTGCACTTGTCAGCAGTTTAAGGACGGGGAGAAAATAGGGAGCACCACATTTAAAAAAGAAAACAAGATATTAGTTGTCGAATCTATTTCAGTATTTTAGACTATATATCTAACTTAGAAGGAAAACATTTAGGCTACTATAGATATTTAAGAGGGCAACAGTAACAAGAAAAGCATGCTTTCTGATTTATTATTGGAATGGAAGTGATAGAGGTGTTGTGCATAGTTTTGTTATTAAGGTATCAAGTAATGCCTTTTGATGCTGTTCATTTCGTCAGGATGTGTTGTAGAAAAACGAGTCAAGATTTACTAAACTCTCCTTTTGTAATCATTTGATGCCCTTTAAAGTGGGACATGTGCACACATCACAGAAAGCTTGCACACCTGTGCAGCCGGTAGGAAGGAAGGCTGATGGAATGTTGGCCTTTATTTAAAGGAAGTGGGAGAATAAGGGAATTCTTACTGCAGAAAACCTGAAAGAACAACGGATGTTGTAAATCAGAAACAAAATCAGAATCTGCTGGAAAAGCTCAAGCATCTGTGAAGAGAAAACAGAGTTAATGTTCAGGTCCAATGACTCTTCCTCAGAACTGGTTGTAGCTAGGGAAACATTGGTTTATGTGCAGAAAATAGGGAGGGGGGTGGAGGAGCGAGTAAGCCATAGGATAAAGGATAGAGCCCAAAAAGAGAGAAGAGCAGTTAGATAGACAAAGGATTTGATAACGATCTGACTAGGAGGGTGAATAGTTGTTAATGTGACGGTTAGTGACTAACAATAGGTAGTGTGTAATGGCAGGCTATGTGGTAACAAAGCCTGGTGTGTGGGTAGGGGATTGGGACATGGGAAATTTAAGGCCCTAAAATTATTGAACTCGATATTGAGTCCAGATGGCTGCAGGGTCCCCAAGCACAAAATAAGGTGCTGTCCTTTCAACTTGCACTGAGCTTCGCTAGGACGCTACAGCAAGACAGAGACAGAGATGTTGGCCAGGGACCAGGGTGGTGTGTTAAAGTGATAATGGGAGCTGCAGATGCTGGAGAATCCAAGATAATGAAATGTGAGAGATAATGGGAACTGCAGATGCTGGAGATTCCAAGATAATAAAATGTGAGGCTGGATGAACACAGCTAGGCCCGAAACGTCAGCTTTTGTGCTCCTGAGATGCTGCTTGGCCTGCTGTGTTCATCCAGCCTCACATTTTATTATAATGAAATGTGAGGCTGGATGAACACAGCAGGCCCAGCAGCATCTCAGGAGCACATCAGAGTCTCTGATGAAGGGTCTAGGCCCGAAACGACAGCTTTTGTGCTCCTGAGATACTGCTGGGCTTGCTGTGTTCATCCAGCCTCACATTTCATTATCTTGGTGTGTTAAAGTGGCAGGCAGCTGGAAGATCAGGGTGTTTTTTGTTAGCAGAACATAGATGTTCTGTGAAGTGTTCACCAAGCCTATGCTTCGTTTCCCCAATGTAGAGACCACATTGTGAGCAGCGAATGCAGTAGACTAGATTGCCTGAAGTGAGAGTAAAATGCTGTTTCACCTGGAAGATGTGTTTAACCTCTTGGATACTGAGAGAAACAGATAGGCAGGCCTCCTGCACTTCCCACAACTCATCCCTCACACCCCCTCCCTGCAATAAAAACCAAAACAGAAGCCACAATGATGCCACCCGTAGGTTGCAGGAACAGCAGCTCATATTTGACTTGGGAACCCTGCAGCCCAATGGTATCAATGTGGACTTCACAAGCTTCAAAATCTCCCCTACCCCCACTGCATCCCAAAACCAGCCCAGCTCGTCCCCGCCTCCCTAACCTGTTCTTCCTCTCACCTATCCCTCTCATCCCACCTCAAGCCGCACCCTCATTTCCTTCCTACTAACCTCATTCCGCCCCCTTGACCTGTCTGTCCTCCTGCTCCCTACATGCACTCACCTCTACTGGCTCCATCCCCACCTTTTTAATTTGTCTGTCTCCTCTCCACCTATCTTCTCTTCTATCCATCTTTAGATTAGATTCCCTATAGTGTGGAAACAGGCCCTTCAGCCCAACAAGTCCACACTACCCCTTGAAACATCCCACTCAGACCCATCCCCCTAGAACCCACACACTCCCGTACACTATGGGCAATTTAGCATGGCCAACCCACCTAGCCTGCACATCTTTGGACTGTGGGATGAAACCGGAGCACCCGGAGGAAACCCGCGCAGACACAGGGAGAATGTGCAAACTCCACACAGACATTTGCCTGAGGCTGGAATCAAACCCGGGTCCCTGGCACTGTGAGGCTGTGGTGCTAACCACTGAGCCACCATGCCACCCTTTGATCCGCCTCCCCCTCTCTCTCTATTTATTTCAGAACCCTCTCCCACTCCCCCTTTTCTGATGAAGGATCGAGGCCAGAAACGTCAGCTTTTGTGCTCCTAAGATGCTGCTTGGCCTGCTGTGTTCATCCAGCTCCACACTTTGTCATCTCTGAAAACAGAATCCCCCTCGTCCTCACGTACCACCCCACCAACCTCTGGATCCAACACATCATCCTCCAACACTTCTGCCATGTGTAATCCGACCCCACGACCAAAGACATTTTTCCCTCTCCACCCTTATCTGCCTTCTGGAGGGACCACTCTCTCCGTGACTTCCTGGTCTGCCCCACACTCGCATCCAGCCCCATCACACCCAGTACTTTTCCCTGCAACCACAGGGAGTGCTACACCTGCTCTTACACCCCGCCCCCCTATCCCAGGCCCCAAGAACACTTTCGGCATCAAACAGATGTTCACCTTCACATCTGCTAATGTGGTATACTGCATCCACTGTTGCCGTTGTGGCTTCCTCTACATCGGGGAAACCAAGCGGAGGCTTGGGGACCGCTTTGCCAAACACCCACACTCGGTTCGCACTAAACAACTTCACCTCCCAGTCGTGAACCATTTCAACTCCCTCTCCCATTCCTCAGACGACATGTCCATCATGGGCCTCCTGCGGTGCCACAACGATGCTACCTGAAGGTTGCAGGAACAGCAACTCATATTCCGCTTGGGAACCTTGCAGCCCAATGGTATCTATGTTGTCTTCACAAGCTTCAAAATCTCTCCTCCCCCTACCGCATCCCAAAACCAGCCCAGCTCATTCCCGCCTCCCTTCTTCCCACCTATCCCGTCCTCCCACCTCAAGCACCACCCCCATCTCCTACCTACTAACCCCATCCCACCCCTTTGATCTGTCCGTCCTCCCTGGACTGACATATCTCCTCCTTATCTCCCCACCTACACTCGCCTTCACTGGCTCTTTCCCCACCCCTTTAACTTATCTGTCTCCTCTCCACCGATCTTCTCCTCTATCCATCTTCTATCCACCTCCCCCTCTCTCCCTATTTATTTCAGAACCCCTTTCCCCTCCCCCATTTCTGAAGAAGGGTCTAGGCCCAAAACGTCAGCATCCCTGCTTGTCTGATGCTGCTTGGCCTGCCTTGTTCATCCAGCTCTACACCTTGTTACCTCAGGTGTTATACCTTCTCCCATTGTAGGGGAAGGTGCCATGGGATGGTGAGGTGTTGGGATATTGGGAGTGAAGGAAGTGTGGAAGTCTTGCTGCAGCTGGACAAAAAGCTGATGAGCCCATATGTGCCATGACGTGAGCAGTTTTGGTCCCCTTATTTAAAAAATAATATTTAATTGGAGGCAATTCATAGAACATTTGTTAGGATGATCTCCAGTATGCAGAGATTGTCTTATGAGCAAGGATTAAATGGGCTGGAACTCTACTGATTGTAGTTTAGATAAATGAGAGGCAATCTCATTTCAGACATATAAGATTGTTAAGGGTCATGACGGGGTAAATGCTGGGAGGATATTTCCCCTCCTAGTAGGGTCTAGGACTGGACGCCACAGTCTCAGAATAAATGGGCACCAATTTGAAAGGGAGATGAGGAGGAATTTTGACTATCAATGAGGTTTGAGACTTTGGAGCTCCTTGCTATAGAGAGCAGGCAGGAGGACAGAGTCTTTTGTGTATATTTAAGGCTGAGATAGATTCTGGATCAGTTGGAGAATCAAGGGTTACAGGGAATGGTTAGGGGCATGGACATGAGGAACGCTGGATCAGCCAGGATCCTATTGAATGGTGGAGCAGATTTGAGGGGCTGAATGGTCCATTCTTGTTCTTATTTCTTGTAATCTTATGAGCAACAAGTCAAAAGCTGAGATATACAATATTATCTCTTGGAAAATATATTTTCTACCTTTTTAATGCCAATTTATATGACAGAATAACAAACAAACTGGAGTATATCATTTTTGTTGTGGACAGTAAGAACTCTATTCTTGAAATTCTCAGAAAAATGTGACCATCTGCCCTTTGCAATGGGACTATGTAGAATACACAGTATCTCATGTGCCCTTCTTTCATCACAATGGAAGCTTCTGTCTACAGAAGGTCTGAAGCTATTGTGTTTACATACAAGAGCAACACATCAGCACCATCTCCTAGTGATAAATAAAAAAAAGTAATGACTTTTATTCATAAAGCAAATTCCATTACCTCTGGGCATCCCAAAGCACTGTAAACTCAAGAAGGGACTTCATTTGAATAGTAGTAATTGTTGAAATATAGGAAGTGCCTCAGCCAATTTATGCACGGCAAGAGTCCAAACACCAATGACCAGACAGAAATCAAATCTTAATTAATCAGGTTGTTTGAGGCCAAGGTTTCAGGGACAACTACCCTCGCTCTTCTTTGAACTGGAATAAACCTGTTAAGGTCTGCGCTGAGCAAAAGGCTACTCTTTGGGAACACTGTTAACTCTGTGGATATTTATGGATTGAACAAATCACCCTTATAACCTGTTCTTTCCTATGAAAAGATCAGTCAATTGTGGACATTGTCCCTTGTCAAAAGTTTCTGAAGCAGCCAGCGTGCAAAACCATTCCCTTCCGATCCTTAGCTTGTCAGATTCTCTCGTTGGTGTCAGAGAATTTGACCAACAGTGGCAGAAGTTTTGAGACATGTCAGAGCAAAAGATATCAGCCCAATGTTTAATTAGATGGTTTGCATCCTGGGTATTTAGAAAATGTGTGATTGCTGGCAATTAACACTTTGTTCAGCAAACTGTATTTGACAGAATGACACCAATAAATCAGCCTCAAAAGCAACAAATGTTGGAAAACAGGCAGCAGTTTAGGCATGCAGAAAGAGAGAGGCAGTGCTGCTGGGCAGAATTCCTCAAGTTCATACATAAAAGCCATAATATGGACCATTTTACAGAGTTGCTGGCATTTCGAAGAAAGCAGTGCAACTCTCCACCACATGGGAGGATGCCAGTCCTATGAAGGTAGCCTTCCCACTGCAACATAACAGATGAGATGGCAGTGCAGCAGGAGCTTTTGTAGCCGAAAGAGGATTTCTCAAAAGCAGATTATGTTTGATGCATTCAGTAAATTGTTAAAGGAAATATAATAGATGTTGCCTTTATGGATTTTAAGAAGCAAAAAGGCATATTATAGAAAGAAAACTGAAAGAGCTGCAGATGCTGGAAATCAGAAACACTAGCAGAAATTGCTAGAGAAATGCAGTAGCTCTGGCAACATCTGTGGAACAAAATCAGAGTTAACATTTTGGGCCCAGTGGCCCTTCTTCAGAACTTATGCTGGTAGGAAATGGCTAGTATTTATGCAGAAGATGGGTTGGGGGCAGGGGTGAGAGTAAATGCGAGGTGGAGATGGAGCTCCAAGAGACAGAAAAACAGTCAGACAAAGAAAGGAGTGCTTAAAGGTCAGTCTGGGGAGAATAATAGCTACTAACAAGGGTGGTTAGTAGCTGACACTGGGAAGTGCGTGGTAGCTGCCCATGTGATGACAAGGCCTGGTGCATGGGGGTTGAGGTAAGAACTTATGAAGGTGCCTTAAGCTGTAAAATGGTTGAAGACAATATTGAATCCTGAAGGCTGTAGAGTTACCAATGGAAAATGAGCTGCTGCTCTTCCTGTTTGCACTGAGCTTCGCTGGAACAGTGCAGCAAGCCTGAGACAGAGATATTGGCCAGGGAACAGGGTAGTGTATTGACATGGCAGGCAAGTGGAAGCTCGGGGTCTTTTTTTGCAGATAGAATATAGGTGTTCTGCAAAGTAGTCACCCAGTCTACACTTCGTTTTCCCAGTGTAGAGAAGACCACGTAGTGAGCAGCAAATGCAGTGGACGAAACTGAGTGAAGCACATGTAAAGCGCTGCTTCATCTGGAAGGTATGTTTGAACCCTTGGTTACGGAGGGGAGGGGAAGTAAATCTTCTACAGTTGCAAGGAAAGGAACCATGGGGCTGTGGGGATATGTTGGCAGTCGGAATTCAAAATCCACAGGAAAATGTCAGCCGAACATTTCAGGTTAAAAACCTTTCATCCGAATCAGGGTTCAGCAGCTTTTAAGGAATTACAGAGCCAGAAACCAATGGGAGGAATGTACAAAAGGAAAGGTCTATGAGAGATTGGAGATGAGAATTGATTAAATGATAAATGTGATGATGACACAAGGCAAAATGTGCTAAATATGGGAAAAATAAAATGCCAGAGGAAGATGCAAATGACGAAGAATGTCAAATATATGAAGTTGTTAAACTCAATGTTAATTCTGGAGTGCCATTAAAAAGAGCAGATACTGTTTGGTGAGTTTGTGTTAAACTTGATTGGGATGAATGATATTAGAGCCTAAGGCACAGTGGGTCAGAGTGAAGTATGGCAGGATTAGAGCAGCAAGCAATTTATAAATAACATGTGAGGCTGGATGAACACAGCAGGCCAAGCAGCATCTCAGGAGCACAAAAGCTGACGTTTCGGGCCTAGACCCTTCATCAGAGAGGGGGATGGGGGGAGGGAACTGGAATAAATAGGGAGAGAGGGGGAGGCGGACCGAAGATGGAGAGTAAAGAAGATAGGTGGAGAGAGTGTAGATGGGGAGGTAGGGAGGGGATAGGTCAGTCCAGGGAAGACGGACAGGTCAAGGAGGTGGGATGAGGTTAGTAGGTAGCTGGGGGTGCGGCTTGGGGTGGGAGGAAGGGATGGGTGAGAGGAAGAACCGGTTAGGGAGGCAGAGACAGGTTGGACTGGTTTTGGGATGCAGTGGGTTGGGGGGAAGAGCTGGGCTGGTTGTGTGGTGCAGTGGGGGGAGGGGATGAACTGGGCTGGTTTAGGGATGCAGTAGGGGAAGGGGAGATTTTGAAACTGGTGAAGTCCACATTGATACCATATGGCTGCAGGGTTCCCAGGCGGAATATGAGTTGCTGTTCCTGCAATCTTCGGGTGGCATCATTGTGGCAGCGCAGGAGGCCCATGATGGACATGTCATCAAGAGAATGGGAGGGGGAGTGGAAATGGTTTGCGACTGGGAGGTGCAGTAAACCAGCCCAGTTCATCCCCTCCCCCCACTGCACCACACAACCAGCCCAGCTCTTCCCCCCCACCCACTGCATCCCAAAACCAGTCCAACCTGTCTCTGCCTCCCTAACCGGTTCTTCCTCTCACCCATCCCTTCCTCCCACCCCAAGCCGCACCCCCAGCTACCTACTAACCTCATCCCACCTCCTTGACCTGTCCGTCTTCCCTGGACTGACCTATCCCCTCCCTACCTCCCCACCTACACTCTCTCCACCTATCTTCTTTACTCTCCATCTTCGGTCCACCTCCCCCTCTCTCCCTATTTATTCCAGTTCCCTCCCCCCATCCCCCTCTCTGATGAAGGGTCTAGGCCCGAAACGTCAGCTTTTGTGCTCCTGAGATGCTGCTTGGCCTGCTGTGTTCATCCAGCCTCACATTTTATTATCTTGGAATCTCCAGCATCTGCAGTTCCCATTATCTCTTATAAATAACATGACTGGGTTGTGGATGCTTTCAACAAATGAGGACAAATGAAATCATACTAGTGCAAACTAATATACATTTAGGAACAAGATACTCTATTTACAGAGACACGATTCGACAAAAACTTATTACCACTTTATTCCCTCATGTGATGCAATATCATTTGGCACCAGTGATGATGAACTTTAGTTATTAACATAACAGCTATGTGCTATCTTATGCTGCACTTACCACCTCCTCCCCAATTCTTTCCTTCAACCTCTCAATTATTTATGTTTCCATGCTATTCTCACCTGTCACCCTCACAGGTCCCTTTCAGTAAAGGCATCAACTATCAGCATCTTGACTCATTTTGAGGAAGTCATATGGAATGCGTTATTCTCTCCTTGGAAGACAAACACATTGGTGGACTGAAAATCCAGCTTCTCACAACAGCTAGCACCTGAGTTGTGACAATGTCAGCAACTCGATTGCAAAAGCAGTGAAGATGATCACAGAAGAACTGACTGAAAAGTAAAATTTTGAGGATCTGAACAACCAAAAATAAAAGGAACTGAAATCTTTTCTCCGTGATAATGGGAACTGCAGATGTTGGAGAATCCAAGATAATAAAATGTGGAGCTGGATGAACACAGCAGGCCCAGCAGCATCTCAGGAGCACAAAAGCTGACGTTTCAGGCCTGGACCCTTCGCCTGCCGTGTTCATCCAGCTCCACGCTTTGTTATCTTGGATTCTCCAGCATCTGCAGTTCTCATTATCTCTGATCACAATTTTAACCTCACTGCGAAGCCTCTTCCAGGGATGCCTAACCTGA